>NC_136809.1:38912825-39067825 GCF_951216825.1 Electrona antarctica
TTCCATTGATAAATGTAGTAGTTATTAGTTAATAAACCTTGCAGTCCTTGATCTGACTATACCCGACATTCATTTTTAAAGGAGATCTTTTTTGTTTGTTTATAATCATTCCATGGACCCGACAAACCTAAAATGCTTTTCTAACAGGCTAGAGGTCAGTTATACTCCATAATGAAACAGGCTAGAGGTCAGTTATACTCCATAATGAAACAGGCTAGAGGTCAGTTATACTCCATAATGAAACAGGCTAGAGGTCAGTTATACTCCATAATGAAACAGGCTAGAGGTCAGTTATACTCCATAATGAAACAGGCTAGAGGTCAGTTATACTCCATAATGAAACAGGCTAGAGGTCAGTTATACGCCATAATGAAAACTTTGGGAACCTAGCAGCTAAATACTGTCACTGCTGCCCTCTACTGGATGGTCTCACTGCTGCCCTCTACTGGATGGTCTCACTGCTGCCCTCTACTGGATGGTCTCACTGCTGCCCTCTACTGGATGGTCTCACTGCTGCCCTCTACTGGATGGTCTCACTGCTGTGGTCTCACTGCTGCCCTCTACTGGATGGTCTCACTGCTGTGGTCTCACTACTGCCCTCTACTGGATGGTCTCACTGCTGCCCTCTACTGGATGGTCTCACTGCTGCCCTCTACTGGATGGTCTCACTGCTGCCCTCTACTGGATGGTCTCACTGCTGCCCTCTACTGGATGGTCTTGGGGAGGGTATACACATACAGCCACATGTCTCGCCAACTGCTTCTTTCCGTGCGGTGGAGGATCACGCTACGCGTCTCACTCCCTGTTCAACAGGCACCTGCCTCGACCAACCTGTAGGAGTTGCTATTGTAGCGACAGAGATCCCGCCCACCCCCGTTTTCTCCCCACTTTGTTTGTTTCCAATTCCTCCTGTGTACTCTGGTCCCCGGTTGCTGCCAATACCCCACCGTGACTCTGTCTGCTGAGGGCGTAGAGAACATATCCTCTGGTACACAGGGAGACAGCAGCTGCTTCTGTTCACCTGACAGCCAGGAGGAGTTCTGTTCCACCAACAGTGTCTGGGCTCTATATGCACAGCAGCATATTGGAATTGAAATTGGGTAGTCCTTATACTTCCTTACATTGACATCATGCAGTTGTTACCAATGATACTAATGAAGGCTCTGTTTTATGGAAGCATCTTCCATAAAAACCCTAATGGTCTCGGATATATTTTAAAGTTAAAGCCTGAATCATTTACTCATCTGGTTGGCAGTATGTAGAACAGCAGGAACGATATTACTGAAACATCATCATTTTACATATTGTGTTAATTGTTTAGGAAACAGCGCCAGGCGGAGGGGTGGGGGGGGGGGGGGGGGGGGGGGGGGGGGACTCGTTTCACACTGTTTCACAAATCACACTTTAGGCCATACAAGGTTTTTCAGTGGTGACAGTTTCCATGGACTGTTATCTCACCATGTGACTTGTGTTTGTGTGTTAGATGTGAGGAGGAGGGGAGACATCAGACACCTCACACTGGCATGGCCTGCAGAGAAACACACTTTGTTTCTCTGTCTCTGTCTCTCTCTCTCTCTCTCTCTCTCTCTCTCTCTCTCTCTCTCTCTCTCTCTCTCTCTCTCTCTCTCTCGCTCTCTCTCGCTCTCTCTCACTTTCTCTCTCACTTTCTCTCTCACTCTCTCTCTCACTCTCTGCAGAGATGTATTAGCATTCTGTTGAGGTGCCGAGAATTGACTTCAATATCAACTTCATTAAAAATGCATGCCTCTATTGCTGTAGCGTGCGCTCGCGCACACACACACACACACACACACACACACACACACACACACACACACACACACACACACACACACACACACACACACACACACACACACACACACACACACACTTCATTCCTCTTGTTCTCCTTTTATCTCTCTCGCATGCAGAATTGCACTGCAGTGTGTTACTGTGATGAAATATTTAAGCTCACTCACACAGTAACACTTGGTGCCAGTCCTGATCAATTGCTCATATTACCATCCCCACTGTGTGTGTGGGTGTGTGTGTGTGTGTGGTGTGTGTGTGTGTGTGTGTGTGTGTGTGTGTGTGTGTGTGTGTGGGTGTGTGTGTGTGTCTGGGATTGTCTGGCCGCTTAATTAGGTTGTGTCTGATTCTATTTATGTTTACAACTTTCTCTTTACACATGATGCTGTAGAAAGTTTGTTTGTGTCTGCGTCTGTGTGTGTGCGTGCGTGCGTGCGTGCGTGTACTGTACTTAAGTACAATTTTGAGGTATTTTAACTTTACTGGAGTATTTCAAATTTTCGGTACTTTTACTTCTACTCACTACATCTCACAGGCAAATATTGTGCTTTTACTCCACAACAATTATTTGAAAACTTGAATCACTTAGATCAATCACGTAGATTTTGATTATTATTACAAAACGTACATTACCCACTTCAACGACACATTGTGAGATTGTAGATCTGCTATTGTCAAAAGCTTTTTAGACATTTAATGCATAATGAGTAGGCTATATTTACTTTTGTACTTTAAGTATATTTTGGAGTATACAGTACATGTATACATGTTTACATCGTGCTAGCATTCCAGAGCTAGCCAGATGTAGCCGAGGACCGTCCGCGACCATCCGGAATCAATAGAAAACATTAAAAGATGGAGGTCTCCGTCCAATGTAAGCCATTAAGACCTGGAACGCATCTGTGTCACTTTAGCGTTCATCCACATTAACCATTATTTTATACTTTAGCTATTGAAAAAAGCAGATATACAACCTGATAGCATGGCACCAAGTGCCACGCTATGAGCTTGTAGCTTGTAGCTTGTAGATTTTATTTTATTTTTTCAAATTGTGAAAATGTGTGCAAATCTTTCAATATAGTATTCTAGCGGTCCAGTCGCTAGTCTCGATAGATTTATTCTTGTCTCCCGTTGTTGTCGATCGACTCTACAGTGCTGTGGCTATTGTTAGCTGCTACACAACATCATGAACTTCCGGCCGGTCCGTCCGGAAAAGGCGTCCGTGTTTATAAATCGACTGGGCGCATGAATGTAATGGATTAAATAGTTCCGGGCAATTAAAGTGTTAACTCAAATATTTGTTGGAACAACATATTTTCATGGGGGTCGGTGGTCAAATTCATATCATCTTTGGGGTCCTTGACATGAGAACCACTGATAGGTCTTTCAGAAAACTGTCATGATTTAGAGAAGACATTTGTAGAATCTGGTCTCAGGTCTCAATGGGTTTGTTCCACCTTGTGTGCAGGGCCCTCGAGAGGCTGGTACCAGCGCTCCAAGGTGCTGCAGATCCAGGCCTGTGTGAGCATGCTGATGGAGTGGGCCTCCAGGTCGGGACTGGGTCACCTGGCCCACAAGTTCTTCAGCAAGTTCAACAGCGCAGTGTGTCTACTGGCCACGCCGCCAAAGCAGCTCACACAGGTACTGTACACGCACGCACACACTATTTTCAAATAGCTGATGTAAAAGGGATTTCTTTTTTTGGGGGGGGGGGGGGGGGGGGGGGGGGGGGGGGCTTGTTTTCATAGACCGCTTGGCCGCTTGTTTCTCTTTTTAAGTGTTTCCTTCCACCTGTTCAGTGGATTATAGAACTAGGAGGAATAGCATGTTCCTCTGCTTGCATTACAGTACGTCCTCCCACCAGTGAAACTGGGACCAGCATATATAGAGCTAGGTCCTGTTGAGAAAAAGTTGAGAAATATGTCTACAGCATCATTATAATTATAAACCCCAACAAAGTGTGTCATAAAGTGGGTTATGATGACACCCAGACATGTAGTCCTACCTGGAGAGTAATTAACTGAAAGTTACTGATACCGTACTCTACCACTCCACTACTTACAGCTAACAAGGTTACTGATGTAAGCACAAAGAAAGTGAAGTTCTGCAGGTCTATTAATATATGAATAAATATGAATACGGAGAGAGAAGTATTTTTACGACATAGTGCTGCAGAGGTCTAGCCATCTATATACCTTATACTGTACAATGCAATAGAGAGTATGCGCATGCTTAAAGTGAATGGCACATCGAGTGGCAAAGAAACAGGCAAAGTGAGTTTAACATTGTTTAATGTTGTTTAATGCAATCAGATAAGACTTTTCTGTGTGGATGTATGGGCTGTCAAGGCCAGAAAGTAGTTTTTGCCACTCAGTAGGCGTTCCTGCATAACTTCCTGGTTTGATGATGATGTCACACGCATACCCTCTATACTGCCTCATCAAAATTATTTTACTTGCATGAGAGGGGGAGAGGTGGTGGAGACTTGGCGTTAGCAGACTGTATGTGTGTGTGTGTGTGTGTGTGTGTGTGTGTGTGTGTGTGTGTGTGTGTGTGTGTGTGTGTGTGTGTGTGTGTGTGTGTGTGTGTGTGTGTGTGTGTGTGTGTGTGTGTGTGTGTGTGTGTGTGTGTGTGTGTGTGTGTGTGTGTGTGTGTGTGTGTGTGTGTGTCTAATCTCACCAACTGCCGGACCGATAATTAACTTAGATTTTATAATGGAAGTCAGTGGAGCTCTGATTGGGTTAGACAGACAGACAGACAGACAGACAGACAGACAGACAGACTGCTTTATTTGTCCTCGCAGAAATTAATTTTGCGCCAAGCAGCCATCGGGACACAAAAATCACAATACATAAATTCACAATGCATAGACAGACCATACAATACATTGATAATACAAGCAACACAACACCTCTTTTACAGAGAGGAAAATGAAATAGGCTGCCAGTCATAGTGCGAGAGGCATCACATCATGTCACGTTATTACACATTTTATGTTCAGAACTGAGATCGGGCCTGTTTCTTCGGAAGTCCTATTCTTGTGGGGACACAAATGATCTCTGAGCCCGAGCTTGCAACTGCGGTATAGTGTACGGTCATTGCACATGGTAAATGTGTTGGGGTTGTAACCTTGCCCACATTTGAAGTCCAAACGTGTATAATATAGGTTAATATATCTTTTAACCTACTCAAGTTTACTGACAGAGGATAGGCGATGGAGGACAGATCCCGGACCCTCCTTCACCTGGGTGAAATGTACTCACAATGCACTCATATCATATCCCCAAACGGGTATGGACTAGAATTAGAAATGAGAATAGATGATGATGTCAAAGCAGGCAGGTCTCACCTCTATAATGGTCTGGGTCAGATCCAGACCGGAGCCCGGACGAATCACATGGGGATCCTGCAATCCACATGATTCCATTTCTAAATGACCTAAATAGCCCCCCCTGATGAAACATGCCGTGTTTATTAGATTACCCTCCCAGCTCTTTGGAACAGGGCTCCCCTTCCTGAACCCATGGTGATAAGAAATCCATCACATAAGCTGCTGCTTAATCTTCTCCTGTGACTCATCAATAGACAGATGAGTCTATTGATGTGACTCATCATTCATCAATAGACAAACCAAAACCCTTGGTCATGTTGGCGGGCTGTTGGTATCTCTGCTGTCTGGAAGAAACCACCTAACTCCAAAATGTTAATTTTTCAGGAAATGAAAAACATCCAGCTCAAGTGGAGTTAGGAGGTTTTTGCCAAAGCGCTTTTTAATACTTTTCATTGGTTCAATAGTGTTCAATAGCACTGATTTATGAAAAAAAAGTTAAGCAGGTGGAGATAGCTGGTTTAGCAGATAGTTTGAGGATCGAATGCACTTTTTAATACTTTCCTTTGGTTCAATATTTTTTTTAACCAACACACAGATGTACAGTAAAGGGTGTTCAATAGCATTGATTTATGAAAATAAATAAAATAAATATTAATCCAAAACCTCAAAAATGGATTTAGGTGGTTTCTTCCGGACAACAACGAATAATGTCAATATAGGATAACTATGCCAGCTATCTATCAGTATTAGCACAATGTTAGCTAAAGCGGTGGTGGTCCAGGGAGCTAAGACTGCTGCCATAGGATGAGCGTGTCAGCGCTGGTTTTCGGACAGCCCCGATGGAGACACCGCCAAGCGAGCTCAAACATGTGGTGCACGGCCCCGACTGGAGCGGCTTGGAGAGGCAGACGCTACTCTAGTCCTCGCTCCCAGTTCCGCTCCTACCTTTATATAAACCCTCTAACCCTTTAAGACCTGGAACGCATCTGTGTCACCTTAGCTTTTAGACACTTTTAACCATTATTTTATTCTTTAGCTATTGAAAAATAGCAGATATACAAGCTCATAGCGTGGCACCGAGTGCTGTGCTACGAGCTTGTAGATCTGCTATATTTTGAAGAAAGAAAAAAAAACGTGAAAATGTGTGCAAATCTTTGAATATAATTCATATTCTTTCCCAGCAAATGTTTTTAACTCAAATCTTAGCTTCTGGGGGTCCCTGGAGCAACTTATTTTCAGATGGGGGTCCACGGCCCAATAATTTTGGGGTCCTTTGGAGAACCACTGAACCACCGATATAGAAACATACCTGTAGGTTTTTCAGAAAACTGTCATGATTTAGAACACTTTTGTAGAATCTGGTCTCCGGACTTTTCGTTTACTCTTTGTATCCGTCATTTGATTATCCTCTCTCTCTCTCTCTCTCTCTCTCTCTCTCTCTCTCTCTCTTTCTGTGTGTGTGTGTGTGTGTGTGTGTGTGTGTGCTTCTGTGCGTGTGTCCATGCGTGCGCCCATACAGCTGAGTTGGAGGGTGCTGTCCAGTGAACATCCCAGTCTGAAGCCCGTGCAGCTCCACAGGCTGCTCAGCCAGTACCAGCTCACTGCAGAGACAGGCCCTGTCCCCATTTGGCAGCCCAGCAGCGAGGACGAAGCCTATATATACAGGACAGGTGTGTGCCACAAGGAAGGTGTGTGTGCGTGTGTGTGTGTGTGTGTGTGTGCGTGCGCTGTATTTGGGCCAGTACAAATTGACGAAACGACTGGTAAAACATGTCCCAGACAAATTGGTGGCAAAAACAAAAGTAGCCACAGTGGGTCATCCATCTTTTTGTTTTTTTTAATAATTTTTATCCCACAATTTTGCAACCCATTTTTTCACCCAGTGTCAATTATTTAATGTAATCCTGGGTGCTACACTTCCTCTGCCAACCTGGGGCGGCAGCGAACTGACCTCATGCTTCCTTCTATGCAGTCCAAGCTGCTTCTTTTCACCTGACAGGGGGGAATTTCCCCGGCCGGACGTAGCGCATGGAAGGAACACGTTATTCCGACTAGTTCCTTTCTCCTCCATCAGGCACCCCAGGCTGGCCAGGGGGAGGTAGTTTAGAGACCAGGATTACTGCATGTTTTTATGTTACGCTGTGAGCTTGTAGAACTGATATTTTCACTAGTTTTGGGTCCCAGGCAAAGTCTAATTTGTCTTTTAGGATCTTGAGCTAAAACGTTTGGGAACCACTCGAGTCTAGTGGGATTATATATATTTTTCGAATAAAAAACATGAATTAGCAATAATCACACCATGGTAGCTTTATTAAAGTCTCCCCACGGGACCTTTTAGCGAAGCAGTGCACGTACATCAAGATGTGTTATTTATTTGTAACTTGATTGCCACCATGTTTACATGTTTACACTTTCATGCTGGAGAAGCTTTACTTTTGTGCGGAGGAAAACACACATCATTTTTAAAGACTGGTATTAATAATGAAGCACCTTAGAGACAACTGGGGATACCTGAGAGATGATGAGGCAAGGACAACCCTACTCTGAATATTCAGGAGTGTGTGTGTGTGTGTGTGTGTGTGTGTGTGTGTGTGTGTGTGTGTGTGTGTGTGTGTGTGTGTGTGTGTGTGTGTCGGTGTGTGTGTGTGTGTCGGTGTCGGTGTGGGTGTCGGTGTGTGTGTCGGTGTGTGTGTGTGTCGGTGTGTGGGTGTGCATGTGTAACGGGTCCCAAGCCAGGCCGGGTACCACATTTACAGTATTGATGAATATTGGTCTGAAAAACAGTGTGAACAGTCACAGAAATGAGAAGACAGAACTGTTCTCTTTTGCTTCCATTTTTCCTCTCCGTTTATTCACAATACAATGAATCAATTATAACAATCAATAAAACATTTCCCAATACTGCAATGTCTCTTTCCAAAATCCTATGCTAGGTTCAAGGTGAGTATGGAATATGTGTGTGTACATTTATTGTTCTTTTTCCAGGTTGCGTGTGTGTGTTCCAGGTAGGTATGGCATGTCTCTGTGTAGGTGAATGAATGTGCATTTGTCCTTAAATGTGTTAAACAGGTGAGTATGTAATGTTGTTGCGTGTCTGTTCTGTTGTCCCAAAATAAAGTACATTAACATATTTCCATCTTCACATTCAGTATAACTCTTTGGCTTAAACATTCTCAATAAACCTCAAAGTTATCACATAAATACATCCAAGTGCATCTCTTCAGTATTGGTACTGGTTCCATTTTAGCTGCCATTATATGGTGCAAAAGGGTTGGCTGTGCAATTGTGCCAAAATACTACTAAATAATCACAACCATTCTTTAGCTTTCAGCTATACTCTTAGTAATAAACTGTTCTTTTTGCAAAACGTACTGACATCATCACATAAAGGGAATATATAAGAAAAGTGAGCATATTCAAATACACTCCAATCACAATAACTTCTATAAATGCACTTTTGCAATAAACCCAATAAATATATCTGTCAAGTAATCAGGTAACCAGCCTTAATAATGTCGTGGATAATTATAAACAAACATCTTTCTGTGTTCAGTACACGAGGCAGACGCCATCTTCAGTGGTTCTGTAACAAGGCGACGCCATTATGCAACAGCATGCTACAACAGCCCTCCAAAACCGCGGAGTTTTCACCGTCTTTAAACTCACTCTAAAGCACTCAAATTCTTCCTCAAAAGTCTCACAGTATCTCCACATAAGCACTCGAACCTTAAGGGATAAGTTAATATTGTTTTCACGTTGTACTAACCTGAAAAACAGTGTGAACAGTCACAGAAATGAGAAGACAGAACTGTTCTCTTTTGCTTCCATTTTTCCTCTGAGGGGAAAGGGGGCAGTACCCTAACCTTAAGAAGGAGCGTCAGGAAACAACTACCGCGACAGAAAGGTTCCGCTCCTCAATCTAGTGAACTGCAGTAATATACTACTGATATCTTTTGGTTTGTGACCATTTGAATAATAAAAATAATAAACGTACTAGACAATACTTTTAACCAAAATGCATTTACATTTGCAAAGAAAATAAAAGCTATTTCACACTTTGTGAGAGTATCACACACTCCCCGACAAACAGAAGTGGCTCCTGACACTTGACCTCGATATGTAAACAACTCTGAACAGTGCATAAGAAAAATAAGAAAAGTATTCCCAAGGCAGGTACCGAATGTCTCTACTGCGTGTAGTCCATGGCACTTTCGGGCGGTGTATGAGTATGCGTGCGTGCGTGGAAAGTATTGCGTACAGTCTGTGGTGTGTCTCAGTTCAGTTCAGAAACAATGAATTGGATATGTAGTGGGTGGGAATGGGTAGTGAGTGATGGATGGGGCCATCGGGGGCTGAAAGGGAAAGGGATAGGGATAACACAGCTGGGGCCACTGCATCGGCTGGATTCCAACTGCATTCACAGTGGGACGGGGCTGGTAGGCTGGTTGGCCAAGGGAGGGGTATGTGAACATGTAGCCAGGCCGTCTCACCCTGGTGGAGTGTCTCAGAGGGGGTTGATGTTCAGGCTGAGGCTCTGGAATGTCTTCCTCCATGTTGACTACTTCAGGTATCTCTTGGTCGTTGAGCTGAGGCTGATCCATGTCCCGTTCAGTGTCACTGTGTACTTCCTGTTCCTCTTCTGTGACACTTTCTCTCTCCTGTTCAGGTTCATCAAGAACTCTCTCTTCTCGGTGGATTCCATTCTGTTCCTGATTTCTCTGTGGCTCCTGGGTTACATGTTGCTCCGGTAAGTTACGGTCGGTTCTGGGATTCTCCACAGGTACCCGCAGCCAGTAACGATACACTCCATCCTCTTCTTCAGAGTCACTCGTGTCTGGACTCCGTGTCTGTTCTGGGGGTTCTGAGTGTCTCTTAGTTCTCTTGGGTGACTCACGTGCTTTGGCGACTGGACTGGCGACTGGTGGCTCTATCGGCAGGTCATTCACTTGTAACAGCAGGTTCCTATGCAGAGTGCGAGTGGGGCGGCTTCCTGTTTCAGGGGTCACTTTGTAAACAGGATTATCTCCAACCTGCTCTTTCACGATGTAGATGGTATGCTCCCAGTAGGGTCTTAGCTTACCAGGACCACCTCTCTCACTGAGGTTACGCACGAGGACTCTGTCTCCAGGCTGGAGAGTCACACCTCTGCTCCTCTTGTCATAGTACTTCTTTCCTTTAGCGCTGGACTGCTGACTGTTTGCATTGGCGATGCGATAAGCCTCTGTCATTTTTCCTGCCCACTTTTCAGCGTATCCTCTGTGGGTCCCATCTTCTTCATCTGCTAAGAGACCAAAGAGAAGGTCGACAGGGAGACGTGGATGATGACCATATAATAAGTAGTAAGGTGAGAAGCCTGTGGATTCGTGCTTTGTGCAATTATATGCGTGGACCACTTGTGGCAGGTGATCCTTCCAGTTCGCTTTTTCCTTCTCTCCCAGGGTCCTGAGCATCTGTAACAGCGTGCGGTTTAGTCTCTCAACAGGGTTACCCTGGGGGTGATAGGGGGAGGTTCTGGAGTGGCCAACGCCGGCTAACTGTCTCAGTGACTTGAACAACTCGTTCTCGAACTCACGGCCCTGATCATGGTGGAGCCGAGACGGATATCCAAATCTGGGGATGAAGTCATTGAACAGCTTGTCGGCCGCGGTCTTGCCAGCTTTGTTACGGGTGGGGTAGGCTTGCGCAAACCTGGTAAAGTGATCGATTACTACAAGAATGTACTCACAGCCACCACGGGAGGGTTCCAGGTGAAGGAAGTCGATACACACCAGTTCAAGGGGAGAGTTTGATGTAATACTGCCCATTGGCGCTCTTTCATGCACGGCTGGCTTCTTCTGTTTCAGACAAGGGCACTTTCTGGTGATGTATTCTTCAATCTCTCTCTTCATGAAAGGCCAGTAGAAGCGCTCTCTTGCTAGAGTCAGGACTTTCTCCACACCGACATGGCCCATGTTGTTATGCAGGTAGGTGAGAGCTAGTGGCCTGTAGGTGGCAGGCAAAACCAGTTGTCTCCGACCTATGGTTTTCCTGTACAGCAATCCATCCTCTATGTGCAGCTTGCTCCACTCTCTCAAGAGCCTCATGGTGTCGGTGTCACAGTTCCCTTTGTTACACTCTGCCGGTGGTGTGTTGTTCTCCTTTAATGCCATCACTTTTCCAATTGCTGGGTCTGCTCTCTGTTCTTTCACCATTTCATCATGGCTAATCGCCTGTAGTGGCTCCTTATGGGGTTGGGTTTGGGATGAGAGGTTGAGGGCTGCGACCCAGGCAATGTCTCCCTGTTGGGCTCTTCGGGTTCCTTCCCATACAGTACACACAGCCTCGTCCGTAAGCTCCTCAGAGCACTCTGTCATGAGGGAATTGATGTCAAGGGGACAACGGGAAAGGGTGTCGGCGTCGATGTTACTTTTGCCTGGCCGGTATCTGATGTCGAAACTGAAATCAGCGAGCTCTCCCACCCACCGATGGCCTACTGCGTTGAGCTTGGCAGTACTTAGGACATATGTGAGCGGATTATTGTCCGTGAAGACAGTGAAGTGAGGGGCATAGAATAAATAGTCTCTGAATTTGTCACATACCGCCCACTTTAACGCCAGGAATTCAAGCTTACCGCTGTGCAGGTGGTAGTTCTGTTCCGCTGGTGTCAATGTGCGTGACCCGTAAGCAATCACCCTCAGTTTTCCATCCTGGTGTTGGTAAAGGACTGCTCCCAGACCTTTTTGAGACGCATCTGTGTGGAGTGTGAACGGTTGATTGAAGTCAGGGTACGCCAGCACTGGGGGTTCCATCAGCATGTCGATCAGACGTTCCAGAATCTGCTGGTGTTTCTCCTTCCACTCGATTGGGGTGCGAGAGGACTGTTGGGGGGATTTAGTCTTGGCTCGTGAGGGTTTAAAGTGGGGGGTGTCAGGCTGTACCTTGAGCAGGTCATACAGGGGCTGGGCTATCCGTGAGAAGTTTTGTACGTAGCTTCTGTAGTAGCTCAGGAAGCCGAGTACTCGTCTGACATCTCCGACTGTCTTTGGCGCTCTGTGTTTCAGTACTCTCACTGCCTCCAGGTCCTTGGGATCCACTCTAACCCCTTCTGCAGACACCAACCGGCCAACATAGCGGACCTCTTTACGAAACAGCTCGCACTTTTCCGACTTCAGCTTCACGCCATGGCGCTGGAGGGCTTGGAGGACTTTACGCAGCACTTGCACATGTTCGTCAAAGGACTTACTGAAACATAAGACGTCATCTAGGTAGGGAATGCAGCATTCATCCCGGAGTGTGTCGAGCATCTCCTCCATGCTCCTTTGAAATGCTGCTGGGGCGTTGGATAAGCCAAAAGGTATTCTGACCCACTCGTAAAGTCCCCAGGGGGTCGTGAATGCCGTCATGTACCTTGATCCTTCGGCCATAAAGCCTTGGTGATAGGCCTTGCCCTGATCGAGTATCGAAAACCAGCCATAGCCTCCCAGTGAGTCAGTGAGATCCTGGATCCGGGGGAGGGGGTGACGGTCTGGCACTGTCTTGTTGTTTAGAAGCCGGTAGTCGATACACAGGCGCAACGACCCATCCTTCTTTCTCACACATATGACAGGGGCTGCATAGGGGGATTGGGACTTGACGATCCATCCTCTCACTATCAGGTCCTGAACATATTCCTTCACTTCTTTGTAGAGTGGTTTCGGGATCGATGCGTAGGCCTTTTGCACTGGAATGTCGTCCTTGAGTCTGATCTCCATCTGTAGTGAGGGAATGCAACCGATGTCACCACCGTCCCGTGCAAAGGCTCCAGACTCCTCACGCAGCACTCTCTCCACTGCCAACTGTTGTTCAGGGCTCAGGTGACTGATGTCGACAGCCGGCAGCCAGGGTTCGATGGGGGTTGCACTGGGAGAAGCGACGTTAACCTCTGCTGTGACTTCCATCTGTGGCTCTGCTGCATCGGTCTCAATGACTTTGGTCACATGTTGGATGACACCTAGGGGAGTTCTCTTTGGCAGGGTGACATCATGCTTTGAGTGGTTAGAGATGGGCACTCTAACATAAGGCCGCCGTGTGTGGTTGATTTCCAGGAGGCCTTCTCCCACACTCAGCTGTCCTAAAACAGGGTTCTCTTCTGCAGGCTCATACAGGACAAGGGGGTCAGTGGTGTCGAAGTTAGGGGGGATCCGGCACCACACATGTACTGCACTTCCTGCTGGAATAACAACATTGTCTCTGCCCACTCTTACTGTGGCTGGGTCACAGAATGTCTTCTGCGGGACCTGGATGAAATTGACCATGGCCATCACTTCCTCTTCCTCCATTCCGAAGGCTCTGCGTAGGAGGCTGACTAGTGCGACGAGAGCAGCACCAGATGACTCTTGTCTCTTGATGACCTGTTCAAGTACATTGGCTCCTAACAAAGGCTGGGGTAGGGGGCACTTGCTGACTAGAAAGGGGGCTTGGACAATGAGATTCGGGTCGTCGTTTCCTGCAAGGTTGACAGTGAGCTCCACCCACCCGTCATAGGGGATGGTTTGGCCGTTTGCTGCGTAGACTTTCAGGTCCGTCTCAAGGAGCTCCTGTAGCGATCTCACTGTATAACTGGGTATGTGAGCTTCAGCCCACGCTCGGTCAACGATGCTCACCTGTGAGCCAGTGTCGAAGAGGACTGTCGCTGGGTTCCCATTAATCGAGCATTTCAGCTGGCTCTTCTTTCCAATCAGGGGTGCTTGGCATTCAGTGGCACTCTGGCAGGTAAGGGGGTGTGGCTGGGGTTTGGGGTCCTTGGGCCGTTTTGATGACTTGTTGGGGATGGGGTTTACTGACTGGGACTGGAGCTGTGCACCGGCCTCTGACCGTCCCTTGGCAGAGACCGGGTCTCGTTTCCCTGAAACCTGGTTCGCTTCAAGCATCCCAGTGCCCGGTGTCCTGGCTCTCCACACTTAAAGCAGTGGTTGCACTCCTGCAGGTTCTGTTCTGTACACTTTTGACAACGAGCCGTCCTTCCCCTCGCCTGGAAGGAGGACTGGGGGTTGTGATTGGGGGATGACTGGAAGGGGTGGTGTGTCTGGGTTTGGGGCAATGGGTGGGCCATCTGGGTGTTGCTCACCTGAGCATCCATTAGAGAGGCCACCATTTGCGTCAGGGTCTCCACTTGTGCACTGAGCTGTTGGATGGTCTGGAGGTTCTTGTCGTCGGTAGTGGAGTGTCTTTGCTTGTCATCGGTCTGTCCATCTCCTGTCTCCACCTTGGCACTGTGAGCCTGTGTGTTCTTCTGGCGGGGAAGATGGCCGAGTCTGCGCTGATGTTCATTCTCGTCGCTGATCATTTTAGTCATTTGGCCGAGGATTTCCTCGTCAGTGACTTGGTTGTTCGAGACGAGAGGTCTCAGTCTCTGTCGAAGGTCGGCATGTTTTACTCCCAGGCCCTGATAGATTGTGTTGAGAAATACCTCTTGAATGGTTCTTGGATCATAGGAGATGTCTGTGTCGGCCTGTTTTGACTGGAAAAGGAGTTTCTGTTTCAGTCCAATCATGCGATACAGAAACTGCTGCGGTGACTCTTGGTCTGCTTGCCGGGCACACATCAACTCCTGAAACATCTCCGTAGTTGCCTTTTCCCCAAGATGGGATCTGAGGAAGACCTTGAGTTCAGGGACAGCCAACTCATCCTTGTTCGATAGCATGTCCTTGAATGTACCTGGTTTGATGATTCTCAGCACTCCCCGGACCACTTCGGCATCTGCAAAGCCATCTTTGACTCCTTCATCCATCTGTTTGCTGATGCTATTGTAGCTGATCTCCGAGCTCTGGTCTCCAACTTGGCCTCCATGTACCTTGAACTCTCTTCGCTGGAGGTAGGGGAGGTCTTTTAGGGGGACCATTCTCTCTGGTGTGCTCTGTGGAGGGGGGAATGACACTGTTCCACCTTGGTGGTTGTGTGTTGAGGCGGGGGAGGCAGCTTCGAATTGTTTCAGTTTCTTACCCAGTTCTTCATACATCTTTCTCAGTTCCTCTCCTTGCTGGGTAGTTGGATTGTCAGGGGGGTTGGAATGAGAATGGGGTTGCATTATGGTGCTGTTGATCTGGGGGTTAGGTGGCGGTGATGTGTTGTCAGGTGGGGCTTTATTGTCAGGGGGATTGGGTGGAATAACCAGGTTGGTCTGGGGGTTGGGTGGCAGTGATGTGTGGTCTGAAAGGGAAGGGGTTGAACTGGTACTGGGTACCACGTGTGACGTGACGTCAACTGGCGACTCTGCTTCTATTATCTTGAATATCACGTCGTTCAGCATCATCAGTGTGCTCAAACCTTCATCCTCGCTTCCTAGGAGGTCTTCAGACTGCATGTAGGCGATGATGTAGTCCATGCATACTTCCTCATCGACCGGGCTCAGCTGATCGATGTCCTTGCTGTCAGATGCAATATCTCTTGCAACCTCATAGATGTTGGCACTCGAGAGCTTAAACAGCTTCCTCTTGATGCTCCACACCACCTCTCTCCGTTGCTGGGACATGGTGTGTGGTTCTGATGGTAGGGCGATATCTCGTTGTGGTGAATGCTGGTGTGGTGGACCAGCAGCGTTGCTCCTTGGTGACTGACGTGCGTTGCCTTTCCACTTCAGCAGTGCGGCTCCCTGGCGAGATCTCTTCTCTTATCTCCGCCTACGGACACCCACTGGCTGACTCCTGGCCTGCAGTCACGTCTCGTCACCTCGGTCTCGTGGTTCTGGTATCACTGAATCAGCATTCCAACCAGTAGGTAGTGGCGCTGATCCCGGACGAGCCCCCACAATTTGTAACGGGTCCCAAGCCAGGCCGGGTACCACATTTACAGTATTGATGAATATTGGTCTGAAAAACAGTGTGAACAGTCACAGAAATGAGAAGACAGAACTGTTCTCTTTTGCTTCCATTTTTCCTCTCCGTTTATTCACAATACAATGAATCAATTATAACAATCAATAAAACATTTCCCAATACTGCAATGTCTCTTTCCAAAATCCTATGCTAGGTTCAAGGTGAGTATGGAATATGTGTGTGTACATTTATTGTTCTTTTTCCAGGTTGCGTGTGTGTGTTCCAGGTAGGTATGGCATGTCTCTGTGTAGGTGAATGAATGTGCATTTGTCCTTAAATGTGTTAAACAGGTGAGTATGTAATGTTGTTGCGTGTCTGTTCTGTTGTCCCAAAATAAAGTACATTAACATATTTCCATCTTCACATTCAGTATAACTCTTTGGCTTAAACATTCTCAATAAACCTCAAAGTTATCACATAAATACATCCAAGTGCATCTCTTCAGTATTGGTACTGGTTCCATTTTAGCTGCCATTATATGGTGCAAAAGGGTTGGCTGTGCAATTGTGCCAAAATACTACTAAATAATCACAACCATTCTTTAGCTTTCAGCTATACTCTTAGTAATAAACTGTTCTTTTTGCAAAACGTACTGACATCATCACATAAAGGGAATATATAAGAAAAGTGAGCATATTCAAATACACTCCAATCACAATAACTTCTATAAATGCACTTTTGCAATAAACCCAATAAATATATCTGTCAAGTAATCAGGTAACCAGCCTTAATAATGTCGTGGATAATTATAAACAAACATCTTTCTGTGTTCAGTACACGAGGCAGACGCCATCTTCAGTGGTTCTGTAACAAGGCGACGCCATTATGCAACAGCATGCTACAACAGCCCTCCAAAACCGCGGAGTTTTCACCGTCTTTAAACTCACTCTAAAGCACTCAAATTCTTCCTCAAAAGTCTCACAGTATCTCCACATAAGCACTCGAACCTTAAGGGATAAGTTAATATTGTTTTCACGTTGTACTAACCTGAAAAACAGTGTGAACAGTCACAGAAATGAGAAGACAGAACTGTTCTCTTTTGCTTCCATTTTTCCTCTGAGGGGAAAGGGGGCAGTACCCTAACCTTAAGAAGGAGCGTCAGGAAACAACTACCGCGACAGAAAGGTTCCGCTCCTCAATCTAGTGAACTGCAGTAATATACTACTGATATCTTTTGGTTTGTGACCATTTGAATAATAAAAATAATAAACGTACTAGACAATACTTTTAACCAAAATGCATTTACATTTGCAAAGAAAATAAAAGCTATTTCACACTTTGTGAGAGTATCACACATGCAACATGCGTGCGTGTATTATCGGTGCTCTATTGTGAGGGGCATTTTGGCTTATACTCAGGCTTACGGTTAAAAATCACACCATAATGTAAAGTGAGCGATGGCTTTGGAATCAAGCACAGTTGTTGACTTACTAGAATGAATTAAAAAAATCACACCCGTGTGAACTGAGTGGTGCAAGGTCTTATATAGCCTGATCAGCTGTGGTCTGACGTAATGTCAGTGACCATAGTAACCATGCTCATTCTTTTGGGCCCCACGTACAGGTACACACAAACACGGATACAAACAAAGCTGGTTGTTGGAGTGGTTTGCACCACTCAAAAATACATATATACACAAAACTCATGCACCTATAACCTAACATGCACTATTGTAATAGTTCTAGTTCATAGTGTGAAGCTCAACATCGCCACTTGGTGGTATTGTATTGCAGCTGTCCGCACTCAGACATGAAGACATACATACATACATACATACATACATACATACATACATACATACATACATACATACATACATACATACATACATACATACATACATACATACATACATACATACATATGGACATACATATGGACATACATAGAAGTTGAAGCAGTTTTAGAGGACCCACTTTTAGGCCAGTGCAACAGAGCATGCTTTTGCCTTTTTAAAACCTTACCCATTTTAACCAAATACATATGGACATACATATGGACATACATAGGGACACACAAAGCCCTTCTATGGAGACGGTGTGCCACCGCTCAGCAAAAAGATCGTAAAAATGACATTGATGCAATTGCCGTCCTGTGTGTGTGGCGTGCGTGTGTGCGTGCATGCATGCGTGTGTGTGTCTAGTGGACCTGCTGGAGAGCTTTGAGAACCACCCCCCCATCGTGCTGCCCAGCGGGGGTTTCCGGGTGGACGTGGACAGCGAGTGTGTGGAGGACAGCATCTACAGGCAGCTGCTCTACGTGCGCCACTACCTCTGGGGGCTGCGCGCCAAGACGCACACGCAGCAGCACGCCGCCGTGCCCGTGCACACGCACTCCAACGGGACCAACACGGCCGGCGACTGGCAGCCGGACGTCGTGCAGGTCAGCCGTCCTATGCTGTGACACGCAAAGACATCGAGGAACACGCGAGCATGCACGCACATACACACACACACACACACACGCGTGCGCATATATGTGCGGTGGTGGAAGAAGCATTTTTTGATTGATTGAATGCTTTATTAGTCAGAAATGTAAACTCCACGTGGTACACTGAGACATTAAAGGACAACACAAACATGTCCCGGGGACTTGTTTCCATTGTGGTCCTGTGTATTCGATTAATAAACATAGCATACAAAATGAACACGATAATACATGTCAACAAATGTACCTCCCCTTTTTCAGGCCAATTTAGAGAGAAACCAGTGTTCCACATCCTTTAAGGCAGGGGTTCTCAACGTTTTGGGCTGGGCTGAGGGACCCCCAGGGACCCCTGGGGATGCTTTGACCACGTCTCGCCACCCCCAGGGACCCCCAGGGACCCCGGGGATGCTTTGACCACGTCTCGCCACCCCCAGGGACCCCCAGGGACCCCCGGGGATGCTCTGACCACGTCTCGCCACCCCCGGGGACCCCCGGGGATGCTTTGGCCCCCAGAAGCCCTGCTTTAATGGTTGCTGTCAGAGCGTTCCACATTTTGGTGGCAGAGAGAGAACTTTCCCATGTGTGTTCTAAAGTTGGGTGGTACCAGTCAGATCATGGTGGCTTCCTCTGTTGTGGCTGCGGGTGTCACTCACTCACACAGTAGTAGTAGTTAGACAGGTATGAGGGTACTGAGGGCAATGTCTGTACTTAAGTACAGTACTTGAGTAAATGTACTTAGTTCCGTTCCACCACTGCACACACACACGCGCGCGTGCTACATACACACACATAAAAACACACCTAGACGTAATCTAGGTCATGTGCCCCAGCAGCTGTGGTCCTTGTGCAGTTCCTCCTAATCCCACAGATAAAATAACTGTAGCACGCGTGTGCACGTGTGCGCGCACACACACACACACACACACACACACACACACACACACACACCTAGAAACCTAGACATGGTTAAATCATGTTTAATCTGATTAGTCTTTAGGCTGGCTAATTAGTGGGAACGGACGACTGGAGTGTAATCCCTGGTGTTACGGCACCTTCATACACACACACACACACACACACACACCTACACACACACACACACACACACACACACACACACTCACACACACACACACACACACACACACACACACACACACACACACACACACACACACACACACACATAGATGCACGGGTGCTGTCAGTATATCATTGTTGTCGGGCAGAAACCTCTTATCTCCATATTTTAACTTTTTGTACTTTTTCATAAATTAACGCCCTACTTGTTCATACTACAGCTTCACACAAAAGCATCAAAAGTAGCAGATCTACAAGCTTGAAGCGCAACATATACAGATTATTTTAGAGATCCACTAGAACGTACTGTTGTTACTGTGCAACGTTATGTCCCTTTACTTCACCTTGTTTCACCTTTGAAGCATTTTGATTGACTTGTTGTGGTCGTATCTGGTCCCACTCTACCCTACCATCCATCCAACCATCCACCCAACCATCCATCCACCCACCCACCCAACCATCCATCCACCCACCCATCCACCCATCCACCCACCCACCCAACCATCCATCCACCCATCCACCCATCCACCCACCCACCCAACCATCCATCCACCCACCCACCCACCCAACCACCCATCCACCCATCCACCCACCCACCCACCCACCCAACCATCCATCCACCCACCCATCCACCCATCCACCCACCCATCCACCCACCCACCCACCCAACCATCCATCCACCCTTCCACCCATCCACCCACCCACCCAACCACCCATCCATCCACCCATCCACCCATCCACCCATCCACCCACCCACCCACCCACCCAACCATCCATCCACCCACCCTTCCACCCATCCACCCACCCAACCATCCATCCACCCACCCACCCACCCATCCACCCATCCACCCATCCACCCACCCACCCACCCACCCAACCATCCATCCACCCACCCATCCACCCATCCACCCACCCATCCACCCACCCATCCACCCATCCATCCATCCACCCCACCCCAGCGGGAGCTACTACCCCCCAGTCACAGCAGCCCTCGCTCCGGGGGCGGAGGGGACCAGCATGGGGACGAAGCGGTGGTCCCTGAGAGCGGTGGGGGGGACGACAGAGGGAGGGACAGACCTCCGTCTGGACAGACGCACTGCAGCAGCCTCAGGAGGAACGGGACCCTGGTCCACCAGCACCACACAGCACCCCGGCAGCAGCAGCAGGCCGCCGACCCCTCCTCCTCCTCCTCCTGCCTCCTGACGCCCCCCCACACCCCGCTGTACCCCGAGGGGGGGGGTTCAGGGCCCGCCAGCGGCCTCTTAGGCCACGCCCCGCAGATGAACGGCTGCGCCGGCGGCAGGACGATGGCGGAGTGCAAGAAGACCAACGGGCTGATCAGCAACGGCCTGGAAGGTGAGACTTATTATATCCTCCAACCGCTGTCGGACACAAAGCTCTTCATCTCCATATTTTAATAATCCATGATTAATGCCCTACCTGATCGTACTAATACACACGTCACACAACAAGCATCACAAGTAGCAGATCTACTCGCTGGAAACACGGCACGAAGCTGCACATCTGTTTTTGAATTTGAATCCTGAAAAGTAACAGTTTTGGAAATATGACGTTTACGCCCAACAGAGACGATATGCGAGTTTGGGCTTGTTATAGTGTCGCTTTAGTCAGTTGTGTAATTCACTGGTTAAATATTTATATTTTATTTAATCACTCTGGCATGTAGAAATTGTGGAATTTGTTCAAAATGTGTAAAGAGTTCAAATTGACAAATCTACAAACTCATTGTAGTGGGAGGGGGGGGGGGGGGGTAAAATAGGATACTGTATAATGATGCGTTCCCACTGGCAGATACAAAGCTACAGTTTACCATTCATTTTAAATGGAAGCACATGAACATACAAAGCGACACCTAACTACAAAAGCTATAACAGCTACAAAGCTACAAATAAAGTTGAACTGGCTTCAATTTCAGATACAATGCTACAAAGCGACAGATACGCTGCGTAGCTTGTATCTTTGTATATGTTGTATCTGCCGGTGTGAACGCCGCAAGAGAGATACAAGGGCTGTTATAGATACACGGGTTTCTCACAGTGTTGTAGGCCGGGTGTGAACAGTATGTGCGTAGAGATGTAGTGAGTGTGACATCTGCTGGTTAGACTGGGACCTGAAAGGGAAGAACACTCCAGAAAATGGAACTCTTAACTACTTATTTGTTATCTTTGATGGTGTTACTCTGGATAACAGCACGACGTAGGCACATAGAAATAGTCTTGGTGTGTCTACCGTTCTACTTTGAATCCATTCGTCAGTATTTTCCAGATTGGTTAAGCATACTTAACTGCACTATGCTGTGCACTATTATACCACCCACCCCATACTTTGTCTTCACTGGGTGTTTATATTCAGCCTGGAAACCACAATTTACATTTTCCTTTGTTTTCTTTTCTTTTTCATAAATGAATGCCCTCCTTTGTCATACTACAGTGTCACACACAAGTAGCACAACATTAGCCGATCTACAAGCTCTGTAGAAACTGTTTCTACAAGCTCTGTAGAAACTGTTTCGGAATTTGAATCGTGAAAAAAGTTAAGACAAATTTAGGTTTCCACCCGACAGAGACGATATTGTCATGTGTTCTAAAAATGTGTTGTGTTCTGGTATAAGTGTTATGGTATGATGTGGTTAACATGAAACGTGCATGTTTGTGTGGGTTCTGTCTTGTCTGTAGATCTCCTCATGTCCTCATGATTCATTCACCATATCGCTGTCGGGCACAAACCTTGTATCTCCATATTTCATCTTTTTTAAACCAATTAATGAATGAATGAATTAATTCATTAATTCATTAATTAATGATAGGGTAAGTGATTTTCTTTCGTTAAAATAAGTGTTAAGTATCTATATATATTCTGATGGTACTCATCGCTATAGAGTGTTTGTTCAGTAACAGGAATCTACATCTCTCCCCAGCTCTCTATTTAAGAAAATGCATTTTAAGGTCAGTTTACCAATTTTATCCAATCAGGATAGAGAACTCACGTGTTTAATAAACATTAAACAAGTGATAGCTGGAATTCTATGAAAATGAACTGATACATTTGTACTTTCTCCTGATTGGCTGAAATGTTGTCACCTACAGTACCCGAAAATGCATTTTTTTATTTAGCTGGAGAGACAGGGAGACCCCTGTGACTAAACACACTGGAGAGACAGGGAGACCCCTGTGACTAAACACACACTGGAGAGACAGGGAGACCCCTGTGACTAAACACACACTGGAGAGACAGGGAGACCCCTGTGACTAAACACACTGGAGAGACAGGGAGACCCCTGTGACTAAACACACTGTAGAGACAGGGAGACCCCTGTGACTAAACACACACTGTAGAAACAGGGAGACCCCTGTGACTAAACACACACTGGAGAGACAGGGAGACCCCTGTGACTAAACACACTGGAGAGACAGGGAGACCCCTGTGACTAAACACACACTGGAGAGACAGGGAGACCCCTGTGACTAAACACACACTGGAGAGACAGGGAGACCCCTGTGACTAAACACACACTGTAGAGACAGGGAGACCCCTGTGACTAAACACACACTGTAGAGACAGGGAGACCCCTGTGACTAAACACACTGGAGAGACAGGGAGACCCCTGTGACTAAACACACACTGGAGAGACAGGGAGACCCCTGTGACTAAACACACACTGGAGAGACAGGGAGACCCCTGTGACTAAACACACACTGTAGAGACAGGGAGACCCCTGTGACTAAACACACACTGTAGAGACAGGGAGACCCCTGTGACTAAACACACACTGTAGAGACAGGGAGACCCCTGTGACTAAACACACACTGGAGAGACAGGGAGACCCCTGTGACTAAACACACTGTAGAGACAGGGAGACCCCTGTGACTAAACACACTGGAGAGACAGGGAGACCCCTGTGACTAAACACACACTGTAGAGACAGGGAGACCCCTGTGACTAAACACACACTGGAGAGACAGGGAGACCCCTGTGACTAAACACACACTGGAGAGACAGGGAGACCCCTGTGACTAAACACACACTGGAGAGACAGGGAGACCCCTGTGACTAAACACACACTGGAGAGACAGGGAGACCCCTGTGACTAAACACACTGTAGAAACAGGGAGACCCCTGTGACTAAACACACACTGTAGAAACAGGGAGACTCCTGTGACTAAACACACACTGTAGAGACAGGGAGACCCCTGTGACTAAACAAACACTCTCACCAAAGAAGATCACTTACCCTACAGTACCTTGTTAGGGTATACGGCGACATCCTGCAGATGTTATGCATTTGTCCAACCCTATAGCGAGACCCTGTGTTTGTGTGTTTGTGTGTTGGTGTGTGTGTGTGTGTGTGTTCCTCTGCAGGGTGTGTCAGTGGTGGTGGGTGTGACTTTCCTTTCCCTGTCCCCTCCCCTGGCGCCCCTCCCCTCCCTGATGACTTATGTGTGGTGTTTGTAGTGGAGCTGGACAAGGGACCTTATGGACTGGGCATGGGACTCATAGACGGCCTGGTGAGTGGATACACCACGCACACATACAAGCACACGCACACACACACACACACACGAGACGCATTCACATAAACACACACACACGCACACACACACACACACACACACACACACACACACACACACACACACACACACACACACACACACACACACACACACACACACAAGACGCATTCACACACACACATGCACACGCACACACACGCGCACACACACACACATACACGCACACACACACACACACACACACACACACACACACACACACACACACACACACACACACACACACACACACACACACACAGTGTGTGTGTGTGTGAACTAACAGTTCAGTTAGTTGAATGGCTGGCATTGGTGATCCATTTCTTCCATTGACTATCACATAGTGTTACTGAAAGATCGTGCCCAGCTAGTAGATACGGTGTTTTATTGATACGTTGACTGACCACTGACTGATCACTGCAAGGACTTCATCTTTATTGTCACATCACTGGTTTACAAACAAAAGTGGGTGATCTGAGCTCCATCATTTTGTTGTGGGCAGCGAGAAACTTTAACATTATGAAACCAAATTCAACAGCTGAACTAACTTACGCACGCAGACACGCACGTACTGAGGTTTGTGCCTCTTGCAGCACACCCCACTAAACGCTCCTGGCATCTACATCCGGACTCTGATTCCCGACGGGCCGGCTGCCTCCGACGGTCGCCTGAGGATCGGAGACCGCATCCTGGCCGTCAACGGCACCAGCCTGATCGGAGCCGACTACCAGAGGTAAGAGAGCCAGCTAGGGGACATGGATATATGGGGGGTGTGGCCACAGAGAGCCAGCTAGGGGACATGGATATATGGACTACCAGAGGTAAGAGAGCCAGCTAGGGGACATGGATATATGGACTACCAGAGGTAAGAGAGCCAGCTAGGGGACATGGATATATGGACTACCAGAGGTAAGAGAGCCAGCTAGGGGACATGGATATATGGACTACCAGAGGTAAGAGAGCCAGCTAGGGGACATGGATATATGGACTACCAGAGGTAAGAGAGCCAGCTAGGGGACATGGATATATGGACTACCAGAGGTAAGAGAGCCAGCTAGGGGACATGGATATATGGACTACCAGAGGTAAGAGAGCCAGCTAGGGGACATGGATATATGGGGGGGTGTCCACAGCTAGGGGACATGGATATACAGTATGGGGGGTGTGTCCACAGCTAGGGGACATGGATATATGGGGGGTGTGTCCACAGCTAGGGGACATGGATATATGGGGGGTGTGTCCACTACCAGAGGTAAGAGAGCCAGCTAGAGGACATGGATATATGGGGGGTGTGTCCACAGCTAGGGGACATGGATATATGGGGGGGGGGGGGGGGTGTCCACAGCTAGGGGACATGGATATATGGGGGGGGGGGGGTGTCCACAGCTAGGGGACATGGATATATGGGGGGTGTGGCCACAGCAAGCCTTTTATGAACAGAGGATCGCTTTGGATATCGTTGCTGCAGAGCAGAAACCTCTTATGTCCATATTCTTCTTGACTTTATTTGTTTATTTTGATGGGACAGTGCATAGTAATGGATATTACATATTCATGCTACGTAAATATACCGAATTTAGCAAAGATGCTAATTTTCATCCGTATAGTCCCCACACAAAACATAACAACGAAACAGGCAGGCAGTGAAGCACATTACACTACAAGGCAAAGCATAAAACATTCTAACTTTTTTTTCAGAATGAATCCTGTAAAGTTTTGGACATACAGCATGAGGTTTCCACCCAACATATTAGAGATATCATGTTCACAGTGCTACACAACGTGACGATACCGCTCAATGATTGTGGACCATTGTAGACATTGAGAGGCATGCCCCCTCTCCCAAAAGATTAAAGGTTTTCAGCTTGAAGCGCCCAGAACGCTCCGCATTAAAAAAATCACACCCGTGTGAACTGAGTGGTGTAAGGTTTTATATAGCATGATCAGCTGTGGTCTGACGTAATGTCTGACGTTAAAGATCTTTGGCTAGGTAGACTCGTCTTCTGATGATTTGTGACCATGAAGTTGATTCAGCTGGAGTTTTTGTCCGATGTGAGGTATTATATAAGGTAAGGTATTATATAGCCTGATCAGCTCTGATCTGACGTAATGAAATCACACCTGGATGTGATTTCACAACTGGCTTTTTTTGTGCAGAGAAAATGACCACGGTTGCTACGGTCATCCAGTTCACCCGGGTGTGATTTAATTACGTCAGAAATTATTTTGAACATAGCAACCATGGTCATTTTTTTATGCACACAAAAGCCAGTTGTAGGAGTGGTTTACACCACTCAAAAAAGACACAGAGAGTGCTGAAATCGTGACGCTCGGCTGAAGGAGGAACTACTCCCAGCACGTCTTTACCAGGAAGTGTTGGCGGCTCACATTGCTTTCTGTGGACAGACACAGCCCCCTAACGGAGATGATGATGATGATGATGATGGGGATGATGATGATGATGATGATGATGATGATGATGATGATGATGATGATGATGATGGGGGCAATGAAGAATATGCATATGGTCATTATAGAGGCAGTGAGGCAGGGTTTACTGATGGAAGTGTTGTTGGGTGATGAAGATATCGACAACCAAAATGGTGTTGTCAGTGGTAAGCCCCCCTCCCCCCGCACCGCCTCATCCTGTCTCCATGGCTATCGGCCTTTTAGCTAATCAATAGGTTGGACCGATCAGTACCCTGGCCAGACAGTGTCGCCCCCATATTGAAGAGTCCTAGACCGCCGATTTAGCCTACTGATATCAAAAAGTGCAAAATGTACTAATCCATTTGAAATTGAACGAAAATGTAGGTTACCACATACTCTACGTTGTACATTTAGAACCTACGCGGCCCTCGGTCTACATTGCACCACCGATCCGACCGATATGGCAATATTTGGAGATCTCTGTATCTATCAGTCCTTGTCCCATACATGGCCCCTTTTGTGCATGGAGCTCAGATTAGTTTTGCGCCTGATGCCATGATGACACATTATTACAAATACACTGTCCAAATGTGTACACACTCTCAGAGTTAGAGACCTGTAAAGGTCTTCTGGAACCCCCTGAGGGTCCCTGGAGCACACTTTGCTGCTCTAATCTACACTGGGCCAGCCCAGGACCCATTTGTGGGTCGCGGACACATTTTTATGGGTCCCTTGATTTTCGGTTTCCTACATTTTGTTTTTAACCCATTCTGACCTGAGATCAGATTCTAAAAATGTCTTCTACATCCTGACAGTTTTCTGAAAAAGCTATGTTTCTGTCAGTCGTTCTTCGATTTTTCAAAAATAGCAGATCTACAAGCTCGTAGCTCGCCACTCGGTGGCGCGCTATGAGCTTGTAGGTCTGCTATTCTGCTATTTTTCAATAGCTAAAGCATAACCCAAATGGGTTAATTATTATTTCAAAACATTTTCAAATGATGCAATGATTTGTTCAGTAATTTCATGAAGAAATCAAAGAAAATCAACAAAATCAAACGTTTAAGGAGTAGTGAAATTACAATTTAGGCATTTAGCAGACGCTAAAGGTGGTGAACAAACGCTATAATGCTATTTTTGTGCTCGGACACAGCCAGGGACACAGGGGCAGATCCAGGTACACACACAGCTGTCTATAGGAGTGGTTGCACCACTCAAAAACATGGTAATACATCAAATACATAAAAATAGTCATCATGAATCATATGTAAGCTAAGAACCTAACAGTGGAATATCTATATAATGTGAAATTATGCGTATACACTATCATCATCATCATTTTTCGGCCGCGGGCGAGATCGTGGATTTCACAATATTACGCCAGACTTCCCGGTCCTTCATTGCCATCCCCAGTTCCTGCTTACTGATGCCTGTGTCCCTAGCGATGACATCAGGGAACGACAGTTTTCTACCTCTGGTCTGCTTAGGACTCCAGAGAAGAAGGGAAGATATAACCTCATTGTCAGCTCTGTAGCAGTGGCCGGCAAACTGTGTTCTTCTGGATCGGACTAGTGAAGAAACACGGGGAAGGTTGCCGTATATTAGATTAGTCGATGGGTGGCTCTTCCAAGACAGATTTTACTCTCATTAGAAGGCGGGTGTAAGTGCCATCCAACCGTTTCTCTAATTTCTTTGAAAGTGTCCATGTCTCGGAGCCATAGAGTAGAATCGGCTCAACGGTCGTCCTAAATATTTTTACTTTTAACATCTTACTAAGCTGGGATGGCCAGATCAGTGCTAAGCGCTATTTAATAAATTAGCCGATATACAAGCTCATAACACGGCACGACATTGTAGATCTGCTAGTTTCTCTTTTGAGGCCGCGGGCTAAAAAGTGTAGGAACCACTGCTCTGAACTCTGTCTCGGCTGAGACATATAAGTCAGTGGTTCCCAAAGTGGGGTCCGGGGACCCCCAGGGGTCCTTGAGGGAGTTCCAGGGGGTCCCCAGCTAAATGATAGTTTGGAACCAAATGGACCCTTATGGGACTATAACTCTGAGAGTGTACAAATGGAACCAAATGGACCCTAATGGGTCCATTTGCTTCCATTTGTACACTCTCAGAGTTAAATTAACAATATAAATTGGGGGTCCCAGAGATCAAAATACCATTAAATTGGGGTCTGTAGACTAATATGGGGTCCTTGAAATTAAACGGGTTGAGAATCACTGGTCCCTGGAATATCTTTACAAATGGGGGTCCACGGGCTAATGAGTGTCATTTTGGGGGTCCTTGACATGAAAAGGTTTGGGAACCACTAATATAAGTGTATCCTCTGTGTGTTGTGTGCAGCGCTGTGGACCTGATCCGCCTGGGAGGGGGCCGCCTGCGCTTCCTGGTGGCCAAGTCTGACCTGGAGGTGTCCGAGAAGATCAGTGCCTCTTCCTGCTGACCCAGCCTCAGTGTTACTGCCCACAGAACACATACACACGCACACGCACACACGCACGCACACACACATACACACACACACACACACACACACACACACACACACACACACACACACACACACACACACACACACACACACACACACAGACACACACACACACACACTAGGGATGGGACGATAATATGAAGAAAAAAAACACGATTATTGTTGCAGAAATGATTGCAATTAACAATATTGGCGATATAATCAAAATATGCGTACAACTTTTGTTAACCACTTCTGGTGCGAACGTTCGCCAAAAATATCTACAAGCTCACGTTGTCAGCTTGTAGATCTGCTATTTTTGGAGAATGGATTTGTGTAGCGTGAAATGTAACAAATGCACTCTTTAGTTACAGGTCCGTTTTAAGTGTGGAGAATGTAAGTGGTACTGAATTTGCAGCTCAACAAATGTGAACTTTAATGTCCACATTACGATTATTTAGAGCATTTTTCAATCACGATGAACGATAATCCTTCCCTAACACACATGCACATACACACACACACACACACGCACACGCACACACGCACACCCTTAAATCATGAATGTGAAATCCAGTAATCAGCAGCACACCGAGCCAAGCAATCATAATGGGAGATGCCCTCCTCCAATAAAAGATCTGCCTCATTGACTTGAACGCCCTGTTGGGTAACGTGATGATGCACAGCCCAGCTGTTCCATGGTTGAAGTGGACAACTGTGTGTGTGTGTGTGTGTGTGTGTGTGTGTGTGTGTGTGTGTGTGTGTGTGTGTGTGTGTGTGTGTGTGTGTGTGTGTGTGTGTGTGTGTGTGTGTGTGTGTGTGTGTGTGTGTGTGTGTGTGTGTGTGTGTGTGTGTGTGTGTGTGTGCACAGTCAAAGCACAGTGGAATGTACGGCTTATTTCTTATAGTTCGTCCCCCTGGAGAGCATACTGTACGTGTGCTCACAACAACAACAAGGCTGTGTTTTCACTCCGGCATCAATCATTCATTGCATCGTATTGCAGCAGTTAGAAGGAATCAATGACAGTCCTTAGTACCTCCTGAAGTAGCATGGTAAACTATTAAATGTGCTCAGTACGGTGTGGAGTCCTGTGGACAGAACAATGTGACCCGTTAATCAGTTTCCTGGGCTTTTTTAAAGTAGTGTGGCGTTATGTTAATCTGTTCAGAACATATTTGCATTACACTCCCCTTTGGGCCAATCGGTGTGAAAGGTTAATCATCATTTCTTTGTTGGCCCAGTGCAGAACCAAGTTTTTATTTACTTTTTCCGTTCATAACTGAGATATCCGGGGGCGGTAACATTATTTACTTGGCAGAGGTAACTGTCTACAATCTACATGAGAACATCAAAGCACTCTGTGTCATTATCAACTGCTGGATGGGACTCACTGTACAACAAACAGTGCTTATGGAATGGAATGTTTCCCCCTTTTCTAATACTGTATAAATACCTTTTAGCAGTGGTAGGCCGTTCTCTTTGTTATATATTTAATGGACTATTAGGATTTCTGTATGAATGACTTTTATACTGAATTGTTGCTGAAGGGGCTGGTTAGAGGAAGCCACAACAGAAGATACAACAAACAGCTCAAGTGTACCTCCATTCTCTACAAAACAATGATCCGAGGCTTGGTACAAACATACAGTACATGCACACTGCTGCTGTATGACATTGTCGGTAATCGTGTTATGAGAGTCAAAAGGTATTGAGACAATTTTCTGTTCTTTTTTATTTTCCTCTTTTTTTCCTTTTTTTAAGGTCAGGTGCGCAAGTCCAAAGTACACCACCAGACCACACTTTTTGTGTGTATCTGCTGTATGTATGTATCTGGGTAAGATATGTAAATATTAATTTGTACATAAATCACATTGTTCATTAGAAGAAACTGGAACTGAAGAACATTTTTTCTTCTTTTTATCACAGTGTTTCTCAGGGTTCCTTAAGAGGGTTCTAAATGGACCCATACAAGTCTGTAACTGACAGGGTTCCTTAAGGGGGTTCTAAATGGACCCCTACAAGTCTGTAACTGACAGGGTTCCTTAAGGGGGTTCTAAATGGACCCCTACAAGTCTGTAACTGACAGGGTTCCTTAAGGGGGTTCTAAATGGACCCCTACAAGTCTGTAACTGACAGGGTTCCTTAAGGGGGTTCTAAATGGACCCCCTACAAGTCTGTAACTGACAGGGTTCCTTAAGGGGGTTATAAATGGACCCCTACAAGTCTGTAACTGACAGTACACAAATGGACCCTTATGGGTCCATCTGTATAGAGTCAGGTGCGTCCTTGACATATACTTTCAGAAACACTGTTGGATAGCAAACATTGCTAATCTAGTTGTAATCTCATCACCCGTCTACTCAAAGCTGCACCTTGACAAATTTACATTTATTTTTGTTTTATTACTTTGTGTGTGAATCATGCTTTTGTATTACAATCAACCAACCAGCTGCTTTCACTCATGCATGTCTGTTTCTCAGTATTTATACAGTTTAGAATGACATCACCAATGAATAAAGAATTGGAAGGTAGACAATGGAGTTTTATTTGATCCTGTTTCTGAAGATGTTACTGCAACAGGAAATGACATCAGCTTGATCTTTACTATAGGCAGTGATATGGACGGAGCCGGAGGAAGCACAGCTTGATCTTTACTATAGGCAGTGATATGGATGGAGCCGGAGGAAGCACTGTAGTGTAGAAGTACCCTGTTATTATTTTAGCACTGAATTATAACTCCGCAACTACAAAACATTCAAAAAATTAAATAATTCCATTATTAAAAACTATTATAAAAACTGAATGGAGTTTCTAGGTGAAAGTGTTTTTTTGACGTGCCAATATCTGCCATTGAGCCCCATTATACATTTCTCAAATTATAGCACTATATTTCTAAAACTATTAAACATTTCAAAGATTCCTTTTCACGCAAACATGTCCACCGTAAGACGGACCTAAATAGGTTTGAATGGGGTTTCTAGGTGTAAGTATGTAGGACTAGTAGCATGCCAAAGTTTGTGCTATTGCCATTGAGAATGCATTGGGCGTTTAAGTTAAATAACTCAGAAACTACAAAACATTTCAAAGTAAAAAGTTCCAGCATGTGTCTCCACAGTAAGCTGAATAATAAAACGTGTGAATGGAGTTTCTAGGTGAAAGTGCTTTTTTTACGTGCCAATATCTGCCATTGAGCCCCATTGTACATTTCTCAAATTTGAAAGCACTATATTTCTAAAACTATGAAACATTTCAAAGATTCCTTTTCAGGCAAACATGTCCACCGTAAGATGAACCTAAATAGGTTTGAATGGGGTTTCTAGGTGTAAGTATGTAGGACTAGTAGCATGCCAAAGTTTGTGCTATTGCCATTGAGAATGCATTGGGCGTTTAAGTTAAATAACTCAGAAACTACAAAACATTTCAAAGTAAAAAGTTCCAGCATGTGTCTCCACAGTAAGCTGAATAATAAAACGTGTGAATGGAGTTTCTAGGTGAAAGTGCTTTTTTTACGTGCCAATATCTGCCATTGAGCCCCATTGTACATTTCTCAAATTTGAAAGCACTATATTTCTAAAACTATGAAACATTTCAAAGATTCCTTTTCAGGCAAACATGTCCACCGTAAGATGAACCTAAATAGGTTTGAATGGGGTTTCTAGGTGTAAGTATGTAGGACTAGTAGCATGCCAAAGTTTGTGCTATTGCCATTGAGAATGCATTGGGCGTTTAAGTTAAATAACTCAGAAACTACAAAACATTTCAAAGTAAAAAGTTCCAGCATGTGTCTCCACAGTAAGCTGAATAATAAAAAGTGTGAATGGAGTTTCTAGGTGAAAGTGCTTTTTTGATGTGCCAATATCTGCCATTGAGCCCCATTGTACATTTCTCAAATTTGAAAGCACTATATTTCTAAAACTATGAAACATTTCAAAGATTCCTTTTCAGGCAAACATGTCCACCGTAAGATGAACCTAAATAGGTTTGAATGGGGTTTCTAGGTGTAAGTATGTAGGACTAGTAGCATGCCAAAGTTTGTGCTATTGCCATTGAGAATGCATTGGGCGTTTAAGTTAAATAACTCAGAAACTACAAAACATTTCAAAGTAAAAAGTTCCAGCATGTGTCTCCACAGTAAGCTGAATAATAAAACGTGTGAATGGAGTTTCTAGGTGAAAGTGCTTTTTTGACGTGCCAATATCTGCCATTGAGCCCCATTGTACATTTCTCAAATTTGAAAGCACTATATTTCTAAAACTATGAAACATTTCAAAGATTCCTTTTCAGGCAAACATGTCCACCGTAAGATGAACCTAAATAGGTTTGAATGGGGTTTCTAGGTGTAAGTATGTAGGACTAGTAGCATGCCAAAGTTTGTGCTATTGCCATTGAGAATGCATTGGGCGTTTAAGTTAAATAACTCAGAAACTACAAAACATTTCAAAGTAAAAAGTTCCAGCATGTGTCTCCACAGTAAGCTGAATAATAAAACGTGTGAATGGAGTTTCTAGGTGAAAGTGCTTTTTTGACGTGCCAATATCTGCCATTGAGCCCCATTGTAAATTTCTCAAATTTGAAAGCACTATATTTCTAAAACTATGAAACATTTCAAAGATTCCTTTTCAGGCAAACATGTCCACCGTACGATGAACCTAAATAGGTTTGAATGGGGTTTCTAGGTGTAAGTATGTAGGACTAGTAGCATGCCAAAGTTTGTGCTATTGCCATTGAGAATGCATTGGGCGTTTAAGTTAAATAACTCAGAAACTACAAAACATTTCAAAGTAAAAGGTTCCAGCATGTGTCTCCACAGTAAGCTGAATAATAAAAAGTGTGAATGGAGTTTCTAGGTGAAAGTGCTTTTTTGATGTGCCAATATCTGCCATTGAGCCCCATTGTACATTTCTCAAATTTGAAAGCACTATATTTCTAAAACTATGAAACATTTCAAAGATTCCTTTTCAGGCAAACATGTCCACCGTAAGATGAACCTAAATAGGTTTGAATGGGGTTTCTAGGTGTAAGTATGTAGGACTAGTAGCATGCCAAAGTTTGTGCTATTGCCATTGAGAATGCATTGGGCGTTTAAGTTAAATAACTCAGAAACTACAAAACATTTCAAAGTAAAAGGTTCCAGCATGTGTCTCCACAGTAAGCTGAATAATAAAACGTGTGAATGGAGTTTCTAGGTGAAAGTGCTTTTTTGACGTGCCAATATCTGCCATTGAGCCCCATTGTACATTTCTCAAATTTGAAAGCACTATATTTCTAAAACTATGAAACATTTCAAAGATTCCTTTTCAGGCAAACATGTCCACCGTAAGATGAACCTAAATAGGTTTGAATGGGGTTTCTAGGTGTAAGTATGTAGGACTAGTAGCATGCCAAAGTTTGTGCTATTGCCATTGAGAATGCATTGGGCGTTTAAGTTAAATAACTCAGAAACTACAAAACATTTCAAAGTAAAAAGTTCCAGCATGTGTCTCCACAGTAAGCTGAATAATAAAACGTGTGAATGGAGTTTCTAGGTGAAAGTGCTTTTTTGACGTGCCAATATCTGCCATTGAGCCCCATTGTAAATTTCTCAAATTTGAAAGCACTATATTTCTAAAACTATGAAACATTTCAAAGATTCCTTTTCAGGCAAACATGTCCACCGTACGATGAACCTAAATAGGTTTGAATGGGGTTTCTAGGTGTAAGTATGTAGGACTAGTAGCATGCCAAAGTTTGTGCTATTGCCATTGAGAATGCATTGGGCGTTTAAGTTAAATAACTCAGAAACTACAAAACATTTCAAAGTAAAAGGTTCCAGCATGTGTCTCCACAGTAAGCTGAATAATAAAAAGTGTGAATGGAGTTTCTAGGTGAAAGTGCTTTTTTGATGTGCCAATATCTGCCATTGAGCCCCATTGTACATTTCTCAAATTTGAAAGCACTATATTTCTAAAACTATGAAACATTTCAAAGATTCCTTTTCAGGCAAACATGTCCACCGTAAGATGAACCTAAATAGGTTTGAATGGGGTTTCTAGGTGTAAGTATGTAGGACTAGTAGCATGCCAAAGTTTGTGCTATTGCCATTGAGAATGCATTGGGCGTTTAAGTTAAATAACTCAGAAACTACAAAACATTTCAAAGTAAAAGGTTCCAGCATGTGTCTCCACAGTAAGCTGAATAATAAAACGTGTGAATGGAGTTTCTAGGTGAAAGTGCTTTTTTGACGTGCCAATATCTGCCATTGAGCCCCATTGTACATTTCTCAAATTTGAAAGCACTATATTTCTAAAACTATGAAACATTTCAAAGATTCCTTTTCAGGCAAACATGTCCACCGTAAGATGAACCTAAATAGGTTTGAATGGGGTTTCTAGGTGTAAGTATGTAGGACTAGTAGCATGCCAAAGTTTGTGCTATTGCCATTGAGAATGCATTGGGCGTTTAAGTTAAATAACTCAGAAACTACAAAACATTTCAAAGTAAAAAGTTCCAGCATGTGTCTCCACAGTAAGCTGAATAATAAAACGTGTGAATGGAGTTTCTAGGTGAAAGTGCTTTTTTGACGTGCCAATATCTGCCATTGAGCCCCATTGTAAATTTCTCAAATTTGAAAGCACTATATTTCTAAAACTATGAAACATTTCAAAGATTCCTTTTCAGGCAAACATGTCCACCGTACGATGAACCTAAATAGGTTTGAATGGGGTTTCTAGGTGTAAGTATGTAGGACTAGTAGCATGCCAAAGTTTGTGCTATTGCCATTGAGAATGCATTGGGCGTTTAAGTTAAATAACTCAGAAACTACAAAACATTTCAAAGTAAAAGGTTCCAGCATGTGTCTCCACAGTAAGCTGAATAATAAAAAGTGTGAATGGAGTTTCTAGGTGAAAGTGCTTTTTTGATGTGCCAATATCTGCCATTGAGCCCCATTGTACATTTCTCAAATTTGAAAGCACTATATTTCTAAAACTATGAAACATTTCAAAGATTCCTTTTCAGGCAAACATGTCCACCGTAAGATGAACCTAAATAGGTTTGAATGGGGTTTCTAGGTGTAAGTATGTAGGACTAGTAGCATGCCAAAGTTTGTGCTATTGCCATTGAGAATGCATTGGGCGTTTAAGTTAAATAACTCAGAAACTACAAAACATTTCAAAGTAAAAAGTTCCAGCATGTGTCTCCACAGTAAGCTGAATAATAAAACGTGTGAATGGAGTTTCTAGGTGAAAGTGCTTTTTTGACGTGCCAATATCTGCCATTGAGCCCCATTGTAAATTTCTCAAATTTGAAAGCACTATATTTCTAAAACTATGAAACATTTCAAAGATTCCTTTTCAGGCAAACATGTCCACCGTACGATGAACCTAAATAGGTTTGAATGGGGTTTCTAGGTGTAAGTATGTAGGACTAGTAGCATGCCAAAGTTTGTGCTATTGCCATTGAGAATGCATTGGGCGTTTAAGTTAAATAACTCAGAAACTACAAAACATTTCAAAGTAAAAGGTTCCAGCATGTGTCTCCACAGTAAGCTGAATAATAAAAAGTGTGAATGGAGTTTCTAGGTGAAAGTGCTTTTTTGATGTGCCAATATCTGCCATTGAGCCCCATTGTACATTTCTCAAATTTGAAAGCACTATATTTCTAAAACTATGAAACATTTCAAAGATTCCTTTTCAGGCAAACATGTCCACCGTAAGATGAACCTAAATAGGTTTGAATGGGGTTTCTAGGTGTAAGTATGTAGGACTAGTAGCATGCCAAAGTTTGTGCTATTGCCATTGAGAATGCATTGGGCGTTTAAGTTAAATAACTCAGAAACTACAAAACATTTCAAAGTAAAAGGTTCCAGCATGTGTCTCCACAGTAAGCTGAATAATAAAACGTGTGAATGGAGTTTCTAGGTGAAAGTGCTTTTTTGACGTGCCAATATCTGCCATTGAGCCCCATTGTACATTTCTCAAATTTGAAAGCACTATATTTCTAAAACTATGAAACATTTCAAAGATTCCTTTTCAGGCAAACATGTCCACCGTAAGATGAACCTAAATAGGTTTGAATGGGGTTTCTAGGTGTAAGTATGTAGGACTAGTAGCATGCCAAAGTTTGTGCTATTGCCATTGAGAATGCATTGGGCGTTTAAGTTAAATAACTCAGAAACTACAAAACATTTCAAAGTAAAAAGTTCCAGCATGTGTCTCCACAGTAAGCTGAATAATAAAACGTGTGAATGGAGTTTCTAGGTGAAAGTGCTTTTTTGACGTGCCAATATCTGCCATTGAGCCCCATTGTAAATTTCTCAAATTTGAAAGCACTATATTTCTAAAACTATGAAACATTTCAAAGATTCCTTTTCAGGCAAACATGTCCACCGTACGATGAACCTAAATAGGTTTGAATGGGGTTTCTAGGTGTAAGTATGTAGGACTAGTAGCATGCCAAAGTTTGTGCTATTGCCATTGAGAATGCATTGGGCGTTTAAGTTAAATAACTCAGAAACTACAAAACATTTCAAAGTAAAAGGTTCCAGCATGTGTCTCCACAGTAAGCTGAATAATAAAAAGTGTGAATGGAGTTTCTAGGTGAAAGTGCTTTTTTGATGTGCCAATATCTGCCATTGAGCCCCATTGTACATTTCTCAAATTTGAAAGCACTATATTTCTAAAACTATGAAACATTTCAAAGATTCCTTTTCAGGCAAACATGTCCACCGTAAGATGAACCTAAATAGGTTTGAATGGGGTTTCTAGGTGTAAGTATGTAGGACTAGTAGCATGCCAAAGTTTGTGCTATTGCCATTGAGAATGCATTGGGCGTTTAAGTTAAATAACTCAGAAACTACAAAACATTTCAAAGTAAAAGGTTCCAGCATGTGTCTCCACAGTAAGCTGAATAATAAAACGTGTGAATGGAGTTTCTAGGTGAAAGTGCTTTTTTGACGTGCCAATATCTGCCATTGAGCCCCATTGTAAATTTCTCAAATTTGAAAGCACTATATTTCTAAAACTATGAAACATTTCAAAGATTCCTTTTCAGGCAAACATGTCCACCGTACGATGAACCTAAATAGGTTTGAATGGGGTTTCTAGGTGTAAGTATGTAGGACTAGTAGCATGCCAAAGTTTGTGCTATTGCCATTGAGAATGCATTGGGCGTTTAAGTTAAATAACTCAGAAACTACAAAACATTTCAAAGTAAAAGGTTCCAGCATGTGTCTCCACAGTAAGCTGAATAATAAAAAGTGTGAATGGAGTTTCTAGGTGAAAGTGCTTTTTTGATGTGCCAATATCTGCCATTGAGCCCCATTGTACATTTCTCAAATTTGAAAGCACTATATTTCTAAAACTATGAAACATTTCAAAGATTCCTTTTCAGGCAAACATGTCCACCGTAAGATGAACCTAAATAGGTTTGAATGGGGTTTCTAGGTGTAAGTATGTAGGACTAGTAGCATGCCAAAGTTTGTGCTATTGCCATTGAGAATGCATTGGGCGTTTAAGTTAAATAACTCAGAAACTACAAAACATTTCAAAGTAAAAAGTTCCAGCATGTGTCTCCACAGTAAGCTGAATAATAAAACGTGTGAATGGAGTTTCTAGGTGAAAGTGCTTTTTTGACGTGCCAATATCTGCCATTGAGCCCCATTGTAAATTTCTCAAATTTGAAAGCACTATATTTCTAAAACTATGAAACATTTCAAAGATTCCTTTTCAGGCAAACATGTCCACCGTACGATGAACCTAAATAGGTTTGAATGGGGTTTCTAGGTGTAAGTATGTAGGACTAGTAGCATGCCAAAGTTTGTGCTATTGCCATTGAGAATGCATTGGGCGTTTAAGTTAAATAACTCAGAAACTACAAAACATTTCAAAGTAAAAGGTTCCAGCATGTGTCTCCACAGTAAGCTGAATAATAAAAAGTGTGAATGGAGTTTCTAGGTGAAAGTGCTTTTTTGATGTGCCAATATCTGCCATTGAGCCCCATTGTACATTTCTCAAATTTGAAAGCACTATATTTCTAAAACTATGAAACATTTCAAAGATTCCTTTTCAGGCAAACATGTCCACCGTAAGATGAACCTAAATAGGTTTGAATGGGGTTTCTAGGTGTAAGTATGTAGGACTAGTAGCATGCCAAAGTTTGTGCTATTGCCATTGAGAATGCATTGGGCGTTTAAGTTAAATAACTCAGAAACTACAAAACATTTCAAAGTAAAAGGTTCCAGCATGTGTCTCCACAGTAAGCTGAATAATAAAACGTGTGAATGGAGTTTCTAGGTGAAAGTGCTTTTTTGACGTGCCAATATCTGCCATTGAGCCCCATTGTACATTTCTCAAATTTGAAAGCACTATATTTCTAAAACTATGAAACATTTCAAAGATTCCTTTTCAGGCAAACATGTCCACCGTAAGATGAACCTAAATAGGTTTGAATGGGGTTTCTAGGTGTAAGTATGTAGGACTAGTAGCATGCCAAAGTTTGTGCTATTGCCATTGAGAATGCATTGGGCGTTTAAGTTAAATAACTCAGAAACTACAAAACATTTCAAAGTAAAAAGTTCCAGCATGTGTCTCCACAGTAAGCTGAATAATAAAACGTGTGAATGGAGTTTCTAGGTGAAAGTGCTTTTTTGACGTGCCAATATCTGCCATTGAGCCCCATTGTAAATTTCTCAAATTTGAAAGCACTATATTTCTAAAACTATGAAACATTTCAAAGATTCCTTTTCAGGCAAACATGTCCACCGTACGATGAACCTAAATAGGTTTGAATGGGGTTTCTAGGTGTAAGTATGTAGGACTAGTAGCATGCCAAAGTTTGTGCTATTGCCATTGAGAATGCATTGGGCGTTTAAGTTAAATAACTCAGAAACTACAAAACATTTCAAAGTAAAAGGTTCCAGCATGTGTCTCCACAGTAAGCTGAATAATAAAAAGTGTGAATGGAGTTTCTAGGTGAAAGTGCTTTTTTGATGTGCCAATATCTGCCATTGAGCCCCATTGTACATTTCTCAAATTTGAAAGCACTATATTTCTAAAACTATGAAACATTTCAAAGATTCCTTTTCAGGCAAACATGTCCACCGTAAGATGAACCTAAATAGGTTTGAATGGGGTTTCTAGGTGTAAGTATGTAGGACTAGTAGCATGCCAAAGTTTGTGCTATTGCCATTGAGAATGCATTGGGCGTTTAAGTTAAATAACTCAGAAACTACAAAACATTTCAAAGTAAAAGGTTCCAGCATGTGTCTCCACAGTAAGCTGAATAATAAAACGTGTGAATGGAGTTTCTAGGTGAAAGTGCTTTTTTGACGTGCCAATATCTGCCATTGAGCCCCATTGTACATTTCTCAAATTTGAAAGCACTATATTTCTAAAACTATGAAACATTTCAAAGATTCCTTTTCAGGCAAACATGTCCACCGTAAGATGAACCTAAATAGGTTTGAATGGGGTTTCTAGGTGTAAGTATGTAGGACTAGTAGCATGCCAAAGTTTGTGCTATTGCCATTGAGAATGCATTGGGCGTTTAAGTTAAATAACTCAGAAACTACAAAACATTTCAAAGTAAAAAGTTCCAGCATGTGTCTCCACAGTAAGCTGAATAATAAAACGTGTGAATGGAGTTTCTAGGTGAAAGTGCTTTTTTGACGTGCCAATATCTGCCATTGAGCCCCATTGTAAATTTCTCAAATTTGAAAGCACTATATTTCTAAAACTATGAAACATTTCAAAGATTCCTTTTCAGGCAAACATGTCCACCGTACGATGAACCTAAATAGGTTTGAATGGGGTTTCTAGGTGTAAGTATGTAGGACTAGTAGCATGCCAAAGTTTGTGCTATTGCCATTGAGAATGCATTGGGCGTTTAAGTTAAATAACTCAGAAACTACAAAACATTTCAAAGTAAAAGGTTCCAGCATGTGTCTCCACAGTAAGCTGAATAATAAAAAGTGTGAATGGAGTTTCTAGGTGAAAGTGCTTTTTTGATGTGCCAATATCTGCCATTGAGCCCCATTGTACATTTCTCAAATTTGAAAGCACTATATTTCTAAAACTATGAAACATTTCAAAGATTCCTTTTCAGGCAAACATGTCCACCGTAAGATGAACCTAAATAGGTTTGAATGGGGTTTCTAGGTGTAAGTATGTAGGACTAGTAGCATGCCAAAGTTTGTGCTATTGCCATTGAGAATGCATTGGGCGTTTAAGTTAAATAACTCAGAAACTACAAAACATTTCAAAGTAAAAAGTTCCAGCATGTGTCTCCACAGTAAGCTGAATAATAAAACGTGTGAATGGAGTTTCTAGGTGAAAGTGCTTTTTTGACGTGCCAATATCTGCCATTGAGCCCCATTGTAAATTTCTCAAATTTGAAAGCACTATATTTCTAAAACTATGAAACATTTCAAAGATTCCTTTTCAGGCAAACATGTCCACCGTACGATGAACCTAAATAGGTTTGAATGGGGTTTCTAGGTGTAAGTATGTAGGACTAGTAGCATGCCAAAGTTTGTGCTATTGCCATTGAGAATGCATTGGGCGTTTAAGTTAAATAACTCAGAAACTACAAAACATTTCAAAGTAAAAGGTTCCAGCATGTGTCTCCACAGTAAGCTGAATAATAAAAAGTGTGAATGGAGTTTCTAGGTGAAAGTGCTTTTTTGATGTGCCAATATCTGCCATTGAGCCCCATTGTACATTTCTCAAATTTGAAAGCACTATATTTCTAAAACTATGAAACATTTCAAAGATTCCTTTTCAGGCAAACATGTCCACCGTAAGATGAACCTAAATAGGTTTGAATGGGGTTTCTAGGTGTAAGTATGTAGGACTAGTAGCATGCCAAAGTTTGTGCTATTGCCATTGAGAATGCATTGGGCGTTTAAGTTAAATAACTCAGAAACTACAAAACATTTCAAAGTAAAAGGTTCCAGCATGTGTCTCCACAGTAAGCTGAATAATAAAACGTGTGAATGGAGTTTCTAGGTGAAAGTGCTTTTTTGACGTGCCAATATCTGCCATTGAGCCCCATTGTACATTTCTCAAATTTGAAAGCACTATATTTCTAAAACTATGAAACATTTCAAAGATTCCTTTTCAGGCAAACATGTCCACCGTAAGATGAACCTAAATAGGTTTGAATGGGGTTTCTAGGTGTAAGTATGTAGGACTAGTAGCATGCCAAAGTTTGTGCTATTGCCATTGAGAATGCATTGGGCGTTTAAGTTAAATAACTCAGAAACTACAAAACATTTCAAAGTAAAAAGTTCCAGCATGTGTCTCCACAGTAAGCTGAATAATAAAACGTGTGAATGGAGTTTCTAGGTGAAAGTGCTTTTTTGACGTGCCAATATCTGCCATTGAGCCCCATTGTAAATTTCTCAAATTTGAAAGCACTATATTTCTAAAACTATGAAACATTTCAAAGATTCCTTTTCAGGCAAACATGTCCACCGTACGATGAACCTAAATAGGTTTGAATGGGGTTTCTAGGTGTAAGTATGTAGGACTAGTAGCATGCCAAAGTTTGTGCTATTGCCATTGAGAATGCATTGGGCGTTTAAGTTAAATAACTCAGAAACTACAAAACATTTCAAAGTAAAAGGTTCCAGCATGTGTCTCCACAGTAAGCTGAATAATAAAAAGTGTGAATGGAGTTTCTAGGTGAAAGTGCTTTTTTGATGTGCCAATATCTGCCATTGAGCCCCATTGTACATTTCTCAAATTTGAAAGCACTATATTTCTAAAACTATGAAACATTTCAAAGATTCCTTTTCAGGCAAACATGTCCACCGTAGGATGAACCTGAATAGGTTTGAATGGGGTTTCTAGGTGTAAGTATGTAGGACTAGTAGCATGCCAAGGTTTGTGCTATTGCCATTGAGAATGCATTGGGCGTTTAAGTTAAATAACTCAGAAACTACAAAACATTTCAAAGTAAAAAGTTCCAGCATGTGTCTCCACAGTAAGCTGAATAATAAAAAGTGTGAATGGAGTTTCTAGGTGAAAGTGCTTTTTTGACGTGCCAATATCTGCCATTGAGCCCCATTGTACATTTCTCAAATTTGAAAGCACTATATTTCTAAAACTATGAAACATTTCAAAGATTCCTTTTCAGGCAAACATGTCCACCGTAAGATGAACCTAAATAGGTTTGAATGGGGTTTCTAGGTGTAAGTATGTAGGACTAGTAGCATGCCAAAGTTTGTGCTATTGCCATTGAGAATGCATTGGGCGTTTAAGTTAAATAACTCAGAAACTACAAAACATTTCAAAGTAAAAAGTTCCAGCATGTGTCTCCACAGTAAGCTGAATAATAAAACGTGTGAATGGAGTTTCTAGGTGAAAGTGCTTTTTTGACGTGCCAATATCTGCCATTGAGCCCCATTGTAAATTTCTCAAATTTGAAAGCACTATATTTCTAAAACTATGAAACATTTCAAAGATTCCTTTTCAGGCAAACATGTCCACCGTACGATGAACCTAAATAGGTTTGAATGGGGTTTCTAGGTGTAAGTATGTAGGACTAGTAGCATGCCAAAGTTTGTGCTATTGCCATTGAGAATGCATTGGGCGTTTAAGTTAAATAACTCAGAAACTACAAAACATTTCAAAGTAAAAGGTTCCAGCATGTGTCTCCACAGTAAGCTGAATAATAAAAAGTGTGAATGGAGTTTCTAGGTGAAAGTGCTTTTTTGATGTGCCAATATCTGCCATTGAGCCCCATTGTACATTTCTCAAATTTGAAAGCACTATATTTCTAAAACTATGAAACATTTCAAAGATTCCTTTTCAGGCAAACATGTCCACCGTAAGATGAACCTAAATAGGTTTGAATGGGGTTTCTAGGTGTAAGTATGTAGGACTAGTAGCATGCCAAAGTTTGTGCTATTGCCATTGAGAATGCATTGGGCGTTTAAGTTAAATAACTCAGAAACTACAAAACATTTCAAAGTAAAAAGTTCCAGCATGTGTCTCCACAGTAAGCTGAATAATAAAAAGTGTGAATGGAGTTTCTAGGTGAAAGTGCTTTTTTGACGTGCCAATATCTGCCATTGAGCCCCATTGTACATTTCTCAAATTTGAAAGCACTATATTTCTAAAACTATGAAACATTTCAAAGATTCCTTTTCAGGCAAACATGTCCACCGTAAGATGAACCTAAATAGGTTTGAATGGGGTTTCTAGGTGTAAGTATGTAGGACTAGTAGCATGCCAAAGTTTGTGCTATTGCCATTGAGAATGCATTGGGCGTTTAAGTTAAATAACTCAGAAAATACAAAACATTTCAAAGTAAAAAGTTCCAGCATGTGTCTCCACAGTAAGCTGAATAATACAACGTGTGAATGGAGTTTCTAGGTGAAAGTGCTTTTTTGACGTGCCAATATCTGCAATTGAGCCCCATTGTACATTTCTCAAATTTGAAAGCACTATATTTCTAAAACTATGAAACATTTCAAAGATTCCTTTTCAGGCAAACATGTCCACCGTAAGATGAACCTAAATAGGTTTGAATGGGGTTTCTAGGTGTAAGTATGTAGGACTAGTAGCATGCCAAAGTTTGTGCTATTGCCATTGAGAATGCATTGGGCGTTTAAGTTAAATAACTCAGAAACTACAAAACATTTCAAAGTAAAAAGTTCCAGCATGTGTCTCTACAGTAAGCTGAATAATAAAACGTGTGAATGGAGTTTCTAGGTGAAAGTGCTTTTTTGACGTGCCAATATCTGCCATTGAGCCCCATTGTACATTTCTCAAATTTGAAAGCACTATATTTCTAAAACTATGAAACATTTCAAAGATTCCTTTTCAGGCAAACATGTCCACCGTAAGATGAACCTAAATAGGTTTGAATGGGGTTTCTAGGTGTAAGTATGTAGGACTAGTAGCATGCCAAAGTTTGTGCTATTGCCATTGAGAATGCATTGGGCGTTTAAGTTAAATAACTCAGAAACTACAAAACATTTCAAAGTAAAAAGTTCCAGCATGTGTCTCCACAGTAAGCTGAATAATAAAACGTGTGAATGGAGTTTCTAGGTGAAAGTGCTTTTTTGACGTGCCAATATCTGCCATTAAGCCCCATTGTAAATTTCTCAAAATTGAAAGCACTATATTTCTAAAACTATTAAACATTGAAAAGATTCCTTTTCAGGCAAACATGTCCACCGTAAGATGAACCTAAATAGGTTTGAATGGGGTTTCTAGGTGTAAGTATGTAGGACTAGTAGCATGCCAAAGTTTGTGCTATTGCCATTGAGAATGCATTGGGCGTTTAAGTTAAATAACTCAGAAACTACAAAACATTTCAAAGTAAAAAGTTCCAGCATGTGTCTCCACAGTAAGCTGAATATTAAAACGTGTGAATGGAGTTTCTAGGTGAAAGTGCTTTTTTGACGTGCCAATATCTGCCATTGAGCCCCATTGTACATTTCTCAAATTTGAAAGCACTATATTTCTAAAACTATGAAACATTTCAAAGATTCCTTTTCAGGCAAACATGTCCACCGTAAGATGAACCTAAATAGGTTTGAATGGGGTTTCTACGTGTAAGTATGTAGGACTAGTAGCATGCCAAAGTTTGTGCTATTGCCATTGAGAATGCATTGGGCGTTTAAGTTAAATAACTCAGAAACTACAAAACATTTCAAAGTAAAAAGTTCCAGCATGTGTCTCCACAGTAAGCTGAATAATACAAAGTGTGAATGGAGTTTCTAGGTGAAAGTGCTTTTTTGACGTGCCAATATCTGCCATTGAGCCCCATTGTACATTTCTCAAATTTGAAAGCACTATATTTCTAAAACTATGAAACATTTCAAAGATTCCTTTTCAGGCAAACATGTCCACCGTAAGATGAACCTAAATAGGTTTGAATGGGGTTTCTAGGTGTAAGTATGTAGGACTAGTAGCATGCCAAAGTTTGTGCTATTGCCATTGAGAATGCATTGGGCGTTTAAGTTAAATAACTCAGAAACTACAAAACATTTCAAAGTAAAAAGTTCCAGCATGTGTCTCCACAGTAAGCTGAATAATAAAAAGTGTGAATGGAGTTTCTAGGTGAAAGTGCTTTTTTGACGTGCCAATATCTGCCATTGAGCCCCATTGTACATTTCTCAAATTTGAAAGCACTATATTTCTAAAACTATGAAACATTTCAAAGATTCCTTTTCAGGCAAACATGTCCACCGTAAGATGAACCTAAATAGGTTTGAATGGGGTTTCTAGGTGTAAGTATGTAGGACTAGTAGCATGCCAAAGTTTGTGCTATTGCCATTGAGAATGCATTGGGCGTTTAAGTTAAATAACTCAGAAAATACAAAACATTTCAAAGTAAAAGGTTCCAGCATGTGTCTCCACAGTAAGCTGAATAATACAACGTGTGAATGGAGTTTCTAGGTGAAAGTGCTTTTTTGACGTGCCAATATCTGCCATTGAGCCCCATTGTACATTTCTCAAATTTGAAAGCACTATATTTCTAAAACTATGAAACATTTCAAAGATTCCTTTTCAGGCAAACATGTCCACCGTAAGATGAACCTAAATAGGTTTGAATGGGGTTTCTAGGTGTAAGTATGTAGGACTAGTAGCATGCCAAAGTTTGTGCTATTGCCATTGAGAATGCATTGGGCGTTTAAGTTAAATAACTCAGAAACTACAAAACATTTCAAAGTAAAAAGTTCCAGCATGTGTCTCTACAGTAAGCTGAATAATAAAACGTGTGAATGGAGTTTCTAGGTGAAAGTGCTTTTTTGACGTGCCAATATCTGCCATTGAGCCCCATTGTACATTTCTCAAATTTGAAAGCACTATATTTCTAAAACTATGAAACATTTCAAAGATTCCTTTTCAGGCAAACATGTCCACCGTAAGATGAACCTAAATAGGTTTGAATGGGGTTTCTAGGTGTAAGTATGTAGGACTAGTAGCATGCCAAAGTTTGTGCTATTGCCATTGAGAATGCATTGGGCGTTTAAGTTAAATAACTCAGAAACTACAAAACATTTCAAAGTAAAAAGTTCCAGCATGTGTCTCCACAGTAAGCTGAATAATAAAACGTGTGAATGGAGTTTCTAGGTGAAAGTGCTTTTTTGACGTGCCAATATCTGCCATTAAGCCCCATTGTAAATTTCTCAAAATTGAAAGCACTATATTTCTAAAACTATTAAACATTGAAAAGATTCCTTTTCAGGCAAACATGTCCACCGTAAGATGAACCTAAATAGGTTTGAATGGGGTTTCTAGGTGTAAGTATGTAGGACTAGTAGCATGCCAAAGTTTGTGCTATTGCCATTGAGAATGCATTGGGCGTTTAAGTTAAATAACTCAGAAACTACAAAACATTTCAAAGTAAAAAGTTCCAGCATGTGTCTCCACAGTAAGCTGAATATTAAAACGTGTGAATGGAGTTTCTAGGTGAAAGTGCTTTTTTGACGTGCCAATATCTGCCATTGAGCCCCATTGTACATTTCTCAAATTTGAAAGCACTATATTTCTAAAACTATGAAACATTTCAAAGATTCCTTTTCAGGCAAACATGTCCACCGTAAGATGAACCTAAATAGGTTTGAATGGGGTTTCTACGTGTAAGTATGTAGGACTAGTAGCATGCCAAAGTTTGTGCTATTGCCATTGAGAATGCATTGGGCGTTTAAGTTAAATAACTCAGAAACTACAAAACATTTCAAAGTAAAAAGTTCCAGCATGTGTCTCCACAGTAAGCTGAATAATACAAAGTGTGAATGGAGTTTCTAGGTGAAAGTGCTTTTTTGACGTGCCAATATCTGCCATTGAGCCCCATTGTACATTTCTCAAATTTGAAAGCACTATATTTCTAAAACTATGAAACATTTCAAAGATTCCTTTTCAGGCAAACATGTCCACCGTAAGATGAACCTAAATAGGTTTGAATGGGGTTTCTAGGTGTAAGTATGTAGGACTAGTAGCATGCCAAAGTGTGTGCTATTGCCATTGAGAATGCATTGGGCGTTTAAGTTAAATAACTCAGAAACTACAAAACATTTTAAAGTAAAATGTTCCAGCATGTGTCTCCACAGTAAGCTGAATAATAAAAAGTGTGAATGGAGTTTCTAGGTGAAAGTGCTTTTTTGACGTGCCAATATCTGCCATTGAGCCCCATTGTAAATTTCTCAAATTTGAAAGCACTATATTTCTAAAACTATGAAACATTTCAAAGATTCCTTTTCAGGCAAACATGTCCACCGTACGATGAACCTAAATAGGTTTGAATGGGGTTTCTAGGTGTAAGTATGTAGGACTAGTAGCATGCCAAAGTTTGTGCTATTGCCATTGAGAATGCATTGGGCGTTTAAGTTAAATAACTCAGAAACTACAAAACATTTCAAAGTAAAAGGTTCCAGCATGTGTCTCCACAGTAAGCTGAATAATAAAAAGTGTGAATGGAGTTTCTAGGTGAAAGTGCTTTTTTGATGTGCCAATATCTGCCATTGAGCCCCATTGTACATTTCTCAAATTTGAAAGCACTATATTTCTAAAACTATGAAACATTTCAAAGATTCCTTTTCAGGCAAACATGTCCACCGTAAGATGAACCTAAATAGGTTTGAATGGGGTTTCTAGGTGTAAGTATGTAGGACTAGTAGCATGCCAAAGTTTGTGCTATTGCCATTGAGAATGCATTGGGCGTTTAAGTTAAATAACTCAGAAACTACAAAACATTTCAAAGTAAAAAGTTCCAGCATGTGTCTCCACAGTAAGCTGAATAATAAAACGTGTGAATGGAGTTTCTAGGTGAAAGTGCTTTTTTGACGTGCCAATATCTGCCATTGAGCCCCATTGTAAATTTCTCAAATTTGAAAGCACTATATTTCTAAAACTATGAAACATTTCAAAGATTCCTTTTCAGGCAAACATGTCCACCGTACGATGAACCTAAATAGGTTTGAATGGGGTTTCTAGGTGTAAGTATGTAGGACTAGTAGCATGCCAAAGTTTGTGCTATTGCCATTGAGAATGCATTGGGCGTTTAAGTTAAATAACTCAGAAACTACAAAACATTTCAAAGTAAAAGGTTCCAGCATGTGTCTCCACAGTAAGCTGAATAATAAAAAGTGTGAATGGAGTTTCTAGGTGAAAGTGCTTTTTTGATGTGCCAATATCTGCCATTGAGCCCCATTGTACATTTCTCAAATTTGAAAGCACTATATTTCTAAAACTATGAAACATTTCAAAGATTCCTTTTCAGGCAAACATGTCCACCGTAAGATGAACCTAAATAGGTTTGAATGGGGTTTCTAGGTGTAAGTATGTAGGACTAGTAGCATGCCAAAGTTTGTGCTATTGCCATTGAGAATGCATTGGGCGTTTAAGTTAAATAACTCAGAAACTACAAAACATTTCAAAGTAAAAGGTTCCAGCATGTGTCTCCACAGTAAGCTGAATAATAAAACGTGTGAATGGAGTTTCTAGGTGAAAGTGCTTTTTTGACGTGCCAATATCTGCCATTGAGCCCCATTGTACATTTCTCAAATTTGAAAGCACTATATTTCTAAAACTATGAAACATTTCAAAGATTCCTTTTCAGGCAAACATGTCCACCGTAAGATGAACCTAAATAGGTTTGAATGGGGTTTCTAGGTGTAAGTATGTAGGACTAGTAGCATGCCAAAGTTTGTGCTATTGCCATTGAGAATGCATTGGGCGTTTAAGTTAAATAACTCAGAAACTACAAAACATTTCAAAGTAAAAAGTTCCAGCATGTGTCTCCACAGTAAGCTGAATAATAAAACGTGTGAATGGAGTTTCTAGGTGAAAGTGCTTTTTTGACGTGCCAATATCTGCCATTGAGCCCCATTGTAAATTTCTCAAATTTGAAAGCACTATATTTCTAAAACTATGAAACATTTCAAAGATTCCTTTTCAGGCAAACATGTCCACCGTACGATGAACCTAAATAGGTTTGAATGGGGTTTCTAGGTGTAAGTATGTAGGACTAGTAGCATGCCAAAGTTTGTGCTATTGCCATTGAGAATGCATTGGGCGTTTAAGTTAAATAACTCAGAAACTACAAAACATTTCAAAGTAAAAGGTTCCAGCATGTGTCTCCACAGTAAGCTGAATAATAAAAAGTGTGAATGGAGTTTCTAGGTGAAAGTGCTTTTTTGATGTGCCAATATCTGCCATTGAGCCCCATTGTACATTTCTCAAATTTGAAAGCACTATATTTCTAAAACTATGAAACATTTCAAAGATTCCTTTTCAGGCAAACATGTCCACCGTAGGATGAACCTGAATAGGTTTGAATGGGGTTTCTAGGTGTAAGTATGTAGGACTAGTAGCATGCCAAGGTTTGTGCTATTGCCATTGAGAATGCATTGGGCGTTTAAGTTAAATAACTCAGAAACTACAAAACATTTCAAAGTAAAAAGTTCCAGCATGTGTCTCCACAGTAAGCTGAATAATAAAAAGTGTGAATGGAGTTTCTAGGTGAAAGTGCTTTTTTGACGTGCCAATATCTGCCATTGAGCCCCATTGTACATTTCTCAAATTTGAAAGCACTATATTTCTAAAACTATGAAACATTTCAAAGATTCCTTTTCAGGCAAACATGTCCACCGTAAGATGAACCTAAATAGGTTTGAATGGGGTTTCTAGGTGTAAGTATGTAGGACTAGTAGCATGCCAAAGTTTGTGCTATTGCCATTGAGAATGCATTGGGCGTTTAAGTTAAATAACTCAGAAACTACAAAACATTTCAAAGTAAAAAGTTCCAGCATGTGTCTCCACAGTAAGCTGAATAATAAAACGTGTGAATGGAGTTTCTAGGTGAAAGTGCTTTTTTGACGTGCCAATATCTGCCATTGAGCCCCATTGTAAATTTCTCAAATTTGAAAGCACTATATTTCTAAAACTATGAAACATTTCAAAGATTCCTTTTCAGGCAAACATGTCCACCGTACGATGAACCTAAATAGGTTTGAATGGGGTTTCTAGGTGTAAGTATGTAGGACTAGTAGCATGCCAAAGTTTGTGCTATTGCCATTGAGAATGCATTGGGCGTTTAAGTTAAATAACTCAGAAACTACAAAACATTTCAAAGTAAAAGGTTCCAGCATGTGTCTCCACAGTAAGCTGAATAATAAAAAGTGTGAATGGAGTTTCTAGGTGAAAGTGCTTTTTTGATGTGCCAATATCTGCCATTGAGCCCCATTGTACATTTCTCAAATTTGAAAGCACTATATTTCTAAAACTATGAAACATTTCAAAGATTCCTTTTCAGGCAAACATGTCCACCGTAAGATGAACCTAAATAGGTTTGAATGGGGTTTCTAGGTGTAAGTATGTAGGACTAGTAGCATGCCAAAGTTTGTGCTATTGCCATTGAGAATGCATTGGGCGTTTAAGTTAAATAACTCAGAAACTACAAAACATTTCAAAGTAAAAAGTTCCAGCATGTGTCTCCACAGTAAGCTGAATAATAAAAAGTGTGAATGGAGTTTCTAGGTGAAAGTGCTTTTTTGACGTGCCAATATCTGCCATTGAGCCCCATTGTACATTTCTCAAATTTGAAAGCACTATATTTCTAAAACTATGAAACATTTCAAAGATTCCTTTTCAGGCAAACATGTCCACCGTAAGATGAACCTAAATAGGTTTGAATGGGGTTTCTAGGTGTAAGTATGTAGGACTAGTAGCATGCCAAAGTTTGTGCTATTGCCATTGAGAATGCATTGGGCGTTTAAGTTAAATAACTCAGAAAATACAAAACATTTCAAAGTAAAAAGTTCCAGCATGTGTCTCCACAGTAAGCTGAATAATACAACGTGTGAATGGAGTTTCTAGGTGAAAGTGCTTTTTTGACGTGCCAATATCTGCAATTGAGCCCCATTGTACATTTCTCAAATTTGAAAGCACTATATTTCTAAAACTATGAAACATTTCAAAGATTCCTTTTCAGGCAAACATGTCCACCGTAAGATGAACCTAAATAGGTTTGAATGGGGTTTCTAGGTGTAAGTATGTAGGACTAGTAGCATGCCAAAGTTTGTGCTATTGCCATTGAGAATGCATTGGGCGTTTAAGTTAAATAACTCAGAAACTACAAAACATTTCAAAGTAAAAAGTTCCAGCATGTGTCTCTACAGTAAGCTGAATAATAAAACGTGTGAATGGAGTTTCTAGGTGAAAGTGCTTTTTTGACGTGCCAATATCTGCCATTGAGCCCCATTGTACATTTCTCAAATTTGAAAGCACTATATTTCTAAAACTATGAAACATTTCAAAGATTCCTTTTCAGGCAAACATGTCCACCGTAAGATGAACCTAAATAGGTTTGAATGGGGTTTCTAGGTGTAAGTATGTAGGACTAGTAGCATGCCAAAGTTTGTGCTATTGCCATTGAGAATGCATTGGGCGTTTAAGTTAAATAACTCAGAAACTACAAAACATTTCAAAGTAAAAAGTTCCAGCATGTGTCTCCACAGTAAGCTGAATAATAAAACGTGTGAATGGAGTTTCTAGGTGAAAGTGCTTTTTTGACGTGCCAATATCTGCCATTAAGCCCCATTGTAAATTTCTCAAAATTGAAAGCACTATATTTCTAAAACTATTAAACATTGAAAAGATTCCTTTTCAGGCAAACATGTCCACCGTAAGATGAACCTAAATAGGTTTGAATGGGGTTTCTAGGTGTAAGTATGTAGGACTAGTAGCATGCCAAAGTTTGTGCTATTGCCATTGAGAATGCATTGGGCGTTTAAGTTAAATAACTCAGAAACTACAAAACATTTCAAAGTAAAAAGTTCCAGCATGTGTCTCCACAGTAAGCTGAATATTAAAACGTGTGAATGGAGTTTCTAGGTGAAAGTGCTTTTTTGACGTGCCAATATCTGCCATTGAGCCCCATTGTACATTTCTCAAATTTGAAAGCACTATATTTCTAAAACTATGAAACATTTCAAAGATTCCTTTTCAGGCAAACATGTCCACCGTAAGATGAACCTAAATAGGTTTGAATGGGGTTTCTACGTGTAAGTATGTAGGACTAGTAGCATGCCAAAGTTTGTGCTATTGCCATTGAGAATGCATTGGGCGTTTAAGTTAAATAACTCAGAAACTACAAAACATTTCAAAGTAAAAAGTTCCAGCATGTGTCTCCACAGTAAGCTGAATAATACAAAGTGTGAATGGAGTTTCTAGGTGAAAGTGCTTTTTTGACGTGCCAATATCTGCCATTGAGCCCCATTGTACATTTCTCAAATTTGAAAGCACTATATTTCTAAAACTATGAAACATTTCAAAGATTCCTTTTCAGGCAAACATGTCCACCGTAAGATGAACCTAAATAGGTTTGAATGGGGTTTCTAGGTGTAAGTATGTAGGACTAGTAGCATGCCAAAGTTTGTGCTATTGCCATTGAGAATGCATTGGGCGTTTAAGTTAAATAACTCAGAAACTACAAAACATTTCAAAGTAAAAAGTTCCAGCATGTGTCTCCACAGTAAGCTGAATAATAAAAAGTGTGAATGGAGTTTCTAGGTGAAAGTGCTTTTTTGACGTGCCAATATCTGCCATTGAGCCCCATTGTACATTTCTCAAATTTGAAAGCACTATATTTCTAAAACTATGAAACATTTCAAAGATTCCTTTTCAGGCAAACATGTCCACCGTAAGATGAACCTAAATAGGTTTGAATGGGGTTTCTAGGTGTAAGTATGTAGGACTAGTAGCATGCCAAAGTTTGTGCTATTGCCATTGAGAATGCATTGGGCGTTTAAGTTAAATAACTCAGAAAATACAAAACATTTCAAAGTAAAAGGTTCCAGCATGTGTCTCCACAGTAAGCTGAATAATACAACGTGTGAATGGAGTTTCTAGGTGAAAGTGCTTTTTTGACGTGCCAATATCTGCCATTGAGCCCCATTGTACATTTCTCAAATTTGAAAGCACTATATTTCTAAAACTATGAAACATTTCAAAGATTCCTTTTCAGGCAAACATGTCCACCGTAAGATGAACCTAAATAGGTTTGAATGGGGTTTCTAGGTGTAAGTATGTAGGACTAGTAGCATGCCAAAGTTTGTGCTATTGCCATTGAGAATGCATTGGGCGTTTAAGTTAAATAACTCAGAAACTACAAAACATTTCAAAGTAAAAAGTTCCAGCATGTGTCTCTACAGTAAGCTGAATAATAAAACGTGTGAATGGAGTTTCTAGGTGAAAGTGCTTTTTTGACGTGCCAATATCTGCCATTGAGCCCCATTGTACATTTCTCAAATTTGAAAGCACTATATTTCTAAAACTATGAAACATTTCAAAGATTCCTTTTCAGGCAAACATGTCCACCGTAAGATGAACCTAAATAGGTTTGAATGGGGTTTCTAGGTGTAAGTATGTAGGACTAGTAGCATGCCAAAGTTTGTGCTATTGCCATTGAGAATGCATTGGGCGTTTAAGTTAAATAACTCAGAAACTACAAAACATTTCAAAGTAAAAAGTTCCAGCATGTGTCTCCACAGTAAGCTGAATAATAAAACGTGTGAATGGAGTTTCTAGGTGAAAGTGCTTTTTTGACGTGCCAATATCTGCCATTAAGCCCCATTGTAAATTTCTCAAAATTGAAAGCACTATATTTCTAAAACTATTAAACATTGAAAAGATTCCTTTTCAGGCAAACATGTCCACCGTAAGATGAACCTAAATAGGTTTGAATGGGGTTTCTAGGTGTAAGTATGTAGGACTAGTAGCATGCCAAAGTTTGTGCTATTGCCATTGAGAATGCATTGGGCGTTTAAGTTAAATAACTCAGAAACTACAAAACATTTCAAAGTAAAAAGTTCCAGCATGTGTCTCCACAGTAAGCTGAATATTAAAACGTGTGAATGGAGTTTCTAGGTGAAAGTGCTTTTTTGACGTGCCAATATCTGCCATTGAGCCCCATTGTACATTTCTCAAATTTGAAAGCACTATATTTCTAAAACTATGAAACATTTCAAAGATTCCTTTTCAGGCAAACATGTCCACCGTAAGATGAACCTAAATAGGTTTGAATGGGGTTTCTACGTGTAAGTATGTAGGACTAGTAGCATGCCAAAGTTTGTGCTATTGCCATTGAGAATGCATTGGGCGTTTAAGTTAAATAACTCAGAAACTACAAAACATTTCAAAGTAAAAAGTTCCAGCATGTGTCTCCACAGTAAGCTGAATAATACAAAGTGTGAATGGAGTTTCTAGGTGAAAGTGCTTTTTTGACGTGCCAATATCTGCCATTGAGCCCCATTGTACATTTCTCAAATTTGAAAGCACTATATTTCTAAAACTATGAAACATTTCAAAGATTCCTTTTCAGGCAAACATGTCCACCGTAAGATGAACCTAAATAGGTTTGAATGGGGTTTCTAGGTGTAAGTATGTAGGACTAGTAGCATGCCAAAGTGTGTGCTATTGCCATTGAGAATGCATTGGGCGTTTAAGTTAAATAACTCAGAAACTACAAAACATTTTAAAGTAAAATGTTCCAGCATGTGTCTCCACAGTAAGCTGAATAATAAAAAGTGTGAATGGAGTTTCTAGGTGAAAGTGCTTTTTTGACGTGCCAATATCTGCCATTGAGCCCCATTGTACATTTCTCAAATTTGAAAGCACTATATTTCTAAAACTATGAAACATTTCAAAGATTCCTTTTCAGGCAAACATGTCCACCATAAGATGAACCTAAATAGGTTTGAATGGGGTTTAGGTGTAAGTATGTAGGACTAGTAGCATGCCAAAGTGTGTGCTATTGCCATTGAGAATGCATTGGGCGTTTAAGTTAAATAACTCAGAAACTACAAAACATTTCAAAGTAAAAAGTTCCAGCATGTGTCTCCACAGTAAGCTGAATAGTAAAAAGTGTGAATGGAGTTTCTAGGTGAAAGTGCTTTTTTGACGTGCCAATATCTGCCATTGAGCCCCATTGTACATTTCTCAAATTTGAAAGCACTATATTTCTAAAACTATGAAACATTTCAAAGATTCCTTTTCAGGCAAACATGTCCACCGTAAGATGAACCTAAATAGGTTTGAATGGGGTTTCTAGGTGTAAGTATGTAGGACTAGTAGCATGCCAAAGTGTGTGCTATTGCCATTGAGAATGCATTGGGCGTTTAAGTTAAATAACTCAGAAACTACAAAACATTTTAAAGTAAAATGTTCCAGCATGTGTCTCCACAGTAAGCTGAATAATAAAAAGTGTGAATGGAGTTTCTAGGTGAAAGTGCTTTTTTGACGTGCCAATATCTGCCATTGAGCCCCATTGTACATTTCTCAAATTTGAAAGCACTATATTTCTAAAACTATGAAACATTTCAAAGATTCCTTTTCAGGCAAACATGTCCACCATAAGATGAACCTAAATAGGTTTGAATGGGGTTTAGGTGTAAGTATGTAGGACTAGTAGCATGCCAAAGTGTGTGCTATTGCCATTGAGAATGCATTGGGCGTTTAAGTTAAATAACTCAGAAACTACAAAACATTTCAAAGTAAAAAGTTCCAGCATGTGTCTCCACAGTAAGCTGAATAGTAAAAAGTGTGAATGGAGTTTCTAGGTGAAAGTGCTTTTTTGACGTGCCAATATCTGCCATTGAGCCCCATTGTAAATTTCTCAAAATTGAAAGCACTATATTTCTAAAACTATTAAACATTTAAAAGATTCCTTTTCAGGCAAACATGTCCACCGTAAGATTAACCTAAATAGGTTTGAATGGGGTTTCTAGGTGTAAGTATGTAGGACTAGTAGCATGCCAAAGTTTGTGCTATTGCCATTGAGAATGCATTGGGCGTTTAAGTTAAATAACTCAGAAACTACAAAACATTTCAAAGTAAAAAGTTCCAGCATGTTTCTCCACAGTAAGCTGAATAATAAAACGTGTGAATGGAGTTTCTAGGTGAAAGTGCTTTTTTGACGTGCCAATATCTGCCATTGAGCCCCATTGTACATTTCTCAAATTTGAAAGCACTATATTTCTAAAACTATGAAACATTTAAAAGATTCCTTTTCAGGCAAACATGTCCACCGTAAGATGAACCTAAATAGGTTTGAATGAGGTTTCTAGGTGTAAGTATGTAGGACTAGTAGCATGCCACAGTTTGTGCTATTGCCATTGAGAATGCATTGGGCGTTTAAGTTAAATAACTCAGAAACTTAGATTTTTACAGCTCTAGCAGTGATTCTCAACCTGTTTAAAAGGACCCTCAGTTTGACATGTATTAGTCTACGGATAACTTAGAAACGTGACTTGGAAACGTGACTTGGAAACTTGACTTGGAAACTTGACTTAGAAACTTGACTTAGAAACCTGACTTAGAAACCTAACTTAGAAACTTATCTTAGAAACTTAACTGATTCCAATCAGCGGCAGCTAGAGGCGGGATCAAGGCATACACAGTGCTGCCTTGATCCCGCCTCTAGCTGCCGCTGATTGGCCAGGCCGTTTGGTGGCCGGAGCATCTAGTCTGCCTGAGAGTTCCCAAATGGGAGCAGGAGGGGGGAACCCAGTGTACTCTCTGCTGCCCCATCTGGCGGAGTCAGGTTATGAGAGTCCTTTTAAACAGGTTGAGAATCACTGCTATTCATTATCATTATAAAATATACAATAGCCTTTGTTTTGAGGTTTTTAAATTTGTTTTTCACAGAATAAAATGTTTTATGGTCATTAATTACCAGGATCCTGGGTGGCTTGATTACATATGCTTATAGAATCATTTATATAAATATTGTTTGGAAATCTCTATATGTGAAAAATTAATGGGGTCTGGATGGATGGAACCAGAAAATGGCCACCTGCCCTATAGCACCTTTGAATACTGTAACAATATTGGATATAAAAACCAAACAAACTCATCAATCAAATCTTTCTGTAATTTGTTCTTCCCTAACTTCATTAAAAATAATTAAGACCAATACAATAATGTTAACATAACGACAACTATCTCTTCTGTGGTTCTATTTTTTACTCTTCGCTGCCACAAGCTTTCTTGGCTTTGACCATCTCCACTAATTCCTTATACCTCTTCATACAGTCCTTTTTGTAGCTGTATGAAGAACTGCATCTTTATTTTATTGCGTTAGCACTGTAGAAAGTGTCATGCTTTAGTCATAAAATGCACAATACCTTCCATATATGAGCTTAACCGCCCCACTCTCTCTCTCCACACTATCTCTCCCCTAAATGTTTTTAATGTTATAACAATGTCATAACATTTATATCATAAAAGTTGACATGATTCACCATTTCTGTAGACTATTGGGGTTTAAGTTGTCATTCATTAGAACAAAACTTCCATTTAACAAACATAAATAAATTATTATAGTGGAAAATAATGGAGCAAAACATGCAAAAATGCAATTCTGAGGTCAATGACCCCTCAAGGTCACCAGAGGTCAGTCGGAAAGTGGTTCCATGTCTGAAATCAAACATTGGGGTGTTAGTACAGGAAATCTATGGAAAATACAGGATCAACCTCTAACTAATTGCAAAAAAAACGAACTCAGCTGATTTTGCATCTTCAATATATCCTGAATAACAGAAAAAAAGTTGCCTGGAATTGTCTGAGGGGAAAGTGTTGAAAATAGCCTGTACAGTGTGGCCACCATTGACATCCTATTATACGGTAATATTTTCTAAATGTCCTTATGCTTTAAGTAGCATGTGACATATCAAACTAGGGGGTTTTCATGATGCTGAATCCATTCCAAGCATTCGTTTTGCATAAAAACACTCATTGGGCTAAATTTGGCCATAGCAACTTGCCCAAATGTGCTGACCTCATTACATTTTGGCTGAGTTTTTTTTGCAATTAGTTAGAGGTCAAATTACATTATTACTGGACTATGTGTAGATGATATGCTGAAAGTTTCATGCTTTAGTCATAAAATGCACAATACCTTCCATATATGATCTTAACCGCCGCACTAAAAATACAAAACATTTCAAAGTAAAAAGTTCCAGCATGTGTGCCCACAGTAAGCTGAATTATAAAAAGTGTGAATGGAGTTTCTAGGTGAAAGTGACTCTTTGACGTGCCATAGAGCTGCCATTGAGCCCCATTATAAAGTTCTCAAATTTGAAACTTCCAGACCCACAGGAACACGCCACTTCGCCCAGTGCCGGCCCGGTTCCGGCGAGCCGCCCGCGTCCGAAACGGTCGAGAAATGACAGTTACCGTGTGGGGGTCCCCGGAACATCCATACCCCCAGGAGGAGTTTCTAGGTGAAAGAGATTTTTTGACGTGCCAAAGTAAAGCTAAGTTCTTTGTTTACCCAGGGTGAATGGACTAAGCTCGACGAACTTGTTTACAGCCAGACCCTGCTCATAGAACATTTCATGGTAGGGTTCAATGCCTTGCTCAAGGGCACTTCAGCGGTGGTAATTTTAACGTGCCGGTCCGGGGATACGAACTGGCGACACCTTCCGATAACAAGACCGCTCCGCAAACCGTTCGGCCACCACTGCCAAAATCTTCTATTGACCCCCACTATAATTTTCACAAATTTGAAAGGACTATACACTTTCAAAATACTATAGTATGTCATCGGAGACGGAAACCATGAAAAACGGCATACTATAGTATTTCGTTTAACGTTTTTTTGAAAACCGTGAAAAACAACATACTATAGAATAGAGCGTCACAGTACCGCCCCCTTTCATGACGACGAGCAGCCCGGAAGAGAAGTTCCAATTCACATAAGACACCAGACAGTCAATGAGGAATTTTAATTTGTGCTACACACTTTGTTTTAACAAATCACAAAAAAAAAAAACATTTAAAAATACATATTTATATTTCTCTATTTCTTCTTTTTTACGGTTGGATGACAGCTGTTTGCAGATAGCAAAATAGTTATTTTCTTCTTTTTGCAAAATAGGAAAACAAAACAAAAAAATCTTCCAAAAGCTTTGTCATTTAGCAGATAGAAAGAGCAGCATACAATCATTATGCATTTTTTTTGTTTCATTTTTACAATTCATGTGCAACAAACGGCCATTAAACATTCCGTAACTGGTGACTGATTGGTTGACATTGAAGACGAGGTGGACATTGCAGACGTGCTGAAGAAGGCAGAGTGAGAGAAGAGGTTGAGAGACGTTCAGGAGAAGAGCAGGCAGATGAAAGTGCAGACAAATCGTCTCCGTCGGGGCAGAAACATCCCGTCTCCTGTTTTAACTTTTTTTTGGTAAATTAACACCTACTTGATCATACTACAGCATCACACAAAAGCGGCAGATCTGCAAACTCAAAATGCGTCGCGAAGCGACACGTTTCGACTTCGAGCTTGTAGATCTGCTACATATGCTTTTCTTTTTATTGATCCTGAAAAGTAACAGTTTTTGACATATGAGGTTTCCACCCGACAGAGACAATAAACTAGGGATTAGGGTTGGCCTACATGCCAGTCAGCATAAAAGACAGTAAGTAAGTAATGGTTGCCAACAATCCCCCGTCGGGCATCTCTTATTTCAAAAGAAATGTTTAAGGGACGCCCTGAGAAAAAGATGAAATCTCACTGTATATATATATATATATATATATATGTACAGTTTTTGTATATTATATTATTAACCACTTGAACCCCAGCATCCACATTCTGGGGGGGATATCAGCCAAAAGAAATTAGCTGATCTACAAAGCTTGTAGATCGGCCATTTTTGGCAAAGACATTTAGTTTAGAGAGAATAAAAGCGGGTCCAGTTAACCAAGTGAAGAGGGTGCAAGTGGTTAACAACTTGTATTAGCCTATAGTATATTATGTACATTATATACGAGCTATTTGAACTCTTAAAATAAGGGACGATTCCTTATTTCAAGGCACAGTTGGCAACCCAACCAGGGATACACCCAGTTACTGTATATCGGCATTCATCGGCTAATGGCCGACATTCACACAGATGGCAGTGGACAATGTTTCTAGGTAGTTGCATAGCAAGAAAAAGAAAAAAAAATACCTTTGAAACTGATATTTTTCACACAAATTGTGGACATTAAAAAGGTTATTTCATGAATTTGTATGATTGAATGTGTGCTCGTTCAAAACACTGAAAATACTTTTAAAAAGTTAGTTCATGAAGCTTTTCTTAGTTACCCTGGGACAAAAGGGAGGGGTAATAAATAACAAAAAATAAAATAAATAGAAAACCATCGATAACGGCCTAAACCTTCACGATTGGTGCATCCCTAATGAATACTTCGAGGTGCATGGTCTGTAGTCTGTACCTTAGCTGTACCACAGCCTACAGACTGAATACCAAGGGAGGGTATGGGAAGCAGAGAAATTAATAAGGCTTGATTTTTATACTTGGCTGCGTGCTACTGGTGTCACTCACCAAAACAAAATAGCTGATCCAAGCATGGAGACTGGCTCTTTTTCCGGGGCATGCATGCTAAGCATAAATCCGGCTTAAAGGCTCATACATACTCCAGTTTTTGGTTAAAGGTTATCACCGTTTTAGGTGATAGCTTAACACCTAAAACGGTGATAAGAGTTGGCCATCATACTCGCGGTGATGTCCTTAAGGATTGACCCCGCCTCCCTGTGGTTTACCCAACTTCTAGACCAATCGGTGAACGGGGTGATAGCTCCAGAGTGAAAAGACTTGTCTGATAGTAAAAACAGAGAGATGGGTCTGTGTCCGTGGTGATAGCTGATCATCACCACGACTGACGTAATGGTGTAGTTTTCCAACCCTTTAAAAACTACACCGCGGTGATAAGCTATCACCAAAAACTGTAGTATGTATGAGCCACGCGGAGACAGGAATTAAGGACAAAAACGTGAAAGAAATAATGAATAGGTAAAAGGATGGAGGGAGTGCCATACAGAAAAACAAAAAACAAAAATACTAACAGATTTATGTGGTTGTGTGTAGTTGGTCCCACCCCTTCCCCTGATAATAAATCTGTCGGAGGTCTTTGTAGTGTGTAGCAGTTTTGTGTGCGCTTATAAAGAAACGCAATGTTAGCATTCTAAAAAGGTAACGCTCTCTAAAATGTTAAAATAAACTAAACATTGAAAAAAAAAAGGTAAGAAACATTTAAGGCTTTTAAGGATCATAATAATGTGTTTTTTTTTCTTTCTTTCTTTTCTGAGCTAAAACAAAAAATAAACTGTACACGCACTGCTCTGTCTTTCCGTTTACTAACTACAAAAACAAAACAAAAAAAGGACAATCAGTTTGTCTACATTAGGTTAGCTCCATTTCCACGATTGCTCACCACACTTTTCTAACCTCTCCTCACGTCGCCAGTGATATCGGAGGAGTTTCATTACACTGTTAAAACAACCTGGAGCCGAGTGGAAAACTGCTGGCTCTGGACTTTCCCTGGTCGATTTCAGGGAATTTCAACACTTGTCACTCTCCTCTTCCTTGTGCGAGGTGAGAAGGCAACTTTTTTATTTTATATCTTTTTTATTTTAAAGAGATTTTTCTATCCTGAGATTGGGTGTCCTGGCAGTTCTTACGACAAACATTCTCCACTCTTGAGCTCTTAAGTTGGCTCTCCACCAAACCAAGACTTACTACAGATGACTACAGACTGGCAGTCGAATGAAGTTGGAAGATCAGTCGGTCAGTTGGAAGGTGTGAAAAAAAGTTTCTGAATGTACCCGAGAGCTGACACTGACTTTTTCAACAACAAGATCGCTGCTATCCGGCTGTATTCAACGCTTCCCTACAACTTGCGACCCGACACAACAGTGTACCCACCAGCCTTTCAACAGCAGGTTTTCGGCAATAGACGAGTTCCAACACTTACTACAGCGGTGGAGAGCTACCTTTAAGGAGGACGCCTGCAGGATTACTTCTTCGACCCCTCCCCCACCCCCCACATTGTACACTGTTCCTTCCCCACATTAAAAAACATTGAGTGAGTCTCATCTCCAGGACCATGCTAAAGTACTCAGTACATGGGTCTCATCTCCAGGACCATGCTAAAGTACTCAGTACATGGGTCTTACACCCTGCCCCCCTGCAGCGCTAGCCTAAATCCCTCCATCTGATTTGAGTTGGAGTTCCTTCCCTCTCAAGGCAATCAGCAGTGAGTCAAAGTGGGAGGTATTATGGACAGGTGACTTCTTTGGCCTATCAGTGACTTTACAAACTGACAGAACTGGGTTTAAATCCATTTAAACTAGTAGGTAGCGAGGGCATCTCCCAGTCCAAGTTAACGTCCTCCACCATACACAGAGATTAAGTGCAACGTCAATGGACAAAGACTGTTGTTTCAAATTCTCCATTAAGAATATAATGTCCTTACCGGTCTGTGTCGTGTCTGTGAATGACGGAGAACATCATAAAAAAAGACAGTGGCAAAATCCTGTCAGATTTGCTTTAAAAAAATTATAATAATCAGTTTTCAGAGATTTCAATTCATTTTCAACAACACGAATCTCAGATGTTTTCTAACCGCATTTCCCTTCTGTTGAAATGAAAATGGCTGATTTACACTGGCTTGTGCGCCGTGTCACGCACTGGAAACAGCAGATCTACAAGCTCACAATGGGTTGTTGCAGTGCGACGCGTCAGCTTGTACATCGGCTATGTTCGGCGAGCGACACTGGCACGCACCACAACCAAGTCTAACTCCCCATTAAGGCTGCCTGGAGTTCCGTTTTTGGCCGCGTTGTGTCTGCAGTCCGTATCAAATGTGTAGAGTAAAAAAAAAAAAAAAAAGAAGGCGAGGTGTTTCTCTGAGGCACCCGGGGGGTCAGCAGAGCTCCTGGTGTTTTCACTTCCTGGGGTCGTGGCTTTGCGAGGTCATGGCGACGATGACAGGCTGCTGTGCAGGTGTGACCTGAGGCGGGGGGGCTGAGTCCGGGCCCATCGCCGCCTCCTCCTCCATTTTAATCCTCTTTGGTTGAGGCTCGCCACCCAGCTCGTCGGCTCCCCCGGTGGCGGGAGGCCTGCTCAGCAACACCGGAGGGGAGCTGGAGGCCTGAGCAGCCAGGATCTGCAGAGGACTGCTCAGAGCTGCACAGAAGACAGAGAGATTAGCCAATATGTTGATGAACAGTAACTCGCGTCAGACAACTACAAGAATAAATAGATAGGGCTGTCACGATTACAACATTTAAGTTGATGATTAATTGTCATACAAATGAGGCAGATAGGACAAATAACATACAAATTTGAATTACTGTATGTATTGAATAGTGGAATTAGCCGAGTGGAAATAGCCGTCATGTTTCAAGCTTGTATATCTGCTAATTCCACTATTTATCCATTTTAAATTGAAAATACATGAACATTTTTAATGTTAACGACCACTCACTGTAGGTGTTGGGCAGGCTGGTGGCGACAGCGTGTTTGCCGTTCTGGGTGACGGTACGAACAGGAAGCTGGTGGAGACCCAGGGCCATGCCGCCACCCTGCACCGCCCCTTCCACCATCTGGATCACTCTCTCCCTGTTCTGAATCTGATGCACCTCTGCACGGGAAACAACCACACACACACACCAGTGTTAAGGCCTAGTCAGAAACATCCACACACACACCAGTGTTAAGGCCTAGTCAGAAACAACCACACACACACCAGTGTTAAGGCCTAGTCATGAACATCCACACACACACACCAGTGTTAAGGCCTAGTCATGAACATCCACACACACACACCAGTGTTAAGGCCTAGTCATGAACATCCACACACACACCAGTGTTAAGGCCTAGTCAGAAACATCCACACACACACCAGTGTTAAGGCCTAGTCAGAAACAACCACACACACACCAGTGTTAAGGCCTAGTCAGAAACAACCACACACACACCAGTGTTAAGGCCTAGTCAGAAACATCCACACACACACCAGTGTTAAGGCCTAGTCAGAAACAACCACACACACACCAGTGTTAAGGCCTAGTCAGAAACAACCACACACACACCAGTGTTAAGGCCTAGTCAGAAACAACCACACACACCAGTGTTAAGGCCTAGTCAGAAACAACCACACACACCAGTGTTAAGGCCTAGTCAGAAACAACCACACACACCAGTGTTAAGGCCTGGTCATACTCCAGTTTTAGGTGATGAGGTGACCACCGGAAACTACAACATGACATCATGCCGCGGTGGTAAGCGACTCACCGCTCATCCGAACACAAATCTCTCCGTTTTTATTTTACTAACTACAGAGTATGAATAGGCCTTAAAAATATGGCTAAATATACTGTCAACAAATAAAAACTAGACTAAAATGTTAGGGAGGCGACTAGTGGAGAAGTAATTTTATGCTTGGTTGTGTGTGCAAGTGTCACTCTCCAAAAATAGCCAATCTACAAGCTCACAACGTGTCGTAGCATGACACGTTGTAAACCGTGATTTATGGATGCATGTGTAATTTTTTGCATATAAATGCTTTTCAGTTGACTAAATCAACTGCAGATTTAGTCGACTAAAATCTTATATTTAGTTGACTAAAACTACACAAAAACTTTTCAGATAACTAAAACTAAATGGAATTTTATTCAAAAGACTATGACTAAAACGAAATCTAAATTTGCTGTCAAAACCAACATAGACAAACACATCCACATGTTCAAACTCTACGCTATTCTAATCTATTTTGAAGCATCCAGAAAAAAGGGTTTGAACCACTGCAATACACACCTCTGAGATCACTGCTGCTCTCCACTCCCCCCTGCTGGCCTAAGCCGATAGTGCAGGCAGTAGTGTACCCGTTGGCGGGGTTTATGGGGGTCGGGACGCTGGTGACCACCCTCACCATGGTGACGGTCTGCGGCTGGGGGCTCTGGAGCAGGTGGAGGGCTTGGCCGCCACCGCTGGGGAGGAAGGCCAGGGCTTTCCCCAGGCCTGAAGTCAGCTGCGTGGGATGGTGAGAGGGTGCAGCCATGATGACGGGGTGAGCACTGATCGGAGAGCCTCTGACCGGAGAGCCTGGTGGACGGAGATAACCGTTTAAAGACGTTTAAATGCAGTGGATCTCTAAGTGGGGTCTGGGGACCCCCTGAAAAGGTCCTTGAGGGGGTGTGATAACTGTGACACTCTTGTAATGCTGGGTTCTGCAACTTCAAATGGTCAAACTTGCCATTAGAAAACAGCAACCTGTTAACACTTTAATTGCCCGGGGTTATTTAATCCATTACATTATAGCTCCCATTCGATTTATAAACACGGACCCCTTTTCCGGACGGACCGGCGGAAGTTGTTGATGTGTGTGTAGCAGCTAACAATAGCCACACCACTCGATCGACAACAACGGGAGATAATAATAAATCTATCGATACTAGCGACTGGACAGCGGAGCGCCGTCTAACAGGATCTTTTTTCATAAAAAGACGGGATGATTTAGATCGCGAGTTATGAGCGTTTTAAGATTTTCGTTTTCATCAGCTAAACAGAGGAGGGAGTTCTTCGATGACGTCTCACTCTTGCGCGTCACCGAGGATTGCCCAGGAGGCGCGCCTGGGCTATAGAGCCATGCGATCCGTTCTCATATCAATAATCTTCGTCTTTTGGACAATACTTCGTCCTGGGTGTCGGGCGTTACTAATAGAAAGGACAAAGTACTTCGTCCTGGGCGATGGGAGTGTTAATTTAATGTAATGCACACACTTAGTCAGAGATACTTGTGCTCTAAGGAAGAGGCTGTGCTGCTCAAGATGTACATTAAATCGTCCTCTAAACGGAAGACATTTTATTGGACATTGGGATATGCACGTCTATAAATTATTACTAGCAGTGGTATTAAAAGCTATTAACTTATGTATTTACACAGTCTTGAGTCTTTTGGACAGCTAGCCTTCCTGCATTTGGCAGCTGCAACTGTGGTGATTTAGCCTTGCAAATGTGTTGCAATTGTTCATTTTATTATAGTTTGCTCTTCATAGGTGAAATACGCCACTCTGCTGCCAATGGTATTGTCCATGGTTGCGATTGGCCATGTGCTGGCAAACAGATCTCCCATGCTCCCAGAGAAATTCTGGATTGTAGCAAGTGTGATTGTGGTTGTTGTGGTTGGATAACACAAAAATATATCGTCTGTCGGACGGAAAACTTTTTACTTTTTAAGGATTCAAATTCAAAACATTGCAAAAGCAGCGGACCTAAAAGCTCAAAACGTGTCGCTTCGCGCTACTTTCCGAGCTTGTGGATCCGGTACTTTTCATGCCCTTGTGCAACACCTGTATGATCAAGTAGGGGACACTAATTTATTCAAATATGGAGATGAGAGGTTTATAGTGAACAAAATTGCCACACTCTTCCAATTACTGTGCGACTTTGCACATGCATGTGCGTGCTCTCACCTGGGGCACTCTGGGAGTAGCGGTACTCCGGTACGGAGGCCAGCTTATGAGCCAGCAGCTCGTGGTGGTCGTGGGGGACCGGTGAGCCCTCTCGACTCAAACACTCTGGGGTCTGCAGGCCACTGGAGGGGGGAGACAGAAGGCCCTGGTGGGTAGGGGACGCCGGGGCACTCCTGGAATGCAGCGGAAAGGGACAAGGAGGGGACAGAAGCAAAGAGAGAAAAGCGATTTAATGGTAAACGAGTGACACTAAACAAAACAATCCTGCTCACAGAAGCAACATAACGTAACACAGACAAAGCCTACACTAGTAGAGATGCACCGATACAATTATTTTGTTCTCTACAACAATTCCGGTACCCATAACTTGCGGACCGGTCTATCGATACCGAGTACCGATCCGCTACCAGTGAGTAATTTAAACATATTTAGGACAGTGGGTCTCAAAGTGGGGTCCAGGGAGCATCCAGGTTCCTTGAAGGGGTTCCAAATGAACCCTTACACATTTGAGTGTACAAATGTATATTCCTTTTAGTGTAATGAGACACTTGTAGAAGTTGGTCCTGTAGCTGCAATCTTTGATTTTATGTTGATCAAACATCCTCGCAGAGGGGTTTAAAAAATAATAATGTAACAAGTTACTTCTAAAAGTAACGTTACCCAACACTGGTTATAGCATATCAGATGTTTTCCTAATATCGTGCAGCGCTAATAAAGATGGTCTACAAATCCCACTTACTTTGTTCTATCCAATCCCATGTCAGCCGCGAGGAGAAGCAGAGATAAGAGGGTTAAACCGAGTCAAAACAAGGCCAGACTGTGTGTGCGCACGTGTGTTCGTTGGTGTGTTTGATTTAGAAGCGCTACCTGGAAGAGAGGGGTCCAAAGGGCGTCCTGAAGCAAGCCACGCCTCTCTGTCTCCTCTTCCTGAAGGCCTGCTCCACCAGCTTGCTCTCGGAGGCCGAGTCCACGCGCCAGAAGCTGCCTTTGCCAGGCTCGTCCTGAGAGCGCGCCACTTTCAGGAAGTAGCGGTTCAGAGACAGGTTGTGTCGGATCGAATTCTGGACGGCCAGAGGAGAGGGTTAGGACAGAACAATTCTAGTGAACACCAACCAACAGTGGTTCTCAAACGTTTTCGTGCCAAGGACCCCCAAATTGATACGGGTAATGTATTTGGCCATGGAACCTCCATCTGAAAAGGTTTTGTGCCAGGGACCTCCAGAAGAAGATTTTTGAGTGGTGCAACCACTCCAAGGAACAGCAATGTCCCTATGTCCCAACCTATGTCCTAATCTATGTGACTATGTCCCGATGTTTAGAGTACCTATAGACCAATTATTTGTTTACAAACATTGGGACTGGGCGCACGGGTGACTGTTTCATGTAATCAATTCCCAACAGATCTTCAAACCTGTTGTTTTGGGGAGCACTGGTTTCAGTCCATTCAACCTCCTCTTGCAAGTTGGCTAGTGAGATGCACCCTAGGAGACATTTATACTTGAAAGCCCAAAAGTATTGCGCACAGAGAACATCTGATATACAAGCTCACATCGCATCGCAGATGCGACTGTTGTGAGCGTAGAGGTCTGCGTGCGAGACACCATCGCGGGACGAAGCATAAATTATACTTGATGGACTGCAGGTGCGCGTGCAGCCGTGCACAAATAGGCTCTGCTGCCATGTTCATGAGCGCACCTCCCGTTCTTATGACAGCGACTGGAAGTATGGTTTTGAGGACAACTGTTTTGAATTGCTATTATTGTTCAAACACAACAGAAACCAAGGATTATATATTTCAAGGGTGAGAGATCACAATAAAAATCCTAATCATTCTTCCTCCACACTGGGAGAAAAACAGCATCTGAAAGTTTGATGGGGCATTTTTTACATGTGAGTGCAGTTAGAACTTTTCCATTGCATCTTATGAGAGGTGGTGTTCTTCTGCTGCCTTTATGCGCGCGCATGCTGTTTCTTATCAGTGTGACGTCGTCTGATAAGGCGTCTATAGGGGGGGCTGTTGCACCACTCGCTTCAGACTGGTCTGAGGTTTTTGTTAAATTCAAATGTTTCATATTTTTCAAAAATGAAATGAAAAAAAAAGCAGATTCACAAGCTCGCAGCGTGGCATGAAATGATGCACTGAGCTTGAAGATTTGCTATTTCAACCACTTTTGCTGCAGACCCCAGACCAATGGATCTAAATGTGGGATCCGTGGACCCCCAGGGGTCTGTGAGGAGGTTCCAGGGGGTCCCCCAGAAAAACAAAGCATAAAAATCACACCCGTGTGAAGTGAGGGGCGCTCTTATCATACATCATCCATTCATTGTCAATGGGAATCTTTGTGTAGGACAAAATAGTGGATTTGCTCGTCTACATATGATGTAAATTATCCATTCATTGTCAATGGGAATTTAATGTTTGTGTAAAACAAAAATCTACACTATAGCTGAATATATGAGGGGCTAGGGCCCCTCAAAAATCTGTTTAAATGGACTGCATTTATATAGCGCTTTTGTCCACAGTGCTTTACATTACAATGTACTTCACATTCACACTGATAGCGGAGGACACCATGCAAGGCACCGACCTGCTCATCTGGAGCAATTAGGGGTTCAGTGTCTTGCTCAAGGACACTTCGACACTTTGCCAGGAGAGCCGGGAAACGAAACCTGGAACCTTCGGATTCCAAGACGTCCGCTCTACCTCCTGAGCCACTGCCGCCCCACATTAAACCTTATAAACACACGCATTGCTATTTCCAAAGAATCTTGAATTAAAAAAATAACATTTTATTATTAATTTTACTATGCAGGCAGGTGCCTGCACAAGCTAAGTCAGATGACCGTACGTACCTGCCAGCCCTTGTCAGCGGTGCGATAATAAGGGTAGTGTTTGGTGATATGGGAGTAGATGCCACTTAGTGTCAGCTGCCTGTCTGGGGCCGAGGAGATGGCCTGGACTATCAGCTGCGCGTAGGAGTAGGGTGGCTTGGACTCATCCTGGAAGACATGACAACAATGTTAACACTTTAATTGCCCGGGGTTATTTAATCCATTACATTATAGCGCCCAGTCGATTTATAAACACGGACCCCTTTTCCGGACGGACCGGCGGAAGTTGTTGATGTTGATGGTGTGTGTAGCAGCTAACAATAGCCACACCACTCTAGAGTCGATCGACAACAACGGGAGACAAGAATAAATATATCGTGACTAGCGACTGGACCGCGGAGCGCCGTCTAACACAGGATATTTTTTCATAATTAGACGGGATGATTTAGATCGCGAGTTATGAACGTTTTAAGATTTTCGTTTTCATCAGCTAAACAGGGGAGGGAGTTTTTCGATGACGTCTCACTCTTGCGCGTCACCGAGGATTGCCCAACAGGCGCTCCTGGGCTATAAAGCCATGCGATCCGTTCTCATATCAATAAACTTCGTCTTTTGGACAATACTTCGTCCTGGGCGTCAGGCGTTACTAATAGAAAGGACAAAGAACTTCGTCCTGGGCGATGGGAGTGTTAACATGTAAACAACATGGTGGGCTACACAGTACATTTACACTGGGGTCTGAGAGCCAATAACGACATCAGGGACAGTAAGGTTTTGATGTTCATTGCCATGACAAATTCCAAAGGTGGACAAGAAATCAAAAATGTATTAAAATAATAATAATATTCAAAATATACTTTACCTCATGTACACTGAAACGGCTCTCAGAGACTCTTGTAGCATGTCAGTAACGTTCTTTACTTAATATCAAAACTTCTGTTTTGATATTAAACACTCAATTTCTAATCAATGGAGCAACCTTTTTTTGATTTGTCCACCTTTGGGGTTACATCATGGCAAGGTAACTACACAACCCAAACCTCTACCAGTGTCAAGTGGTCTTGCCCTATAAGTGGATATTTACCTTGGGACTGTCCCCACCGGTCAGGTCCCCTCGCCCGTCGGCTCCTCCCCCCCGTTGCTCGGCGACAGCTCGCCGTTGCTCGGAAACTGCCTTGGATGCATACTCGGCTGCTAATTGGAGGTCAGAGGTTACGTTGCGCCCGTAGCGGTGGTATCCTGAAGACCCCGCCCCTCGTGGACTGGCAGGGCAGGAGTTAGGAACACTGTGCAGACAGAGGAGGACAGGAGACCATGTTCAGAACATACAGCTGATGGCTAAACCTTTTTTGTTGCAATATCAAGTCCACATACGTAATGCTGCAGACAGCATGAACCAGTCTCCTATAGTAGAGGTACCCCTGGGGTCATTTCTCAACCGTTTCGGACGCGGGGCGGCTCGCCGGAACCGGGCCGGCACCCTGGGCACGTTCCTGTGGGTCTGGAAGTTCCAGGGACCTCCACATGGAGTTGCACCACTCACTTCACACGGGTGTGATTTTTCTTCTTTGATAGATTCCTATATTTCTGTGTCATGCACCAAAGGTTCCCAGCCCACAGGGACTTACAGGACACAACATATAAATCATTGCATAAGTCTACAATACTCGTACTGTAGTGTACACTGTGCTGTACTCTACTGGCCACTTTAGATGTTGCAGCTGTCCGTGTGTGGACAGACACGTACACATAAGGACACACATAGCTGCGTAATGGAGCGGCGGCACCACTCAAAACTGTCTGGCAATCAAACGCTACATTTCTGCGATTTTGAGAGGGCTGTGGTTAGTTTTGATGCCAGCATCAAAACTACAACATCTGATTAGAGTGTAGTCAAAAGATAGGAGAATGAGGTGGTCCAGGTCACCATTTTAGCCTACATCTCTGCCTTTCTTCATTTTAGCCTCCATCTCTGCCTTTCTTAATTTTAGCCTACATCTCTGCCTTTCTTCATTTAGCCTACATCTCTGCCTTTCTTCATTTTAGCCTCCATCTCTGCCTTTCTTCATTTTAGCCTCCATCTCTGCCTTTCTTCATTTAGCCTCCATCTCTGCCTTTCTTCATTTTAGCCTCCATCTCTGCCTTTCTTCATTTTAGCCTCCATCTCTGCCTTTCTTCATTTTAGCCTCCATCTCTGCCTTTCTTCATTTTAGCCTCCATCTCTGCCTTTCTTCATGTTAGCCTCCATCTCTGCCTTTCTTCATGTTAGCCTACATCTCGGCCTTTCTTCATTTTAGCCTACATCTCGGCCTTTCTTCATTTAGCCTCCATCTCTGCCTTTCTTCATTTAGCCTACATCTCGGCCTTTCTTCATTTAGCCTACATCTCGGCCTTTCTTCATTTAGCCTACATCTCGGCCTTTGTTCATTTAGCCTCCATCTCTGCCTTTCTTCCTTGTGGCGACTGTGGCTCAGGAGGTAGAGCAGGTCGTCCAATGATCCATGGGTCGGCGGTTCGAATCCCGGCTCCTCCTGTCTACATGTCGAAGTGTCCTTGGGCAAGACACTGAACCCCAAATTGCTCCCGATGTGCTGGTTGGTACCTTGCATGGCTTCCGCTGCAATCGGTGTATGAATGTGTGTGTGAATGGGTGAATGTAATGCACAATCTATGTAAAGCGCCTTGGATAAAGGCGCTATATAAATGCACCATTTACCATTTACCATTTTCCTTAGCCTACATCTCTGCCTTTCTTCATTTTAGCCTACATCTCGGCCTTTCTTCATTTAGCCTCCATCTCTGCATTTCTTCATTTTAGCCTCCATCTCTGCCTTTCTTCATTTTAGCCTCCATCTCTGCCTTTCTTCATTTAGCCTACATCTCTGCCTTTCTTCCTTAGCCTACATCTCTGCCTTTCTTCATTTTAGCCTACATCTGCCTTTCTTCCTTAGCCTCCATCTCTGCCTTTCTTCATTTTAGCCTACATCTCTGCCTTTCTTCATTTTAGCCTCCATCTCTGCCTTTCTTCTTTTAGCCTACATCTCTGCCTTTCTTCTTTTAGCCTACATCTCTGCCTTTCTTCATTTTAGCCTCCATCTCTGCCTTTCTTCTTTTAGCCTCCATCTCTGCCTTTCTTCATTTAGCCTCCATCTCTGCCTTTCTTCTTTTAGCCTACATCTCTGCCTTTCTTCATTTTAGCCTACATCTCTGCCTTTCTTCATTTTAGCCTCCATCTCGGCCTTTCTTCATTTAGCCTCCATCTCTGCCTTTCTTCATTTTAGCCTCCATCTCTGCCTTTCTTCATTTAGCCTCCATCTCTGCCTTTCTTCATTTAGCCTACATCTCTGCCTTTCTTCCTTAGCCTCCATCTTTGCCTTTCTTCATTTTAGCCTACATCTGCCTTTCTTCCTTAGCCTCCATCTCTGCCTTTCTTCATTTTAGCCTACATCTCTGCCTTTCTTCATTTTAGCCTACATCTCTGCCTTTCTTCATTTTAGCCTCCATCTCTGCCTTTCTTCTTTTAGCCTCCATCTCTGCCTTTCTTCATTTTAGCCTCCATCTCTGCCTTTCTTCATTTTAGCCTACATCTGCCTTTCTTCCTTAGCCTCCATCTCTGCCTTTCTTCATTTTAGCCTACATCTCTGCCTTTCTTCATTTTAGCCTCCATCTCTGCCTTTCTTCTTTTAGCCTCCATCTCTGCCTTTCTTCATTTTAGCCTCCATCTCTGCCTTTCTTCATTTTAGCCTACATCTCTGCCTTTCTTCATTTTAGCCTCCATCTCTGCCTTTCTTCATTTAGCCTACATCTCTGCCTTTCTTCATTTTAGCCTCCATCTCTGCCTTTCTTCATTTTAGCCTCCATCTCTGCCTTTCTTCATTTAGCCTACATCTCTGCCTTTCTTCCTTGCTGTCACAAGTCGTGGATAATGTGTAACATGACAAACTGAAAGAATATATGACTGATCAAAAATCGATCTGGCTTATATTACAACTCAAATGAGCATACACCTTGACCAGATAATTTGTTAGGCATTGTAAAGTAGGTGCTGCTTTGCTGACTGCCAATCCACATCTATATTTTACACAAAAATGTCTGGTGAGAACCTTACCCGAATAGCCTGTAATCAGCCATCATGTGACATGATAACATACAATTGAATCGAGTGTCTGTCTAGGTCACAAGAACTGTAGTCTTCTATGAATAGTTGTGCATTTGGAAATGTACTATTGTTTTCTCTCCTCAACTGTCCGTCACAGTAGTAAATATTCAGACATGTTGTGTTGACTCTCGAGAGCGCTTTCTCACCAAGGGGCCTGCAATCATTTGAATACCTACATCATTAAAGCCCTCCCACCGATCACTTTAGCTGAGAACGATTATGTAGCGTAACCATGGTGACCTGACAGGGTTTTAAAACATGGGTTCCCAACCTTTTCTGGACTATACCACTTAAAAACAATCTCGAAAGCGCTATGTATTTTGCTGCGGCCCCCCCCATCTCAAAATTCGGAGAGCACTTGCCTGGAAAGCCTTGCATGGGATGAGGAGAGTGTGGAAATCAGACATGGGACTAGCTATGATAGTTCATAGCTAGTGTGAAATTCTTAAATATGGTATCCCCGACAAAATGATCAATGCCATAAAAGTTCTATATACAAATACCTCAGCGACCATCCTTACTCCCGACGGAGAAACACCATCATTCCCATCCTTGCTGGCATACTCCAAGGCGACACACTTGCCCCGTTTCTATTTATTATTGTTGTTGATTATGTTCTTCGTATGTCAGTTGATACTATCAATGATAAGGGCTACCAACTAAACCCTAGGAGAAGCTCTCGTCATCCTGCTAAACACCGACTTTGCTGATAACATCACGCTTATCAGTCAATCATTGGAATACGCTCAGACACTCCTTCCGTCTCTTGAGCAGGCCTCCAACTGTGTTGGTCTTTATCCCCACGAGACGAAAACTGAATACGTAAATATATGCAAATCCAACAATAACCACATTATAAAAATACTTAACACTCCTCTGAAACAGGTTGATGACTACAAGTATTTGGGTTCATATATATATTCTTCCCAAAAGGACTTTCAAACTAGGAAGGGTATGGCCTGGTCAGCCTGCAATGACATGCATAAGATCTGGTCATCCCAGCTTAGTAAGATGTTCAAAGTAAAGATATTCAGGACGACCGTTGAGCCGATTCTACTCTATGGCATGGACAATTTCAAATAAATTAGCGAAACGGCTACACCCGCCTTCTAATGAGCGCAAAATCTCTCTTGGAAGTGCCACCCATCGACCTCTAATATACGTCAACCTTCCCTGTGTTTCTTCACTAGTCCGATCCAGAAGAACACAGTTTGCCGGCAACTGCTACAGAGCCGACATGAATGAGGTTATATCTTCCCTTCTTCTCTGGACTCCTGCCTCAAAGCAGACCAGAGGTAGAAAAACTGTCGTTCCCTGATGTCATCGCTAGGGACACATGCGTCAGTAAGCAGGAACTGGGATGACAATGGATTGTGAAATCCATGATCTCGACCGTGTCGAAAAATGATGAGCTACTGTGGAGTCAGTACTGCTGTATGGGGCTGAGACATTGGACCCTCACAGTACAACAGGAAAGAGCCCTGGATGGAGTCTACACAAGAATGCTACGAATGGCTCTAGGTGTCACATGGACAGACCACATCAGAAATGTGGACCTCTATGGGGACCTACCACGGGTCACAGACAAAGTCAGAGAGAGAAGAATGAGGCTAGCAGGGCACTGCATCAGCCACCCAGAACTTGAGGCAAGTTAATTGACTCTATGGGAGCCAACCCAGGGCAAAGCCAGGAGGGGAAATAAGCGTACCACCTAAGTAGACATACTGCGGTGCAACAACACTGAAGAGCTCAAGAACCTGATGTTAGATAAATGGTAAATGGTGCATTTATATAGCGCCTTTATCCAAGGCGCTTTACAGAGATTGTGCATTACATTCACCCATTCACACACACACACATTCATACACCGATGGCAGCGGAAACCATGCAAGGCACAAACTAGCACATCGGGAGCAATTTGGGGTTCAGTGTCTTGCTCAAGGACACTTCGACACCAACTCTGGGGGAGCCCGGGTTCGAACTGGCAACCTCACGGTTACCATCCAGCCACTCTACCCCTGAGCCACCGCCACCGCTGTATAGTATGGAGGGCAGCGATCCAGGTATCCTGAGTTTGTGTTGGCTAGACCTCACTCTCGCAGTAACTAACTAAGTACATAAACTGAACGTTCACCCTCTACTACACACACACACACACACAAACACACGGATACACAATGCGGGCTAATTATTAACTAGGTTTTATCTGTAGGAGCCACGTTGACTGAGAACACAACTGCACAGTAATAATAACACATTACATAACGCACACATACACAAACACACGCACACACCGGCTGCTTCTTCTAAAGTAAACAGTGGTTTCTGGGCGAGCGAGTACGTGTGTTTTGATTTGCCTTTGGCATCAGTGAATCATAGTTGTGGGTGAGAGAGAGAGAGAGTGTGTGTGTGTGTGTCTCTACCACACACACATGGTAGAGTGGTGAAAGGCAGACAATACATCTCACAATTAAAACACGACACATTTATGCCCAAAACACACAACGAAATTTTTACGACCGTCACTCTGTCCCATATTATATTACATTACACAAACACACTGCCTTGATAACTCATACTTCAGTAGCTGGGCAATCTTTCTTCATATGAGAGGTTACAGGGACAAGTGTTAATGTAACCACAATTAACTTGTCCAACAAGACAAGTGACTCCAAATGTCACCATGTGACCCTGTGTTATTGATTTGAGCATCCGTGTGTGTGTGTGTGTGTGTGTGTGTGTGTGTGTGTGTGTGTGTGTGTGTGTGTGTGTGTGTGTACATACATCACACCTCCTTTGTGTATATGTGGGCACTGTTGCTTAAAGTGTCATCAGAGTCTGCCCGAAAAAGGCCACAGTTAAGTGGTGGACAGTGTGTGTGTGTGTGTGTGTGTGTGTGTGCAAGCGAGTGAGTACGTGCATGTCTCTGTGCATGTGTGAGAGTAGGGGTTGAAGGGCGAGGGGGAGGTGTCAGGGGCTCTCGAAAGGAAGCCACAACTGGACGGAAAAGAAAAAGAAAAAAGAAAAAAGGTCTGCAGGCAAAACAATCTGCCCTAGAGCCAATCACACGGCTGCAAGCTGCAGCCCTTCCATATAAGGTGTGTGTACACAAGCTCACATTGGTGGACTGCTGCATACTGGAGGATCAAAGCCACCAGAGGGCGCACACACCGACCACGTTTCTCATTCATGCTTGCTTGCTAGACAGACAGACACACAGCAACATGTGCTGCATGCATGCGGCAGCACAGGACGGAGAAGAGAAGGCAGCAGAACACACATACACACAGTAGGAGGAACAGCATTTCCACAAAACGCTACCACACTGACACAGAAACACCTGCGCGGTTTCATAAGCCCAAGACTTTAACTCATTATGATGACCTGAGGCTGATTCTATAAAGAATGCCCTCTAAAATCAGTAATTCTCACACACTTAAAGGGTTTTCTTTCAAAAATAATAGATGTACAAGCGGTGAGCTTGTACTTCTACTATTTTAGAATAGCCAATGCAAAAATCTAAAATGACACAAATGCTTTCCCAGTTTTAATGGGTTAAAGAGGACTTTCAGCCTGGCGTCCCTATTTTGGCCGTGGTTATTATAGGCAATAGATTGCAAACATAGCGTACCTGTATCTGCTATTGTTTTTACAGCTCAACACCATCATACAATTATTAAGTAGTAAAATAGGCCTTGTGTGGTTAATGTACTGTATTTCAGTGATGAACAAAACCATTTGTGCGCTTCATCTATAAAGCTCTTACAACAGTGACATGTCCATCTCTCAGCCATTCTCCAGAGGCCACATCCAGCCTTCACACAGAGCAATTTGACTCACAACTGAGCCTGTGCTTCCCTGACAAAATGGACAAGCATTTACCTTGTGGTGATACAAAATCGGGCTAATGACAAGTCAACACTCCAATGACCAACATGGCTGGAGAGGTCAATAAGTACATGTTACATGTGGTAACACTAACACCTTTACCCATTTGACTGCCAGAGTTAAAACATTGTCTATAGCTGCCCTTGCCAGCCAATCCGGGCGTTTACCAACCTTTGAAAAATCATAGAATATTATTCTTCACAACGATCCACCAGCCGATCGCTTTGAAAGACGCAGCAGTCTTGTAGAGTCGGGGGAAAGTACTGTGCCGCCGTGATAATCCTTTCCATAGTTATGGGCAGTTGAATGTGGCTTGTTTTTGAACAAAAAACACCAGAAAGCAGAGAATTATTTTCAATCTAAAGAACATTATTTCCAGTCATGGGACCATTCTTTCTGGTGTATCGTACATCCTCTCCAGAATCAAGTCAATGCTACTGAACGGAGTTGAATCAACTCTTTTCTTCAATCCTTTCCAACCCATTTAGACCAGGTGTAACCTATACGTTGTTATAACTTTCAATCCGGGAGCTACCTCTGTGTCTCATTCATTGTTGTTATACATGTAGCAACATATTTGTTTTAAGTTTTGAATAAGAATTTGAAGATTTTCAGAAACCTTAGGTTAGAATCGGCTTGTCAAAATTTGCCCACCACGCTTCAAGATGTATTAAAAACCAGACGATAACTTAGCTTTGACAAAACAACACAATGAACTACTAGTACATATGGTTGCATTGCATTAGCTATCTCAAGCAGGTGTTTGAAATGAAGATGCTTTGGTTCTAGTCTCTTTTGATTTGATTTAAATTGATTTGTTGCCGTGCACCAAAGGTGCCCCCCAGCACACATGGACTTACAGGACACCGATGCATCATTGCATAGCAATCCATATCCATAGCAATAAACATCATGAAGAATGTAGTGTGAACATGGAAATATGGAAACAGATGTCCCATCTATACTTCCTTAACTAGTCAGAACTAATTAAAGCATACTATGCAGTGCTAGTATGCTTTGAAAGCATGCGTGTCAATGTTTGCAAGTAGTTGCATGTTGCAAGGAGATGCATGGCGAATCATTGGTGAGGTTTGGGCTTTAGCTATTTGAAAATAGCAGATCTACAAGCTCACCGTGAGTCACTTTGTGCCATGATGCAAGCTTGTACATATGCTATTTTTGAACTGTTACATGTTCATGTTTAACTCTATTTTTCCCAGGTACGTATATATACGTAAGTCGACGCTAGGTGGCGTCATATACCAAGTATATATATATATATATATATATATATATATATATATATATATATATACATACGTACCCCAACGTAGACTCCGTCTATGTAATGGTTGATGCCTACGGAAGCCTTTAACATTGATCCGGTTCCCATAGCAACGCCCCACCGTTCCAACTATGGGATTGGAAATATATTCACAGTGCAGAACAGTGGAAGAGAGGATTTTCAAACTGTCATAACTCTGGTTCTAAGATCGCTGTCCTTGGTGGATTTTCTGCCATCCACATTTCAGATTTAATTTGTGTATTTTTACCGCAACGCTGGCGCCATGTAAACGCTTCTGACGAGAGGTAAGGAGTGTGTGAGTGTTCCAATGCTGCGGTAGTATGTGTAGCAACAGTGTGTGGGCTGTGGGGGGCGGGCAAACACTGTCTTATTAAAGTGAGCATGTATACTGGCCCCTGGAGCTGGGGTTTATGGTAACAGCGAGCGGTAGAGATAGAGTTAGTGTCTTGAATACATTTTAATTAAGAAAAGTTTTAAGAACTACTGATTTAGAAGGGATTTGTAGAATCGTCCTCAGGTCGGTCCTTCACACAAGGAGCGATTATTTTGTGCAATTATTTAGCATTAATTTCAAATTGCTGTTTGTGTCAAGCACACAGAATGCAAATATTACAAGGTGATAAAGTGGTGTAGGTCCATTTTTACCCTAAAGGCTTCATAAAGAAATGTTTACTATCTCTGCTTAAACCTGACCGATAGTGTCTGTACAGCACTTTGCCTAGTGATCTTGTAGATCTTCTGGTAGATCACCATCACACAATAGCATAAAAATTAAGTCAATAGTCAGCAACTATTTTCACCAAAGCTACCACACTGCCAGAAACACTTATGGATGGTTTCATAATCCCAAGACGGGGAGTTAACCATTTTCAACCTGGCGTCCCTATTTTGGGCATAACTCTTGAAAAAACAACAGTTGTTTTTTTATCATGTTTGATCATGCTTGATCCGTGAGCACTATTGATAACAAGCAGCTTATGTTGTTGCTTTTGGGCTAGTTTATGTGATGTACGCATGTGTGCAAGTGGTGTGCGTAGAACTAACTTGCGTGTGTTTGTGCTACACCTCACCTGATGGTGCCCGTGGGCGAGTGCAGAGGCGGACTGAAGGGCCTGAGGTGTTCTTCGTGCATGGTGGGAATGCTGATTTTGAGGGGTGAGAATTGAGGGAAAAGTGGGCGAGGTGGCGGCGAGGGCTGCTCCTCCTCTCGCTGCTCCTCTGGCTCCAGCAGCGACATGAACTGGATCTTTATGACGGTGCTGGGGAATCGAAACACACACCTGGGGAGAGAGGGGCAGGCGGAGACACACAAGAAGCAGCAGCGAGTGGGAAGAGAGAGACAGAGATGGAGTGGTTAATGGATGGAGAGGAGGAGGGGGAGGATAAATGGGATTCGGGAGAACGGGGGTTAAGAGGTAGAAAAGGAAAAAAGGTGAAAAAGATATGAACAGACAGCAGAGAGAAGGGATAGGACACACACACACACACACACACACACACAAGAGTAGAGTGAGACATTTGATAAACATAAACAAACCATTTGAGAAAAGAACAACTTGTCTGCAACTGATAATTCTCTCTTTTGTTATTGTTGCTACAATTACCAAGAACCTAAAACAAAAATAATTTACTCTCGTGTGTAGCTGATATTTGGATGCAACGAATAAAACCTTGGAATACTGCTGATAGGAAGGTCTTAGTTCATAAAATGATAATACTCTCACAGCTACTCTTTGTTTTAAGCATAATGAATGATGAACTGTGGAATGTACGTGTGTTTCTACAGACAACATTAGATGATGTGGGCAGACAGAAATAGATGGGGACTGTCTACAGCCGAGTATTGGCCCGACATGAATAAGGCAGACAGACAAAATGTAAAACTACAGAGTAAAATCCTCAATGTTGAATGCAATGTTTATGTGACACTGTTATTACACTCACAATGGAATAATATACAGTGTATTACTGTAATCCAAGAGGATATGTTGAGCTTAGACAGCTCCAAGCAGCCAGACAGTTAGTTACACAGTCAGTCAGATACGATCTAAAGTTTGGGGATCAGGCCCCGTTTCCTGTGTTTCTAAATCATGTTGTAAACACAATAAAAGAAAATGGATCATATTTGACTTATTTTAGTGTGTATTTTGTAGTCACAAAAGGTTAATTACTGCAATTACCTCTCCAAAGTCAGATCAATTAAAGTAACAGCCTACCGTGATAGCCCATAATCTTATTTGAGGGGCGCTGCCACGCTAGTCCCTCCTATATACAGGTTTAATGTTTGTTTTTCCTTATACAAACATTAAAACGCCATTGACAATGGACAGAGTTTAATGTTTGTTTTGTCCTCGATGTTGTAAGATAAGAGCGCCCCTCACTTCACACCCTAAATTAAAGATATAAATTTAAACATTCACTGAATTATGGTAAATCTTATGGTTCTCACCTGACAGGAGTTTAAAAAAAAATCTTTATACAATACTCCATATAATAAAGCTAAATAAAATCTCATGACTGATGGATCATTTTGTTTATTAGAATGTATTGGTCTACATACAGCCTGTTGAAGACAAGTAATCACAGATCGAGGCTTTAACCTTTGCTTTTATGAAATTTCTCAGACCATTGGGGTTTTATGGAAGATGCAGTGAACATGTATTCTATTCCGTTAGTTTGACCAATTCAAACACTGGCTCTTCAAAAACTCTTCGAACACTCTTTTCATCTTAAAATAGGGTGGAATGAATCACCTACCCTACCCAGTCCAACCTAAACTAAACCAGGCCGAGGCCACACTACTGGCCTAATTATCCAGCCATCAGAGGCCGAGCAGTCACTAATTACCTCAGATACCACAGATCAACCCTGTAGTCAAGGAACCCTAAAGGCTTCATAAAGAAATGTTTACTGTCTCTGCTTAAACCTGACCTACTGTGTCGTACAGCAGTAGATATCACCATCGTACAATAGCATATACAAATAAATGATGTGTCTGAGCTCTTGTGTTTACTCCATGTGGCCCTCTGGTATGAGGATGTCAGATTATACTTCCCGATTGCAGCTTGACACACCCACAAACAAGACTTGACAGCCAATCAGATGACGCAAGGGCACTGCCCCTTGGAGCAGTATATACACACAAACACGCACGCGCGCGCGCACTATGCCAATCAATCAATAGCATGTCAAAGTCTCTGATGAATTGAAGCACTGCGTAAACAACACAGTCTTGGGTGCTGTCTTTGTGAGAGAGGTGGCATAATAAATGCCCCTATCTGATCATGCATACAGCTGTCACAGGGATGTTGTTTACACTGGCGACGTAAAAACGCCACTGGCGTCATGTTAAACAATGTGAACGTAATGCGACACTCGGGTTACACACATTACAACATATCCCATGTCAAAACAATAATTATAAAAACAACATGCTATGGTTTGAGCTCGACACTCGAAAAAACGGAACAAGTTAAAGTCACATACAGTCTTCATTCGAGTGTTTAGCTTGTAGACGGGAAATAAATATGCACTTTATTTTTGACAGGCTATGTAGCCTGAACAAAATATAGGTGTGTTGTACTCCACTGTTTACACATCACCAACGTAAACAAACCTCCCAATACCAGCAAATACATAAACCACGCATGTGTTCCTTTCCACGGAGATACTATAGGAATCAATCATGATGCATGCTGCTGTTGTCGCTGCTTTTGACGCATTTGTTTACATTTTAGCATCGTCAGTTGGCCTTCAATGTGTGACTAAAACGTTTTCGCGCAAGTAATGTAAAACTCCGAAACTTGCAAACTTTGAAGCCTGCACCCTTTCCCCATGTAACTTGCAAAGTTAACAAAACGCCTGATTTAACAGTTTGTCATGACGTCCCTTGTCGAAAAGAAGCGGATTTAACATCTTATTTTAGATCTGCTAATTTCGAATTTTCAACGCGAGCAACACCGTCGCACGGCATAATATAAACCACTCCTTTAGCTAAGGCGTGTTAGAATGAATGTAGCAGGCCAAAAGATATGCTATGCAGCTACTAGCGGCTAGTATTAGCATCGACTTTGAGTTTCTATGAGAATTAGCTATGTAGCTACAGAGCTAATTCTCCCTCCGCATTCTATCGTGCTAAGCTAACATACTAACGTTTGAGTAATAGGAGAATTAGCCCTGTGGCTAGTTAGCCAAATCTAGGCTCATTACTAGCCAGGCAAGCATGCTAACGTGCTATGCTAACATGCTAACGGGAGGTCTGTGTCGGGGTGTTCCTCCCCACTGAATGAACTCACTCTCGGGGCAGCAGCAGCGGCGGAGCGCCCCTCCGCTGGAACACGCCGTCCACGAACACGCCGTTCTTCCCCAGGCACCGCAGCGAGAAGCCGCCGCGGGCGCTCTCGTCCACGTCGCCGTACGTTATCTGCAGGTGCCGCCGCGAGATGAAGCTCGAGTGGCCCATGTTGATGTCCACGGAACCGTGCGACGAGTTGCGGCCCACCGTCACCGTCCTTTGGCGCATGACGAACTCGAAGTCCCGGCCCTCCAGCCGGGCCAGGGCCTGCTGCGGGGGTGACGCGAGGCGGCGCATCGCGCCGTCCCGGGCCGCCGATATCACTCCTCCGCCGATGGAGGTGGAGAGCACCATGCCTCCCTGGTGGTGGTAGCCGTGCGAGACCCGCACGGGGCTGCACGGGGCGGACTGGAGGGCCAGCAGGGCTCGAGCCCCGGTGTCGTCCCGGTAATCTGCCATGTTGTTTTGTGTCAGGGGAGGAGGGGGGGTCAACACACACAGAGGGCTCGTGCAACGTGAGAGAGTTGTTACTTTGGGCCACAGTAGTGCTCGTGCTCCGTGGCTCGAGGAACACAACATGGATTCTGGGCAGCTGTGAAGATGCGGACGTGGGGAACTGGACGGGACTCTGTGCTTGGCCCAGTTAGTAACGGTAACATGAACTCAACTTCAACTTCCAAGTTTGTTGTCACACTGTCAAGTTTACAGGGTGACGAGGGTGTAAAAAGAAAGTGTGTGGAATTTATGTTCCGCGCAAGCTCCCACGAATTGCATTTCCAGGAAGAGGAAAATGACAATATATAATGTGTAGTTTGTGTACAGTGTACTTAAATTGAAAATGAACCCATTGACCTCCAAATAGCTGACCGATTGCAGGCTAGCCCTTTTTTATCTTGGAAAAAAAATAATTTGGTCTGCCAAATAATGGGTGGACACCTGCCAAACAGGCTTCATAGGCCTATTAGCAGTGGTGGAAAAGGTAGGGCCTACTATTTTATTTTTTAAAAATATAGTGATATTACAAGTGCTCCAGGTTAAAGTCCAGAATAAAATATATATTTATTTGTATTATTTATTTATTTTTATAGTAATTTGGCTATTTTTGAATGGGCTGAAGTGATTAGGTGAAAGTCCAGAATAAAAAAAATACCATAAGTGCTATTCTTTTTTTTTTTCTTTTTTTTTTTTATATAGTAATTTGGCTATTTTTGAATGGGCTGAAGTGATTAAAAAAAATCTACGAAATCTACAAAGTAACTATAGCCTAGTAGGCTATCATCATCATTTTTCGACCGCGGTCGAGATCGTGGATTTCACAATATCACGCCAGACTTCCCGGTCCTTCATTGCCATCCCCAGTTCCTGCTTACTGATGGCTGTGTCCCTAGCGATGACATCAGGGAATGACAGTTTTCTACCTCTGGTCTGCTTTGAGGCAGGACTCCAGAGAAGAAGGGAAGATATAACCTCACCCTAGTAGGCTAACTGAAGTTGTCAAATAATTGCTTTTGAGATGTAGTTAAGTAGAAGTAAAAGTATTACACATTGAGTTTACTTGAGTAAAGTAAACAAGTAAAAAAATAAATAAAAATATAACTCCGAAGTTTACAGACCACTGCATATAGGCTAATTTGGGGGTCGTTGTCATGAGGGTTGTATAGGCCTACATGACAGACAAGGCAAACCCCTGCATCTGTCATCACAAGTGATTGTGCCAGACTATGTTCCCAAAAAAAATACATCGCATGGATGCACCTGGGACGTATCCTCAGTGATGTATCCCAAGGTCATCGGGGTTTCGGGTCTCCCAACATCATACCCCTTACTCAGGTGACCCAGCCGGGGTGATCAAGTCCCGATTTACATCCCAGTAGCTATACCCTCGATCAGTCCCATTAGGGAAAAACCAGGGCCACACAATCCATTTCTCCTGAACTACTCTGCCGGGACTGGGTATGCGGGAGGATCGCATCAATCTGGCGCGTGGAAGGACTAGGCTCTGTGGGTTCATTCACTCCTGTCCGGGCCCCTCCTACGTCTCAACAGAGGAGCTTCCTTAGACTAGAATCACAGTCACACGTAATTGATTTATTTATTGATTGATTGATTGATTGATTGATTGAAAAAATGTAGACTATTCAGTTTTGTAGAGGGGTAGCCTACAGTTCAACAAAATTAGGCCTACATGTCAATACAATTTTTTTTTCTATAATTTTTATCCCACGATTTTGCAAACCATTTTTTTCCACCCAGTGTCAATTATCTAATCTAATCCTGGGTGCTACACTTCCTCTGCCAACCTGGGGGGGCAGCGGAATGACCTCATGCTTCCTTCTATGCATGAGGAGTCCACGCTGCTTCTTTTCACCTGACGGGAAATTTCCTCGACCGGACGTAGCACGTGGAAGGAACAGTTATTCCGACCAGTTTCTTTCCCCTCCATCAGGCTGGCCCCGGCTGGCCAGGGGGAGGTAGTTTAGACTAGAGATCAGGATTTCTGCATGTTTTTGTGAGGGTACCTATGTAGTTCCACAAACCACGTTCAACCCAGATTTGGCTCCTAAGGGGCTAAATTAATTTTGCTCCTATGCCACAAAATGTGGAACACCCTACCAACATTTATTTTGTTGCATCGCAGTGTATATTTGTATGTCTTTAAATGTTCTGATGAATTGAAAATGGAGGACCCTGATGTAAACAAGTCTTAGTGCTTTTTCTGGTGGAGTGGAGTTTGCATGTTCTCCCCATGTCCCCTAGGACTTTGTTGAGTCACGCGAGAGAGACTCTGAGTAGAGTCGCTGCTTCTTCGCCTGCAAAGGAGCCAGCTTAGGTGGTTCGGGCATCTGGTTAGGATGCCTCTCGAGCGTCTCCCTAGGGAAGTTCTCGATGCACGTTCCACTGGGACGATCCCTCAGGAGGAAGTTATGTTGCTCTGGAGAGGGAGGTCTGGAGCTCTCTGGTGGAGCTGTTGCCTCCGCGACCCGACTACGGATAAGCGGTTGAAGATGGATGGATGGACGGACGGACGGATGAATGGATGACCACATGGAGGCAGCATTGGGATGGGAGTCACAGGACATGAAATAGGGACGGTCTATGGTATTCAAACAGTCTGACTGACACAGTAGTGTGTGTGTTACTTTCAAATGCTTGCACACTGCTTGCAGTTCCTGTGCAGTTCCTCAGGAATTTGTAGGTATAATTTTTAACCCATTCACAATGCAATGCACCAAATAGTTTCTAAGATCTCAAAGCAATGTAATCAGATGGCCTCTGGATGAGGAGGCAATAGATGAAACTTTCCAATCTGCCTCTGATGTTGCAGGAATTAGCATATTATTAACAGGATAACTAAGGATAACGAGTGCATCTAATTTAAGAAATGGTAGGCTAACTGTAGCCTAGGTACAGTGAGTAAGTAATGAAATTACATTATAGGCCTGTAAAGAGATTTAACTGTCTCATACATTTGAGGCTGAATCAAAAATAAATAAATAGTTGAAAGCCTTCCAATTAACCTTGTGATTTGTAGTAATGATATAGACTGCATGACAGATTACAGTTTGAGACAGGTAATCACTTTGCCTACATTTTGAGTCAGGTAATAATTACTAATCTTTTAAGTGATATTTTGATGCGTTTCTTAGAAACAGATGTTTCTATGGTGTAGGTATGGACCATCCTAGAGGGTTTTTTATGTGAGGGGTTGCTCTGTTTATAAACACACAAAGTACAAGATGGTGGGAAAAGTCGGATACTGGATCCATATGATTGAGGAATAGGAGCAGGAGAAGCTAGGCGAATCAAACAATGTCCACATGGTGGCGGCATTGGGATGTAAAATGGAGATCTCTCTCTGCCCTCTTTTAAAGGAAGGTATTGATATTAGTTTTGGTGTGTTAAATATCTCTATATAATAGTTGCAATTCGAAACTGGCCCCTGTAAAAATAAAAGTCAAGGTCAATTTGTCCATACTACATACACCCCTCCCCCTTTTCCCTTCAGTGATTTTGGCACTTTTCCCATTCATCATATTTCTCAGTTTTAAAGTAAACTGATTAGTTGAATTTGTTTTATGAAACTTGTCCTCTTATGAAGCTTGTTTGTTTTATGAAGTTTGTCCTCTCCAAAGACTGAAAGGAGGATTAATCACTCTCCATTTTATGAATACAATTTATGTTTTATGATTGTCATTGTAATTAATTGATGAATGTACTGTTTTATTTGTCTTAAATGTGATGACTAAAGCTACTACTGCATACTACATAAACATATAATATATAATACTGCATAAAGGCAGTAGTAGCTAGTTCAGAGCCTCTGCATATATATTTTCTTTTTTCTTTTAACTAAACGCAAAGCATTTTAATAAACATGACTTTTGATTGAATGTAAAGCCTATTCAAAACGTTTCAAAATTAGTCGATCTACAAGCTACAGCAATGTATTGTAAGCTTTTATCCATGTTGTTTTAAAACATAAAAACTAAAAACCCTATGACATGCCCAGAAAAGGGTCACCAGGTTGAAAGTGGTAAAACGTTATCCAAAAAGTCAGCAAAAAAGGCTGATATTGAGGTGTGTAACAAGGCTGATGTAGTGTGCAGTGAGCCAGTGACACATTTGTGATGTACAGTTTATGACTGACTCTGCAGAGAGCCTATTTCTCGATGGACCTCTCATATGTCTGTCCCTCCCTCTCTCTCAACCAGGTCCAGCAGGGTTCTAGAGATGGATAAGGAGAACAGGCGCCCATCAAATCACCATAGCAACAGCTCAGAGAAGCACGACAAAGAAACAGAGAAAGTTCACTAGTTCAGAACACAAAGTCAAAATGAGACTCACTCCACTGAGGACTTTGCAAACTCCTGCATGTATTACACATGATTAGCCTTCAATTGGGGGAATGTTTGTGCAAACAGAAACCTGTACTTTTTTCACACACACCTCTGAGTGATTGGCCAGACTGATTGTCCCTTGTTACCTTCTCGTAGCTCATTCCATTACAGCTGAGAATGATACCATTTCCATCATGTGTCTGTGTACTATTAGAGTTTACCTATTATACTTAACTGTGATTCTTGCTGCAGACAAAAACATATAAACACTATGGTAAATGGTGCATTTATATAGCGCCTTTATCCAAGGCGCTTTACATAGATTGTGCATTACATTCACCCATTCACACACACATTCATACACCGATTGCGGCGGAAGCCATGCAAGGTACCAACCAGCACATCAGGAGCAATTTGGGGTTCAGTGTCTTGCCCAAGGACACTTCGACATGTAGACAGGAGGAGCCGGGATTCGAACCGCCGACCCATGGATCATTGGACGACCTGCTCTACCTCTTGAGCCACAGTCGCCTATGCTTTTTCAAGTGTCTGCATTCACTGAAGGACAGGAGCACACATTATTTTGTTGTGTTCAAGTGATGTTTATTTTTTATCAATCTGCCTTGGTTGTCCACACGAGCCACCACAGTCGCTTAACAGAGGTTATGCTGTTATGTGTTTTGCCAAGTCCTGGAAAAGACGCGCTGTGATTGGCCAGTACAGTCACCTTGATTGGCACTTGTGCCGAACACTCACCTCAAAACATGATTTACGAGACTGTGGCGGCTTGTGTGGGACAACCAAGCCAAAAAAAGCGTATGGGCTCCACTCTATGCTATGAGGGCTGTTGGGGTCTGCTGTGGAAAGTGGATGACAGGGGCATTTCTGCAAAATTCCTAATGGGAATTCAAGTCATTTGGGATCAATATAAGTAGGAAATGAACCTATATGCCTAGCACACCACAATATTAGTAATGCCATATTGGTGCAAAATATTGGGCATAGTTTTGAAATGGGTCACGACGAGTACACACGGTTGGATGCAGTCCTCCGATACGGTCTTCAACCAGTTTCAGGATTGTAGCCAGACAATGCCCTGGGTGGTCCATCTCTATATGCAATATTAAGATATATTCAGAGAGCAGTGGCACACCAATCCAGGTGTGTAGCTGCATCAGAAGGTCAAATCAAGTTTGGGTGGTCATCCTGACAAACATACAATAGCTCAAAGGAACATTTGAAGGGGTCTAACTTAAGCATATACAGAAGGCAAATGATTGGCAAAAGCAATTTATTCCACACAGACAATTCTAAACACAAAAGTCTTTGATATGTTTATTCTTGTGTTTCTATTTTGATATTTCTTAGCGTTACAGAAGGTATACGTATTATGTTCCATGCCCCTTCTACGGCAATACGTTCTGATACTGTCCGCACACCATGGTGTGCAGGTACCAGCTTCAGTTGAATTGGTGATTTAGGCATTAGCAGGGCGTACGCGCCACCAGCTTCAGTTTAACTGGACGTTTTGGCATCAGCATCATCTGGATATCCATCTCAATAGGAATCTATAAGCAAATGACAAGCAGAGATAGGATGAGAACAAATGGAACACCTTACAAAACAAAATGTAGCCCTTTTTATTTTAATTCTTAAAGGAGTTGAACAGCCATCGGAACATTATTATGCAAAATAATCTGTGGGATTGTCTCTCCTGAATTGGATGAAATTGGCAACCCATCCGACAATGTACCCTGTGTTTACTAAATAACTGGAGAGACCATATGGTAGACCCCTACTAATAACACTTAACACTAAACACTTAATAGCAATGATTAAAATATAGAGTTGTAATCTTTAACAACATTGATTTAAATGTAATTTACTGTACAGCACCTTTAACAGTTTATGAAAAACAAAAACCTAAACATTCAGTCTCACCTCTGTCTCATTGCATGTAACAAAACTAAACTTCTGCAGGACCTCTACTAAGGCCAGTTTCATCGACACCAGAGCAAAGCGCATTCCAATACAGTTCCTCGGCCCCGCACCAAAAGGCAAGTAGGTGTACGGGTCGATTGTGTCCTTGTTCTCTTTGCTGAACCTGATGATAAACAGCAAGGCAGTGACAGGTTTTCTTGCTGTGTTGGTTCGTTTCATGTGAATAATCTATTGGTGGCACATAAATAAAGACAGACACACACCTTTCGGGTTTAAATTCCTCTGGATTGGGCCACACAGCAGGGTCCCTTTGTAGGGTCCATATGGGTACCGCAACAACCGTATCTTTTGGAATCGTTAAGCCATTGATCATCACAGATGCCTTGGCAACACGTTCCAGGCGCAGGACGATGGGGTACAACCGTAGAGACTCGTTGATCACACTGTCCAAGTACTCCATGTGCAGCAGTGCCTCATACTGGACTGGGGCCTGCAGGACAACAAGCCAATTCAATGCCTGGGCTTTATTGGCTTGAGAAAACATAGCCTACATACATTGCCAAAGCAAAACGTGGAATAATACAATCAAAACAAAATGTATGTACACTTGAAAGTCAGAATGTCAAATAATCAATTTCTATGTACCAAGATCAATTGATGCAGATATAGTGCAGGAATACACATAATTCGTCTTTATGGTGATTGTTCCATTTGATATCCTTCTCCTATCACAGCAGCTCACAAATCTTGCTGCGTTTGCACATTGTTGTACTTCACCCAGCAGATATGTTTTTTTTTGTCATTAGTCAAGTTTTCTAAATCTCAGTGGGTGATTGTAATCTGTGGGAATATGTGTATGTGTCTGATATCTTGGTACAAGTGGACAGATGTAGCCCAGTTTCCACTTTTTGTGCGCAGTGGGGTCATAGTCCGTCTTCTCTAGGGAGACAGGTCTGCATATGACGGCCTTTCTCAGTGACAAGACTGCTCACCGAGTCTGTACCTAGTTAAACCTTTTCTCCGTTTTGGGTCATGGTGCTCAGGTATTCTGCCAGTGTATTCTCCGTTTAGGGCCAGATAGCATTCTAGTTTACTCTGCTTTTGTGTTGCTTAATTCTTTTCAATGTGTCAGATAGTTTTCCTTTTGCCGTTTTATAATTTGGCTTAGTCCAAGCACTGGGTTATGTGTGTATTAACGCTCCAACTTGACTGGGACTCAGACATTATTTGCTATCGTAGCATTTCATTGAATGTTACGTGGCATTTCATTGAATGTTACATGGCATTTCATTGAATGTTACATGGCATTTCATTGAATGTTACGTGGCATTTCATTGAATGTTACGTGGCATTTCATTGAATGTTACATGGCATTTCATTGAATGTTACATGGCATTTCATTGAATGTTACATGGCATTTCATTGAATGTTACGTGGCATTTCATTGAATGTTACATGGCATTTCATTGAATGTTACATGGCATTTCTACTAGGGCTATCCTCCGTTTGGTCTTAGGCGACGCTTTGTAATTTGTATGATTCTTTTCCCCAGGATCAAATTGTAAACTCTAGATTAATTTAACCGTTTAATTATGCCAGTGAGTCTATACTAGCAATTAGCCATTATGACATTAGAAGTTTTTGTCCACAACTGTATGCAGCAAACACAAATTTAACAATTTGTTGATAAAATCAACTATTCGTAATGGATTAGTAGATAAGTTCCTATGACTATTAACCGAATAAGAATTTGTCAAACTTTATTTATATAGCATATTTACATTGCCAGAGACAAACCAAAGTGCTGAACAAGAACATGTACAAACATGTAGTCAAGGTCAGCCCTTTGCAACCTGCATAGACCCATCGCAGTGACATCTGGGGATCAATTCCACACCATTGAGAAATTAAGTTAAGACCACCAGTTGTCTACTTCTTACTATAGCCTCGGAAACCCAGATGTTTTATTTCCTAACTTCTTACCTGGTTAGGGAAGGTGGTATCTATCTCCTCCTGCAGACGTTTCATAATGTGAGGGTTTGTTGCCAAGTTATAGGCCAAGAAGGTGAGAGAAGTGCTTGTGGTTTCATAGCCAGCAAAGATGAAGATCATCGCCTGAGAAAGAATCTCATGGTCGCTCAACCCTGAGAGACAAGAATTAGACGTGACTGATGAGTACCACAGACGAATAACAGTCTAAGTCCACACTATTCATCCATAATATATAAATGATAGATAAGGGTTCAGGACAACGAGGCCTTTTCGTGGAGGGGTCAGTCTGAAATTTGGACTTAGACTGTTTTTCGTCTGTGGTCTTTCTGTGTGTAGCCTATGTGTCAGATCACCTCCACAGTCCACAAAACATGCATTAGCTTAGCATTATTAGTTAATTAACTTTAACCACTCGAACCCTAGAATCCAAACAGTCGGCAAAAAAGAAAACGGATCTGCAATCTCAGAACGCTTTGCATTGCAACACCCTGCGAGCTTGTAGATGTACTATTTTACAGTATAGGATTCTTCTGTGCAGATTAAGAAGGCTATGACAACTTGTGTAGGTGTACTGTACATGTGGGAGTGTGCATGTTGGATGAAATCCAGCAGAGATAGATTAGTGGTGAAAGCCTGGTGACGCAAGGTTAGATGAGTGCATGCATAAGTGTGTACCGGCTGTGAGGCATTAAGTTGTGAGCCTAAAAGGCGTAATGAACATTTACTATACCAGTACCATGCAGTACAAGAGCAATATAAGTCACCTTTAATTGGTTCATCTTCCTTGGGGTTGTCGCCTTTTTGAGAGTCAATCATCAACTGAAGGAGATCTACCCGACTCTGAAAACGTGCTACTTTTTATTACAGTATACACACACACACACACACACACACACTGCAGCACACACACACTGCAGAACAAGTCATACCATGTCAAACTTTTAGACCATGAAGGACTACAATGGAAGCCTTTGACCTTTTCTTAATACATTTTAGGAATGTTTGTGTCTTAAATAAAGAAAAAGGTCAACCATACATTGTGTGCAGTGGCCTCTCGGTTGGACTTGATCTTCTGCAATGAAGCGTAGAAAAAGTCAGCGACGGAGGCGGGAATAAAAGACAACTTTAACTTCTCAAAGATGGGACCCAGGAAGGGGAACAAAGCTGAAAATGGATATTAGAGATAGAAATGCATTAAAGTTTATAGTTTCATACAGTCAGGAAATTAATGGAATCTAGAGGCTTCAACACAAAAACAAATCACAGTATGCTTAGGAAAATAACATGTATAAAATGTATACATGGAAGTTGGAAGGGGGAGAAGAAATTGCCAGGTTAGATGAACTTAAAAACTAGAGGTTGCCGCAATCACTTATATACCGGTAGGCCCCTCCCATTAATTTTGCTAGCCAATTACAATGTCATGTCACCCCTGTGATCATGTGTAAGTAATTTGGAAGGGATTAATAATAGTTTTTTTGCAACAAACGGTTACATTTTTCACATTTACGGCACCCCCTATGGATGAAAATGGAATTGCTTTTGGCTCTGTGTTGATGCCATCACCCACAACATGTGATTCAAATGTGGTGTGGATTGGACGTTTGGTTCATGATTTGTGGCATTTTTCATAAAATAGGCCCCTCCCACTAACTTCGGAAGCAGATTACGGCTGAACGATACGCACTATCAAAATTCTGCCTGTGGTGGCCTGGACGGTTAGCTCAACCGTCTGGGCACCTAGGCTGCAGAGCCAGCCTGACGGCGTGCCGCAGGTTCGACTCCCGATCCCGACGGCCTTTGCCGCGTGTCTCCCCCCCCCCCCATCTCTCTACCCATTTCCTGTCAAATTACTTTCAACATATCAATAAAGGCAGAAAAAGGCAAAAAAAAAATATATATATATATATATATATATACACAAACTTTAAAATTCTGCATGTGGTGTTTTAATCGGATAGGTCCGGAGATTACGGTTCAGAGTTATAAGCCAAAACGTAAAGTGTATAGTGCCACCATGAGGCCTAAGTTAATTCATTTTAGTAATTATTATGAACCTCCCCTCCAAGTTTTGTAAAGATTACGCTTACGGTCTCCGAGGAAAAAATACTTGAATGCAAGTTTTCGCATTTTCCCACAGTCAATGTCAATGGGGAAATTTAATGCACAAATAAATAATTAAACGATATAACATTTCTCTTAGCAATGAGCAAGCACACGATTCCTGATGAAGCCGGTCGATTTGACATATGGCTCAAGTGAGTACCGTCAAAATTGTGGGAGGAGTAGTGCGTCAAAATAAGTTACTCTAGAATAAAAAAGTGTTACAATTACTATAGTCCCCACACTAATAAGGTGTCCTACCTACTGACAGTAAGAGTGGGTCAAACAGGTTAAACTTCAGCATCTTCTTGATGTTGGTGACAAAGGGATCCGCTGGGTTGTTCAGTGAGTCAATGTCTACACTAAACGATGTGCTCGCCACCACGTCCATACTGTAGGCTCCAAAAAACCTTGAAAACAATTCAAAACACACAGGCTTGACTGACAACTTCAGTTTGTGTGGACATTTTTCATGCACATGATGCAGTGCGAGTGTGATTCCTACTCCTTCAGGTCTAAGGCTTCAGCCTTGTCTGCCTTCCTCTTCATACAGCTGACCAGGTTAGCCGAGTGGTGTTTCATTATGACAAACATCTGTGGCAAAGAGGAGTTCATGTTAAGTGGTGTTCCTTCCTGCTGTGTGTGACTGTAGACTTCATGTTTAGTTACTCTACAGGACTTGTTGAACAAGTTCAGGGTGTGGAGAGACACGGTACCGTACCTCCTTAAGTCGTCCAGAGGTGAACGTGGGAGACAGGATACCACGGATTTTCCTCCACTGGTCATCCTCAGCGATGGACACAGCATCATACAGTGGCCCGTTCAAACGGAGGTTCTATGACACATTGTGGTAGGAACAAAGGTAACAGGCATTCAATCTGATCTTGACAAGAGACACAACTGAACAGAAAAGGAGCCAGGAGTCGTACACACAAATGAATTGCCCCTGCAGTATCAATAAATGTCTTATCTATCCATCCATCCACAATGTACTGCGTTTTATCATTTATCTTACTCTAAATGGGACCATAACCAACTATATGAACATCATGTTAATTTAGAAGACTTTGAACTAGTTATGATGCAAAGTTAATAACAGTGATGCAGTCCAACTTTGCAATTTTTGGGGCCCCCTGAGCTTGAGAGGCTCAAGCCCCCCTCCTCTAACTCAGGGCCTGTGCCCAACAGGCCCGTTGGGTAATGCTCCCCTGGTGGTGAGACTACCTTTTGCGCATAATGGTCAGTGTGTGCATTTACCCTGCGATTGGTGAATATAGAGTAGCACTCCTTAACGAGGACTGCCTTCACCATGGCAGGATCTGTGATGCACAGCACTGGAAGGCGGCCGTCATAGATGCTGGACACGCAAAGAAGAAACACTTCAGTTGCACCGAATCCAAAACATCAAGCTCGCCTTTAGATGCGTACACACATGCAAACAGTATGATATTAATCTTGTATTGTCCCAGAGGGAGATTTGTATTCACAGCCTGTTCAACATAGAAACACGTACAGCACCATACAGATAAAGACGATACATGGCATCTCTTAAATACATCTGGTTTGTTTAATTCTGAAATTATGGCAGCGTGGATGAAATGCCTGCTAGCTAAAGTGAGCTTTCCTATAGCTCTTTCCATATGGCAGTACTGTGAGAACTGAACTGTGAGATTGAGGCTGTGAACAGGGTCATTTGCTATAGGGGACGAGAAATGTGTTTGGGCGGAGCCTGCCTTAGAAGGACTCGTTCCGGGCGCCATGTTGTTTGTTGGCTTGCTCTGAGGCTACAGTGTTTAGTACAGCTAGCGACCAGTGACACCATTGACAGCTAGACTCACGACACAACAGATTAATACTCATTGGTAATGACAGAAGATGGATCGGGCAATTTATCACCATCTTGTTTATGGAATGAGGTTTTGCACCCTTGTTGACTTTTAACAACAAAACAGCCAGGACCAAATAAGCCAGATAATAGACATGGTGATATGGTGGCTTGACAAGCAGACATAGTAGTTGCTGCTGCTGATGTTGTTTATTATTAGCAGTCTTTAATGCCAAGTTCACTTTTCTAGTTCTAGGTGTTTGATGGCTCGTTCGTGTCTGTGACCAATGATTTTAGGAAGCATGTGTGATGCTGGTTGATTTTTTGTTGTCAACAGACAAACAGGCAGGCAGCTCTGAAATGAAGAGGTGGACAATTAGTACTCACCCCCATGTTTTTCCATACTTGTTGAAGCAGTCCATATCAAAATCAGCCATTCCCTAGGTGTGAACAATAATATAAATCACAATATAGAGTCAGTAGCTAATTTGGCAAATAAATTGCTAACACTTAGAACATCAGAATATGGTGTACAAGTATAAACTACGCAGGTCATTGGCTAGCCGCAATCTTCAACACTAGATTCTTTTTAATGTTTTAAATCTAGAGTTGCAACACCAGCCATTGACATACAGTACATCCAACAGAAAAGTCCTATCTGATTGTATTAACAACTTTAAACTCACCAACATTGTAGCTGTACGAAAGGCTTGAATGATCCCCTTTCTATAAAAATCCACTGTAGACAACTAGACAACATGTTATTGGTTACTTTCCGTCAAGAAATTCTGTGCATGGTGATTCTTTTTCAAAGTGTTGGAGTTTGGAAGCGCTCATTTGCAATAATGCAACACCAACATCCTGCTGCTTTAGAAACGTATGCAGGGCCGTTGAGTGATTTCCAACGAGCGCTTTCAAACTCCAACACTTAAAAAAAATTATCACCTGCACAGAATTTCTTGACAGAAAGTAGCTCATACCATGACCTACAGACCCGGTGGAACATTTTGCAGATAGAAAGAGGATAATTCAAGCCTTTCGTGCAGCTGGTGCGTTTAACGTTGTTTCGTTCAGACTTTTGTTTGGATAGTCAACCCATTAAAACAAATCTAGTGTTTCAAATTGTGGCTATAGTCATTTGCATGTGCCCAAAAAGGGAAATGTGTGCTGGATAGTCAAAAGAAGAAGCTAAATGGACAGTGCTCCAACCTTTCTATACGACAGCATGGTGCCAAGTATAGGGATCGGAGTAGGACCCGGAACGCCCAGCCTCTTAAACGTCCCATAGGGCCAATACAAGTACCTGTGTGTAAAGACCAAATCATTATTATTATTAGATCCTTTAAAAGATAGGACTTCAACTTAAAAAAAAGAAAGAAAAAGAAATCCAGAGCTCTCCATTCAGAGTTCAATAAACTCACCAACATCCTGGCACATACACACACCCCCACACATTAATACACACATGCCACGCACACACATTTCTGTAAAATCTCAGAAAGAGACTCATACACTAGAAGCAGGGTGACCACGGCCACCAGGAGAGTCCACGTCTCGGCAGAGAACGGCAGGAAATCCATTGCTCGACTACGTCTCTTCTCCCTGGAGCAAGTCGGAAACAAAATGAATCCAAAGGTTTTTTAACTTCCCTGTATGAGCAGAGGCCAGCAGGTAAATCATTGACCAATCAAAGATTAGTCAATGATTTAGGCCTACTTGTGTGTGGTGACATGTTTTGAGCTTGTGGATCTGTGTGAACTGTTAATAAATACTTCAATCAATCAAAATGTGTGTGTGTGGCGTGCGACGCGTGCGTGTGTGTGGTTCGCTTGAGACTGCAAAAACGTTTTCCATGTGGCAGCCTATCAAACTTCAAACAGTATGCAGTTGGGATGGCTCGATCGTCGTACAGGACTTCGATGGGGGGGAGATCACATCCGATGATGCATTCGGCTGTCCACACAACCCATGCTTGCTTTGACCTTTGCATTACTTTTCCCTTTTTTGGGACCAGAACAATGGTTCAACCGAGTGATTGATTGAAGATATCCATGAAAACACCAGCTAGTATGGTACACAGTTTGTGTGTAAAAGGTTTGTGCTGATTGCTTAAAATACCCAGGAGGAGATAGAAGTTAACTGTTTTTCATATCATTCAAAATGTAAGACCCTTAGATAGGTCAAAATGAGAAATGTGTTCCTCATGCACATTATGTGCATTGGAGTTTCATGCTGTAGGTCAAACAGTTCATGAGCTACCTATGCCTGTTCAAAGTTTGCATTTTTCAATTGATTGCTATAGCGCCACCCTTTGGCCATGGTTGTGAGTTTTGTGTCTTCGCCGTTTTAGGCTACCATATTGCCAAGTTTCGTAAAAATAGACTGCACACCTGCCATTTAATTATTTAGTCAGTCCACTTTCCACAGTCAGTTTCCACTCTCCAGACATTCTCCACAGACATTTACCACTGCACAAGGACACTATGTGAAATCCCATTGGACTAAACCAAATTATAAAACAGCAAAAGGAAAACTACCTGACACATTGGAAAGAAGCAACACAAAAGCAGAGTAAACTAGAAAAAGTGCCCTTCTGGGCACAGGTCTCCACCAGGAGGATAGGACTGTGTGAGATGTTTGGCAAAATGTTTAGGATTAATATAAACATGTTTTTGAAGCATTTTGTTCCAAAAATGTGTTTTGCAAAAATCAACCTGTTGGTGGCGCTATAACAGGCCAATGTGAAAAGGGTGGGATATATTCCTCAGCCTAGTAAGAAAATGTGTGAAAGATTTCACGTAAATTGCATGCTGCGTTCATGATTTGAGGCTTTTGTTCAAAACGGGGCAATCTTGCAAACTGTGAAAGCCAATTATAGCCAATTAGGATGGAATATGAAATATCGGACAGATCCGACTTGAGCACATGACCATAGAGATACTGTGTAACGATTTGTGAGATTTTTGGACAGAATCTGGAGGAGTAATATAAAAAAATGTGTTTTACAAAAGTCGGCCTCCTGGTGGCGCTATAAAAGGCAGATGCGGAAAATGCAGGTCAAAGGTTTGTCCTTGGCCTCTAGGGAGTGTGCATGCAACGTATCACGCAGATTGGTGCAGTTTTAGGTAAACAATGTGAAAAGCTGCCTCATGGTGGCGCTATAACAGGCCGTTCTGGAAAATGTGGGGCAGAGGTTCATCGTTGGCATCTAGGGAGTGTGTGTGCAAAGTTTGGCATTGATCGGGCCAACAGTGCCGGAGATTAGCTGATAACGGACGGACGGAAGGACGGACGGAAGGACACACACACACACACGGACGGAGTGCAAAACATACTCTCTCCCCATGCCTTCGGCCTGGTGGAGACAACTAGAATGCTATCTGGCCCTAAACAGAGAATACGCAGTGGCAAAATACCTGAGCACTGTGACCGACCCAAAACAAAGAAAAATCCTAACTAGGTACAGACTCAGTGAGCACAGTCTTGCGATCGAGAAAGGCCGTCATAGGCAGACCTGTATCCCGAGAGAAGACAGACTATGCACCCACTGCACACAAAATGAAGTGGAAACTACACTTCCTAACCATCTGTCCATTGTACCAAGACATCAGAGACACATACTTCCCACAGATTACAACCACACACGGAGATTTTGAAAACATGACCAATGACAAAAAACTCCCATATCTGCTGGGCGAAGTACAACAATGTGCAAACACAGCAGCAAGATTTGTGAGTTGCTGTGATAGGAGAAGGATATCAAACGGAACACAACCACCCTAAAGACTAATCATTGTGTATATTCCTGCATCCAGTGATCTTGGTACAATATAGAAATTGATCTATTGAAGATTCTGACGTTCAAATGTACATATTTTTTGTTTTGATTGTATTGCTGTATTGTTGTATTGTGCTTTCTGCTTTGGCAATGTAAACGTATGTTTTCTCATGCCAATAAAGCCCTTTGAATTGAATTGAATTGAATTGATAACATCAGGGATTGCCATAGGCCTATATGGGCAAAAGTACAGACATAATACAGAGATCTCAATATAGATTACAGATTTTATCCAAATATCACGCAAGTCGGTACACATGATCTTTATAGTCATAATCAAGACGGATCTGTCATGTATAATATTGCCAGTCATTTATTGAATTATGAATATACTGTGTGTTATATCTTTAACATTTCATTGTTATAGAACCACCAAGAGACACATTATTGCAACAAAAAAACATTACATTACTCCTACACATTTTGTCCAAACATCACAAACGCTCTGGTGGAGACCTATAGCTGTGTCCCCGAAGGGCACTTTTTCTAGTTTTAGTTAGTTTGGCCTGGACATGGCCGGTAGTCTACCGTTTGGCCTGATGGCCGATAGTTCTATCTTTTCGTTTGGAGTTTAGTCAGAGCTTTGTTTTTTTCAGTTAGGGAGGGGGAGCAGCTTCAACGTCCCTATAGGGGGTGGCCTGGTCCCGCCTTAATCCTTCTGTTGAGTTTGACCGGCATCTCCAGGCCCTTTTGGTTTTCTGATTTAATTTAGGTGAAGTATTTGTTTCTCCAATATTTACAGTACACGCTATCTTGTGGGAAGTAAATAAAATACATTTTAAACTTTGCAGATCTTCTTGGTGGTGTTTTGTTGGGGTTTCCAATTAGAGCCACTGGTTCTGTTGACTTGTTTGGAGGCCGTAACAATAAGGCAGAGATATAAATAGAATACAGAAAGTACTGCGCATGTTCCTTCATTTATCTTATCTCACTCAACAGAGGCCTTTTGACACCACGCCTCATACGAGCATCCCACACACTCAGATACTGTACCAGATACAGTACATGAAATATATAACATAACCCTGCACTTCTCCCTGTAACTGAAACAACCTTCCATTGCACGTCTGGGGCAGCAAATGATAACGAGGTAGGTCTATATTTTGTGTGTTTTTGAAATAACATAAAAAAATATGTAATGGTTATTTGAAGAGAAGGGTGTGCTTTAACCTCTGACCTGAGGCCAATTATACAAATGCCTTCTAAATCCTAATAGTTTTCTGAAAGACACGGGTTGCTATATCAGTGGTGCTCAAACTTTTTCATGTCAAGGACCCATTTCAGGGGGTCCAGGGACCCCAGAAGCAAAGATTTGAGTTAAAAATGTTCACATTAAAAATAAAAATAAATATATATAAGGCATGTAACGATATATCGTATATCGATATAAAGCTCATATTAAGCTCATATTTAAAAAAATATTTGTTTTTAAATGAGACTTTCAGGAGTAGAGCACTGTAGAGGGGGGCTGTGTCTGTGACTGTGCCCAGGTGATGGTCATTGATGCTCATTAATACATCAAGGAAGGCAATTATGTTTCTGCACTGTCAAATAGATCTACATCTATCCTAAGATGCCATCAATTACATCTTAACTCGAGCTAGGTTCTAAACAAGAAAGCATGTTGAGAGCAAATGAGACAGACTCCATGCAGTCACTTTCAGTAGTAGAGTTCTGTAGAGGGGAGCTGTGTGTCTGTGACTGTGCCCAAGGTGATGCTCATTAATACATCAAGGAAGGCAATTATGTTTCTGCAAAAAAGTGTGGAAAAAAAGCTCGGGGGGAAGATAAATTATATAAAATTAATACAAAACGGTAATTTGTCTGGAATTTTTTTTTTGTTTAAAATATCGTGAACCTCATATCGTGATACGAATCGTATCGTGAGTTGAGTGAATCGTTACATGCCTAATATATATATATTGAAAGCCAAAGTATAAAATAATGCTTTTTATTTCAAATCTAAAATGACACAGATGCTTCCCGGTCTTAATGGGTTAACAGCCTCCTAATACAGTTTACATTGTTAACAGCATCATTGAAACGATTAGACTAGAGTGATCCCAAACTCAATACCAAACCTTTGTTTTGTTTTTCTCCATAGAAGAAGCATGCCTGGAATCAAGATTGTCCTATTTCTTCTACCTTTTTTGTTTGAATATTCATCTCCAACATGTGATAGTGACATTGGATGTCCCATGGAACACCAGAGAGTTTTTGACGCAAGCACCGCTGACATACCACGACTTCTGGACTCACAGGTAACAGAGGTGTTCTTTGTGAAAAGTCAGATCACTGCTATCCCCGAAGGAGTCTTTAACGAAAGCGCTCAGCTGGAAAAGGTGGAGATCATGGACACTCCACTCGTGTCTATCGAGCCTGGTGCTTTTGAGGGCTTAGTGAACCTCAGACAAATTGAGATCTCCAATACTCCAATAACATATATCCCAGTGGGAGTCTTCAGGGGCCTCGGCAATCTAGAAAGGCTTGTCCTAAAACACAACAAGGTTCGTCGTCTGGAGAAAGGCTTGTTCGATGGCCTTAAAAACCTAAATGAAATCCAACTGCAGATTAACGAGATAGAATACATAGAGGAAGGGACTTTTGATGATCTAGAAAGCCTTACGATCCTACATTTGGCTAAGAACAATCTCACTACCTTATCTTCCAGTCTGTTTTCAAACCTGAAAAAACTACAGATATTGAGACTCTATGAAAATCACCTGGCCTCCCTTCCCGAGGGGATACTGCACAACATTCCCAACTTGAAGGATTTTAACTTGGAGGGAAACAAAATAACAGAACTATCGCCCAGCTTGTTTCAACATACAGCTAAGTTGGCCAAGCTGTATTTGGACAGGAATCGTCTCACTGGGTTACCTCAAGGGTTCTTTGTGGGATTCCCGGAGCTTAAAACACTGACTCTAGACAAAAATGAACTCACTAGTCTACCTCCAGTGCTCTTTGGAGAAATGCCCAAATTGACTGAGTTGAATTTCAAAGAAAATAACCTTAGCAGTCTTCCTAATGGAATATTCAGTGCTCTCAAGAAACTTAAAAAGCTAGACCTGTCTAGAAATAACTTTGAAACCTTGTCTGTTGAATATTTTGAGGGCCCAGAGAAGCTTACAGAGCTGAATTTAATGAACAACAGGCTCAAGTCACTGGATGCAGCCTTATTTGAAAGACTAGCCTCTCTGTCCACCCTGAGGTTAGCTAACAACAACCTACAGACTCTTCCAGAGGATATATTCACACATTTGGCGAAACTCACCAAAGTCAATCTCAACGGCAATCCTTGGAATTGCAACTGCAAACTGATTCACCTGTACCAGTGGATGAAGGCCAACTCAGATAAAATCAAGTCCACTTCACCTGAAGTCTGCGAACGTCCAGAGGATTTGAAGGGGCAGGAGATCATGTCGCTAACAGAGGATCAGTTGATATGTCGCACACACCCACCTCCCACTACAACTACAACTACCACCACCACAACCACCACTCGACCCACAGCCACCAAACTGAGAACTACTCAAACTGCAACCACTCCATCGTCTACAACGGCCCCTACCACTACCACTGCTACAGCATCAACCACCACCACTTGCACCACCCTACCGACCACAGTGGTGGTGGTGTGCACTGCCGTTATCAGCAGCATCGTCACTGGCCTTATTTGTTGGTGGAAGAACACGAGAGAAAGACGCAATCTGGGCCGCAGAATAAGCAAGAATTCTGTACTGAACAATGAAATACAGCTCAGCTACCAGTGAACCTTTACTACCAACCTCTCTCTGATTACTGTGGCTAAAGGATCATTAGCGCTGCCTGTGGCCTGTTGGAGAGGAGAATTGGACCATAAAATGCATATTATTTTCGAACCTAATAGGTTGGAGTATTTGTACTTAAATTAAATTAATTAAGTTAATAAATCCTTACATTCATAATTTAAGTGAATTAAGTTTAGTACTTTCAATAACACAAGTGCCTGGCGGATCTGTTCACCACGACCAATAATTACACTGTTCATTGTGCTCAAGACAATATTGGCCTCCGATGAGCTCAAAATAATCCATTTGGTTTTATTTTTGTTATTATTTTCCAGAAAACTTGAAGGGTTTTCTACTACTGATGTTTATCTTCCTGTGACATTCCTTCAATAAAAATTATGTTAAAATAAAATAAATAAATACAGTGGTTAAAAGCTAAAAAGAAAAACATCGGATGAACTGTAATATCACTTGGATGTCATCTCAATTGCTTTTGGTCTGGATTTCTATTTTGCATTGGTAGCAGACACTGTACCTAAACTAGACCACTTTCATACAGTCCAACAGTTGTCTAGTCAAATCTACAGTTTGTACAGCCACTCTTTCCTTAAACTGGACAGAAACATGTTAACGTATGGCTGTCCTTACACAGTGGTAGGAACGTTGCACATGTATGCATGATGTTTGACCCTGCTTTTTATGGAGTCATTGGTCCAGGGAGGGGTGGGTGCGGGTTAGCGGTTTTTTTCTCCTTTTTATAATATTTTGTTGTGTTAGCGTTAAATTTTTGTGTAATGTATATGTATCTTGTTTAGATTTTTGAGTGGTGCTAAGCATAACCACTCCAAGGCACAGCTTTGTCTGCAGCTAACCTGGTTGCCGCGCACGCACGCACACACACACACACGCTTCTTTCTTATATCATTTGACAAATTGGCCAATACTTTTGATGCAGTAATTAATGGTCTACTTCTTTTCAAGGTATTGAAAAATGACCCACAGGTTGACAACCTCTACCCAAGCCCCTAGGCCTAGGGCCTAGCTAGCCTTGTTTCCAACTTCAAGCCAAATAAAGTTTAGAATATGGAGGGGCAAATGTATGTATGACTTCTGATTCGTTATTTAGCTGTAAAATGTTTTGAGGCATAGGTCATTGTAAATAATATATAAACATGCTTTGATCGTGTCCTTGTACTCCTTGCTGAATCTGCACACATGCACGCACACACACACAGCAAGTTTACGTAACAGTGCTGTAAAAACATGAGCCGGGCGTGTTCTATACAAAATCAAGCTACCGTCCTTTAATCTTGTTTATTTACCCAAGACTTTGCTTAGCTCTGAGAGAGGGAGGGAGAGAGAAATTGTTGTCCAGGACCATATTAGGTCACCTAAGCATACAACCCCATATGTTGACAGAAGTAATTTCTATATCTATTTATGAATCATTCTGATACAGTATATGTAATCATGGCCTCACTAACTCACATCAAGATATTGCTACAGTATGTCAATATGATTTATTGTAATTTGGAACTACTCTCTTGTACTCCTTGTCTTTTGATGCTTGAGTGAGTTTCTGTTTCCACGAGGGCGGCAATGGGCCCTATCTAGTGCGCCGCCTTACCCCTTATCCCTAAACTTCTTAAGTAAGTAAGTACTATTTTGAAAAACATTTAAAAAAAAGTTTAAATAGCCAATCTACAAGCTAATTTAATACATTCAATGAATAATCTTGTTAATATAGTATTCAATCAATCAATTCAGTTATATACAGTATTTTAATCACATTGACAGCCTGTATTTGCCCTGGGGTGATAAAGACTAGCGAGCACCACGGCTAAACATGCCAGTAGAGTCACTGTGAGTAGGGCTGGGATGATATGGGACGATTGTTTATCATGATGAAAAACAAACACTCAATCGTATTTCAGAGAGATAAATTTATTGTGAAATTGTCCTCCGTCATACACTAGGATGAAGTCGATGTTTTTGCAGTCCCACTTAATCCCTCTACATTTGATAAAACTAACTTGTAAAGAGCACATTTGGTACTCTCTAATTTCACTTTACTACACAAATCGATTCGGCAAACATAGCAGATCTGCAAGCTCAGAGCTTGTAGATTTTTGGCAAACGTTCCCCACACAATAGGGATGCTGAGGGTTTAAGTGGTTAACAAAAAAAGGCATATTAAGTTAAGAATATTTTCATTATCCCCTTAATATCGTTAATCGCAATAACCTTTGCCACAAAAATCATGAAATGTAATTTTCATATGGTCCCAACTGTGAGTGACTTCACTGCTGACAGAACTCCACCCCAGCATGTCAAACATGGACTGATCAAATGTTAGTGTGTCATCGTCCTTGTGACCAAAATTGGCACCTGGGCATTCGTCATATGACTCAGCAACCAACCTCGAACCCGGCTGCATAATGCCAACGCTCACGCAAGTGGCGCATGGACAAACCACACCAGGCAACAATGAATGCTCAGGTGATAATCTGCATTTAGAATATGGCCGCATGATTATGCAGACAGATATCGTTCAGATGCGTTCCAACCGAGTTCAACAGACACACAGACTCATGTGTTGTAGTGGAGTCATTCTGGAAGATTAAACGAGTTACGAAAATCTCTCTCCCAGGTTTTCTCTATCTCCTCCTCTCGCCGGGCTTCTCCTTTCCTCTTTCCCGTTGCGTCACCCTTTCTCCTCCGCTCTCTGTCCTCCGGCCGGGCGGTGACCGCTTTGGGGTCCTTCGCCGGGAAGTGGGTGACCTTGGCTCTTTTCGCCGGCCCGTAGCCGAGGCCTTTGTGGTCTCTCTTCAACACGGTCGGCACGGGCTGCCTGGGCCCCTCCCCCCCCGGCCCCAGCCCCGTACCGGGGTCCCAGCCGCAGCGGATCATCATCTTGTAGCTGGCGCTGGAGGCGGGGAGGCAGTACTGGGGGGTGGGCGGAGGCCGCCGCAGGTTGAACTGGTGCAGCGTGGAGGACAGGTGAGAGGATACACTGCCGCTGTACTGGACACCACACACCTCACAGCACTGCTGCTGCTGCTGCTGGGACCTCCTGGAGGACAAAGAGAAGCATGTTTAACCCATTGAGATTCTACAATGTCTTCTAAATCATGACAGTTTTCTGAAAAACGTATGTTTTTTTGTATCAGTGGTGCTCAAACTTTTGCTCAAAATGATATGTATTCGGCCGCCGACCCCATCTGAAAGTATGTTGTTCCAGGGACCCCCCCAGAAGCAAAGATATGAGTTAAAATGTTTGCTGTGAAAGAATATATGATGTGCACACATTTTCACGATTTTTCAAAAATAGCAGATCTACAAGCAGTAGATCATAGCGGCTTTAAAAATGTTGTAGATCGGCTATTTTTGCCAAATGTTTCCACAGAATAGGGATTCTGGGATGCGTGGGGCTCAGAGTGACAGGGTCATGTACACATCCATCTACGAGCTTATACATGTCGTATGGCATGTATCCAAAATGATTGGCTGCACAGTGACTGTTACCACGACGATAGTCATCTGTTATAACAGCTCACAAGTAACAAAATAAAGGGAAGGTTTTACTGGTGGTGTCAAGTCTGGGTCAACATTTGCCACTTATCTGTGGCCCGGCTATTAACCTGCCATCTATTTACTCTCCAGTGCTCATATCGGGTCAAGAGCCACCTGTTCAAGGTTCAAGTTTGTACTTTATTCTAGTGTACATGTACATAAGAGTAAAACTTAGTTTTGTTTGGCTTCCTTCAGACAATGCAGCAGCTTAGATAACATAACATCAACATCAAACACAAAATAATTTTTTGTGTTTGAAAAAGAGGGGTCGTGACTCCCAGGTTGAGAACCCCTGGTCTAGACCAGGGGTTCTCAAACTTGTCAGCCCGCGACCCCAAAATAATGCTGCCATTGACTCACAACCCCAACCTAACCCTGTAGGTGATTTCATGCACATAAACGTACACATTTGGTGCGCATTTGTCCGCACATGATTCTGAAATGTATTAAGTCTCTATTCAGGTATGTAAAATATTTGTGATGACCAAAAGTAAATTCGCAACCCCAACCGTCAGTGTCCCGCGACCTCATGTGGGGTCCCGACCCGACCAACTTTGGGAACCCATGCTCTAGACCAGATTCAGTCTCATTGCACAATGTGTGCCAGGGAGATTCAAATCTACTTGCATACAATAACAGCACATGTGCGGCAAACTGTGCCAAGAGCCAGAATATGTTGCTGATTGCAATAAGAATTCCATAGCAGCTTCACAGCCATACACACAGTATGACATGTGCACAGTACACACATTAAGAAATTAAGGATGGGAACACATCTGTAACCATTATTTCATAATTATTTCATTGTTGAAAACAAATCGCAGATCTACAAGCTCATAGCGCGGCACTCGGATTGTAGATCTGCTATTTTTGAAAAATCGTGAAAACGCGCGCAAATCTTTCAATATATATTCTTTCACAGCAAGCGTTTTTAACTCACATATTTGCAGGTTCCTGGAACCAAATATGGGGGTCGGCGGCCAATTACATATCATTCTAGGGGGTCTTGACGTGAAATATTGTTTTTATGACGTGAATATGTTTTTCAGAAAACTGACTTAAGACATTTTTAGAATCTGGTCTCAGGTCTTAATGGGTTAAGAGGTTGTGTTAAAAAGGTTCATAGGTGTTGTGAGGAGTCATCCTGCCGGTGTGCTCACCTGGCATCAGGTGGTGTCTCCTGCTGTGGGCTTCTCCCGTAGCTCTCCAACTCCTCCAGCACCCTCTGGTGGCCTTCTGGAGAGGGACAGTCAAGATAAACAGTACAAACACCAGTCAAAGATCACAGTTTTCCACATTTGTACACTGTGAAAGCCTCAGTGTCAGTCTCAGTTTCAGTCTGAAACGGAAGCCTATGTGTTTCTGAACCAATCAGAGCGTTGCATCCCTTCAGGTTATGGGACATTAGTGTCTACGTGGAGTTTTGTTTGTTTACAATGAGACACGGACAGCCTGCTCAGATGCTTGCTACTATGTGGCTTATTTCTAACCTATAATGTTTTCAGATATACATATTTTAGCGTGCTGATTTTCCCATTGTTTTGGCACCTATTGTTAGGTATGCCCATATGATGACCACGGATATGCGCTACAAGTGCGAAAAACGTATTCTTCTATAACTTAAGTCTTTAACTCGGAGAGTTAGTATTACCAAATGGACCCTGGTTGTATTTGTACTCTCTCCAAAGAACTTTCTTTTATTACTGGCACAACGTTTAGACGCTTTTAGGTGTTTATCAGGCAAATATTTGCCTGCTGTTTGTACAGAATAGCGATCACAATGCATGGGTAGTGTAGTACCTGCCAACGCCAGGTCCCTGGCGTCCCTGCCCTGCGTGTCCACCACTCCCACCCAGGCAGCTCCTCTCTGCAGCAGCAGTCTGACTGCAGGCCTCTGGCCAGACCAGCTGGCACACATCATCGCTGTCCAGAAGAAAGTGTCCTGAGGGAAAACCAATGAAACGTCTCATTTAACACCCAACCGCACGTTTCTCACTCGCGTTTCTATTTTTGAGTGGTGCAACCACTCCATTAAGGACCCTGGGTCTGTCCCTGGCTGGCTGGCTGTTTGGTTTTCAAAACCAAATGTCACTGTTGCGAAGCCACACACACACACACACAAACCCGGCCCCCTGGGCGAGTTCGAGGGTCTGGATGTTCCGGGACCCCCACACGGAGTTGCACCACTCACTTCACACGGTGTGATTTTTATTAAATGAATGCACAAATGTTGCAGAGCAAATCTGTGATACAAATGTAAACAACATTTGTTTACACTTGGTATAACTGAACATTTGTGCATTCATTTAATAATGGGTGTCCCAGAGCTATTGAGAGAGGCACAGACTGTTCACTCCATCGGAGCTAATTATTTTACAGCAATGGAAGAACATTCATAATATTCAATCATTTATTGCCAAAACCAACCTAACTGATTTGGAATTTGTCTTGATGAGTTGGAAGTGTGCTCAGACATAACAAGAACAAAAAGCGGAATGCAAAAGTAATGCTAGGTGAAATATAATGAAGTAAACCACTACATCCATGTTATGATATAGAGTATCCACTGTATTTTACACAGACACGCGGGGCAGCGACATTCTACCTGGAAGTTGATGTCCACCCCTCTAGAGAGCAGCTCCTTCAGCCCAGAGAGGTCTCCCTCCTGGGCACAACGGAGCAGTTTGAGCCCCTGGAGCTCTGTGGTGCTGGAGCTGACGACTCCCTGTGGAGCATGAGTCCTCCTTTCTCTAATGCTCCTCCTCGTCGCCCGGGCTCCTCGACCACCTCTTCCTCCTCTCCTTTCCCGTGTAGCAGGTCTCACGTTGCCTGACTCTTCTCTTGCATCACGTCTGCCTCCTCCTCCTGTCCCTAGGCCCATTACAATAATTACATAATCGCAATTATTCTTGAATAATCGTCATAATCGTTTCCATGTTGAAAAATGTTCATACATTTTCAAACATTTTCCAAAAATAGCAGAAATTCAGATGTTTTAAAAACTATATATGTAAAATTATTAAATGCGTCAGTAATTAATTTGTATAAATATGTTATTTGTCATATCTTCCTCGTGGAATAGTTATTATGAAGATTATGAAGCCAAATTACTACTGTGACAATTAATCGTCAACAATTTATTTTTAATATAATGGTGACATATCCCTACCTCTCCCCTCTGCTTCTAAAAAACAAACAGAAATTTAAATTGTATTCATATGCTCCAATGTTCAATACCAAATACACAATAATTAAATTGTTAATCGCAATTATTACTGTGACAATCATCAACTTAAATGATATAATGGTGACATAGCCCTACCTCCCTCCTCTATGTGGCTGTTTCTCCTCCTCTCCCCATCATCATCTCCTTCAGTCAGACTCTCATAGAACCTCCGGGCCTGCGCTCCACTGAGGGGTGGGCTGCTCGTCTGAACTCTGGGGGTTTCTGTGCTTCTGTTCCAACAGAACTCCTCCTCTCTGGCGGGAGTGAAGTAACCCAGAGCGTCCACCATCACAAGTACCTGCTGTTGCTGACTGTGGATAATACCAAAGAGATTGAGAAGCAGTGGTGGGGAAAGTACTCATTTTTGTTTAGGCATTTAGTAGATGCTCTTTATCCAGAGCGATTTACAGTAAGCAAGAAGGTAATACATTGATGTATTACATGGTAATACATTAGAAATATCATGTCATCAAGAATCATAACAGTAGTATTTGTACAGTGAGGCTATGAGTATACATTATAGAGTGCTACGTTTACATAAAATGCTAAATTATAAATAAAATGCTAAATTAAAAAATCTAAACTACATAAGTTTTAGCCTTAGCAAGTGCTACGGCCCAAGATGGAGTCTGAAGAGGTGAGTTTTCAGACTACCGCGGAAGTATCAAGTAAAATATCAATACCGCAACTTACAGAAATACTATGAGCAAAAGTCCGGAATTCAAAATTTACTTGAGTAAAAAGTACAAAACCTATAAACTAGTAACTACTGATCGAAAACTACTGTCCAAGTTTAGAATGGTCCCCAAAAGTCTGATAATCTGATAATCCGATTTATCAGAGCTCCGTTTGGAACCTCACTTTATGCTCAAACGGGGCTAAGCGAGTAGATTGCCCTAGAATGTCTCTGTTGTTACATACAGTTGGTACAGTATTCCACATACAGGAGCCACATACGTTAGATATTGTCCTCTAGTTTCACATCCATGTGAAAGTTCTGGCACAAAACGTGTATTTAGTCAAATATCTCTTTTTCACGAGTTGCACCCGGACCCTCTCCGGGCGAGGGGCCCGGAATGATCGATGGACTGAATTTACCAACAATTCCTGTTGATTACCACAAACGTCATCACAAATTGACCAGGGAAGCACAAATGTTTGGGGCACACAATTGGCAGGTGGTGTGGTTAATTACCCAGCACCTATCGCAAGACACCTGCCAATTGTGTGCCCCAAACATTTGTGCTTCCCTGGTCAATTGGTGACGACGTTTGTGATGATCAGAGGAAGTTTTGATTAATTCAGTCCAGCTGTCATTCCGGGCACCTCGCCCGGTGAGAAAGTCTTCCGGGTGCAGCTCGTGAAAAAGTGGAGATATTTGACTAAATACACGTTTTGTGCCAGAACTTTCACATGGATATGAAAGTAGAGGACAATATCTCACGCCACGTCTTTGGAATTACAAACAGAGCATTTATCACATTTAATGCCACATGTTGCGCCGCAACCAGAAGTGAACCAGGGTGTTCTATAGCCCCTTTCGGAACCCTCGGTTAGCTTTTCTGAAGTTTGGACGTCGCTAGCCCTAGGGTCCCTGATTGGTTATTAAGCCCTCCATGGGATGCAGATGTACATGCCCTCCGTTCACGGAGAGCGGCACGCTGCGCCGCTTGAGTGTTGGTGAGATGTTTCAAATATGCATAACGCGGCTATAGGAGACCGCCGCAACGTGTATGAAATGGCATTAACCGCCGATGCCATTAAGTACTTTTTTTTTTTTTTAAGTTTTGGCTTCTCTGAAATTCTTTCTTCCTCACTTCCCATGTCCCGCCTCCCACGACACAACGGCATTATAAACATCCTGCATGTACGCGGTCGGCCAATCAGAGGCAGTAACTAGGACGCGCAGCTAGCCAGTCTCGGTGCGGGCGAAGTCAATAAGGAAGTCAAGGAAGTGAGGAAGAGAGAATTTCAGAGAAGCCAAAACTTAAAAAAAAAAAAAAAAGCTTAAAAATACTTAACGCAGGGGTTGACACTAACGGTTGCCTGATTGCCCAGGGTAAGTAAAACAAAGGTGAAGGTTTCTCCCGGGTTTCCCGATCGGGCAAGTGTGCATTTTGAGTGAACGTCTTAGTTTAGTTGGCTATATAAACACTTACACAACATGAGATATATATGTCTTGAACGTGGTCATTGCGCACCGCCTCCACATCTTCCCCTGCTTTCTATCTCTCTCCCAAGCAACCCCCCGCCACCACCACGACACGGCACACGACACCGTTGTACCACAAAGTAAATCTCGCAGAACGTGCACACATCAATATACATTGTCAACAATACCATCACTGGTTGGTTTATTGTGTTTTCAGAACGTCGTTGTTTAATGGTTGCCAGTCATTCAACAATCATCTCACGCTGATAGTATAAGTGGAACCTCCAGTAATGAGGTGTCCTCCCAATGGAAGAACAACTATGACGAGAGCTACCTCTAATGTTAAAATAAACCTCTTATTGTTAAAATAAAATATAGTATTTACATAACTTGATTGTTTACTGTAGCCTATTGTGACTGTGACTTAACAAAAACATAGTTTTCAAAGTTTTCAACTGTGAAAGGAAACGTTTCAAGCATGCAAGTAGAAAGTAAAAAATACGTTAAAATAAACAGTAATGCAAAATGTAGGCCTACAATATATTTTGGGGGGCAAGTGGCCATGAGCTGAGGGCAAGTAGAACATGACCTGTACTTGCCCGACAGGCAAGTGCCTCTGATACCTTAGTGTTGCGGTGGTCTCCTATAGCCGCGTGATGCATAAACTAGGGTTCCGAAAGGGGCTAGGTGTTCTATGGCTCCTGTATGTGGAATATTGTACCAACTGTATGTAACAGAGACATTCTATGGCTAAGCGAGTAGACAGAAATGGTGCCATTTTATGAGGATTAGTGATGAGGACGACCCATTTTTGAAAATCGGTGAAGTGGTCCTTTAAAAGGTTAAAAGATGTAGACCGTTCTAAAAAACTAAAAATAACATGGTTCTATCATTTCAATAATGACCAACACAGTTAGCTTAGCTTCCGATGTTAGCTCAGAATCACCGTGCTGTTTAAGATGATTAAAATGCGTATTACACTCTTTGCTTTACAAGAACGTCGAAGTAGGATCCGGTAATTATTAAGAATGTCAATAATATGAGACAGAACTAAACTCACCGGGTGGCAGCAACGACGAGTTTAATGAAAACACTTCTAGCTTCAGTTCAGATGGTGGAATGTTGTTGTTTACACTTCTGCTTCTTCCGGTTGTAATATCTTCTTCTCTTGCATCGTAAAGGCTAGACGTAGACGCTGCCGTGGTGCGTTGCTGCCGCTTACTGGTTCAAAGTGGCATTTCACCGATGGTCTAGTCTAGTAGTTAGTGTGAGGCGAGGTTAAGTAGTTTAGTACAGTGGTTCTCAACCATGGTCCTGGGACCACCAGTGGTCCTTGAGGCCCGGGGGTTCAAGGTGGTCCCGACTCCCCAGCTAAATGATGGAGAGTTGGTAGGCTAATATTAGTAACCAAAAACCAAATGGACCCATATAGATCTTTTGAGAGTGTCAAATGAAAAATGGGTCGTCCTCATTTTACACACAAATAAATATGAATGATATTTTTTCTCCTTCAGCTCGACTTTGTCTGCTCTGCTCGCTGATACTACATCGGAAACAGGGGACTAAATTATTTTCGCTCCTATGCCACCAAAATGTAACAGTCATTAAAGGACCACTTCACCACTTTTCAACTTCTCTTCCTATAATTGGTCCTAACTAATGTTCATGATAAAATACCACAATTTTTTCCTACTCAGTCTGTGTCTCATAGGAAGGCTGTGGGCAGTTCAGAAACCCGTCCACCAGTGACATCATCGATGGTGAATCCAAGCTAATAGAAACGGCAGGCTTTCTTTTCCTGAAAAGTTGAAATGCAAAAGTTGAAGCCATCGTTCTCACGATAATAAAAATCTAAATATATTTTAAAACAAATCTTGTTTAAAAAAAATCTGCCTAATGATGATGTCACTGGTGGACGGGTGTCCGAACTGCCCAAAGCCCTCCTATGAGACACAGACTGAGTAGGGAAAAAATGGTGGTGTTTTATCATGAACATTAGTGAGGACCAATTATATGAAGATATGTTGAAAAGTGGTGAAGTGGTCCTTTAAGACATTTGAATCCCTTGACTCTTGAAACCGCTCTCAAGTGCACCTACGGGCGGCTGCAATTCGAAACTGGCCCCCGTAAAACCTGAATCCCCCACCCACCCCTTTTTTACCCCCTCTATGATGATTTCCTGTTTTTGGCTATAGAGTATATTTGTACGTCTCTGTTATGATGAATTGAACATGGTGGGCGGCGTGGGCCCATTTGTAAACAAGTGTAATACTTTATGGTGTCGTGTCGTCCACAGTTAACAGTTTGAGTCAATCAATCAATGCTCCGACTGTCCGACAAATCTCATTGGAAGTGTCAGCTCCCCCCCCCCCCCCCCCCCCCCGTTTTTTGTAACGGTTGCAGTACACCGTCTGTACCACCAGATGGTGCTGTAGACTTTTAAAAAAATACTTAAGTTCAAAAATAGGCCTATTTGCCATTACAAATACTGAAGTAGGCCTATTCAAAAGCACAACAATTAGCTCACAATGTGCCCTGCTGCACTATTTTCACTATGTGAAATAGGGCTTAACAGTTTTCGTTTCCTACAAATGTATATAGTGGAATCAAAAGTACAATATTTTGTTGATAGTTGATTGATTGATTGATTGATTGATTGATTTATTTTATGAATATCTTTTACAACATTTATGAACTCGGGTGATTACTGGCACACGTGTGAGACACGTGTAAGTGTGAGACAGAGATGTTTTTTATTTTAAAATAAAATATTCCAAAAAAGTTTAATCAGTTAAATTAAGTCCATTAACATCTACAAATTACATCCTGCACATAATTGTACATTCATTCAAACTCCCAACTCAAGACTGGGGAGGGATTATGGGAGATTACATCCTAATATTTCTAAGGTTGTTATGTGTAGGCTATTATATATAATGTCATAATTATATATGGCACACTGACTATCACAAACATGAAAACATGGCACTTCATGTTAAAAAGGTTGCAGACCCCTGGCCTGCACTATAGTGTAGAGCCATGGGGGACTCATGGTCAACCATTATAACTTATTATAACTACCAAGAGAGAGAGAGAGACCCGGCCTTGGTTTCTCATTATTAAATATCAGAGTTCAGCTTTAGGTCCAATGAAAACAGCCTGAGGGGAATCAGTTTAACAAAAGTCATGAGACCACACATCCATGCACACACAGAGCAGTGTGCATGGATGATGAATGTATGCATGTGAGTGCTGGTGGGGTTTGTTGATATTAGAACAGTGAGCAGCATTCACCACTGTCACTTTTCTCATTAAATGCATTTGACGATCCGTGAACTCCAAGCTTTAGATTGCAATTAAAGTGTCCAGGCTTTGATTTGCCACTAATAATAATAATGTCTGTCATGTATATAGTCTAGCGTGTGCACGGCAGTGACGGCACACGCAAGCGAGCACTTGCACGCTCACAGTGCAGTGAGTACACACACACACACACACACACACACACACACACACACACACACACACACACACACACACACACACACACACACACACACACACACACACACACACACACACACATGCGTGCGTGGATGGTGGAGTGCACGACAAGGACAAAACGTCCTGTGCTGGAGAGGTTTCCTCGTGTTTCGGTGCCACTGGGGAGACAGTTTTCCACTCCTTTACACTCCCCTCTCCTCCCTTCTGAAGCCATGTATAGGACCCTGCAGGAGGTGGTCTGGGTTTCTCTGATGTGTGTGTGTGTGTGTGTGTGTGTGTGTGTGTGTGTGTGTGTGTGTGTGTGTGTGTGTGTGTGTGTGTGTGTGTGTGTGTGTGTGTGTGTGTGTGTGTGTGTGTGTGTGAGAGAGATGGGGGGGATGTCATTTTTCACAGTCGCTCCATTTAGTCTCAGAACAGGAAGTGGGTTCAACAGAGGAAACATGTCTCCCCTCCTCCTCCCCCTCCTCTTTTCCTCTCCTCCCTCCCTCACTCTGTCACTCTCCTTTTCTTGTGTTCTCTCTTCCTCCCTTTGTCTGTCCCACCCCCACACTGGCTTTAGGGCTAGGTCTCTCTCTCTCTCTCTCTCTCTCTCTCTCTCTCTCTCTCTCTCTCTCTCTCTCTCTCTCTCTCTCTCTCTCTCTCTAAAGCCTCAGTTATACTTAGTGCGTGCCGGTGTCGGTCGTGCTCAGTAAATAGCAGATCTACAAGCTCACAGCGCGTCACGAATGCGAGGCATTGTGAGCTTATATATCTGCAACAACACCAGTGTGCAACTAAGTATAAATCAATTATACACTCGTATAGGCTCTATCCTTTTATCTATGTACAAAGTATAGTGTGTGTGTGTGTGTGTGTGTGTGTGTGTGTGTGTGTGTGTGTGTGTGTGTGTGTGTGTGTGTGTGTGTGTGTGTGTGAGTGCGTGCGTGCGTACTACATAGATGTTAAATTACAGTCCAGTCACTGCCTACATAAATAAACCGTATGTTAAGCAGTGATTGTTAAAACAAAGCTAAAACGAGCCTCCCTCCCTCTCCCGAGACCTTGTTGCAGTCTGCTTTGTATCCCAGCAGCCTCTCTGATAAAAAGCCAAAGCAAAGGTCACACAGGCATTAGTACCAGCTACAGGGGAAGTTCAAAAACCCAGCTTTGCTGCCATGATTCAGTTTTATGGGCATGGTGTTTCTGGGCTGTAAAATCCTCAAGTGTACCACAAGGGTCCATTTGGTTACATTTTATTTTGTAAATTAACCACATGAACCCTATAGGGCCCTATCTTGCCTCTCGTTTGGCGGTGTATTGTTTTGGGTGGTACTTCTGTAAAGCACACAGATCATTACACCCATACAGAATAGTCAATGAATGATTACTCTTGGGCCTCATGATAGTTTGGTATGATGGGGTATTCCCTATAGTCTCCTATAGCCAGGAAGAGGCCATATACAGTAGTAGAGACTGGAGTCTCTTTAAATCTGTGATAACCCACAAATGGCCGAATGAGCTGGAAACGACATATAAGGTTACAGTAAGAGGAACTAGAGTGAGTTTTGGGGGAAATCGCTGAGTTTTCATTTGGTTCGTGACTGATGGCATTAGCAGATTAGCCTCATAATTACAGGTAATTACAGAAATGCACAAAGGGAACTCATGGTTATAGCCTCCAGGGCAGTACATCAATATGACAGGTGTTTCATCTCTATGCTTTGTGGCTTTGGCCAAAATGTTCTGCGTGTGTTCAAAACCAGTTTGGGACTTCCCTATAGAGGACATATGAAAACATTATTTTTCTCCTTGACAAAAGTACTGTCCCCCTTAAAGGCTGTTTTATACTCGTATAAGACAAAATGCCTGTCGACCTTGTCGCCCACCAAAATGGCATTGTCACGCTTCAAGGTCTTTCTAAGAAGTCTAAATGAGTCTCAAGGGCTAATTCACACTTTGTAGCCGAAGGCTTGACAGATTTCCATTAAGCTGTGTGGTCATTAGGGTTTGGGATCCGGAACCGGAGGAATCGGAGGATCCGGAATCGGTTCCGTCACATTTGGAACCGTTTGTGGAACCGTTTTTTTTATCAGAGCTGGTATGTGGACTTCACGTCTGCTATACAATTACCATAATACCGGTCTCAAACTTTGACATTTCAATGACCACCATTACAGAGTGTGTACAAATGGAACCATTGGGCCCGTAAGGGTCCATTTGTACACCCTCAGAGTTACAGACCTGTTAGGGCCCGTTTGCAACCCAAACCGTTAAAGATAACCACTAAGGAATCAGACAGTTAAGAGCCAACCCTAGCGGCCGTACCTTGCAGTATAAAGCCTGAGCCCTACTCACTCTGGCCTCCCGTACCTTGCAGTATAAAGCCTGAGCCCTACTCACTCTGGCCTCCCGTACCTTGCAGTATAAAGCCTGAGCCCTACTCACTCTGGCCTCCCGTACCTTGCAGTATAAAGCCTGAGCCCTACTCACTCTGGCCTCCCGTACCTTGCAGTATAAAGCCTGAGCCCTACTCACTCTGGCCTCCCGTACCTTGCAGTATAAAGCCTGAGCCCTACTCACTCTGGCCTCCATAGCATGATTTTCATAATAATCCGCCATTCCTGCCCACGCCGTCTGCCCTCTCTGCTTCCTTCCTCTCCCTCGTCTCTTGGCTTTCTGCACCTCTTCTGTGTTCTCCCTCGACCCGACAGACCTCTTCTCTGAGTCGAGCACCATTCATAACTCATGACAGTGTTGCGTGCCAAGAAAGCTGACTTGGCATGTTTTGCGGCACACATGCACGCACGCACGCACACCCACGCACACACGCACACCCACACGCACGCACGCACGCACGCACGCACACCCACGCACGCACGCACGCACGCACGCACGCACGCACGCACGCACGCCACGCATGCACGCACATTTTAGTTCTTTATTTGAATCCACAAATTACAATTAATTTTTACAAGGAAACAAATATAACGGGGTTGACAGTTCATGTTCACTTAAGGATACACGTGGCACCTCCTCCTCCACACAGACAAACTGCCTATAGCAGCCGAAACAGAACAGTATTTGGCAAGTTGTTTGGCTTTGCTCTTTGCCATGCCAGCTATTAGGCCACTCATGGTCAACTTATGCACATGGCCCAGGCTTCCAAATATCAGTATGGCAAATCTACAGTGATACCCCAGGTTTGTTATACTTCCAAGTAATGGTTGGTACTTAGAATGTTTATCTTGGAATGCCTGGTCCATGTACAAATCAAAGAACTCCAGAATCACTGTGAATTGTGACTGGTGTCAACAAAGACAACATCAGATGTATTTGGGATGTTAGCAAAGACATCGCATGCACAGCTAAACCAATCTGGTAACACTCTTGAATGTTTATACATTGCTGCACTAGATGGCACATATTTTCGAACTGCATCAGACACTAGGTCAACAATCCGGTCGTGGCGAGCAATATACATATTTTTGTATGCACTACATCCATTTGTTATGTGTGCGATGGATTGTAGGTGTTGTTCAGAATTATGATGGTTTATACAGAGTGGAGTGTGGGTGTCGGGATACCAGATGGACAGATTGTACTTGGTTGGTAATACTTGCAGTCTTGCTTTGATGGTGAATTTTAAAACATCCTCCCCAATAGCAGCATTTTTCACACACACACACACACACACACACACACACACACACACACACACACACACACACACACACACACACGCGCGCACACACACACACACACACACACACACACACACACACACACACACACACACACACACACACACACACACTCAGTAGACTATAGGATCAGGAGGATAAACCACCAACCTAGCATCAGTCTAAAGCAGGGGTGCCCACACTTTTTTTGACTTGAGAGCTACTTTCACAATGACCAGCTGAACAAGATCTTCTACCCACCAAAAACATTATCCCATTGCTGAAAATAGGTTAACTTAAAATTGTACCTGAGGGGGCTTTGGAATGGAATGGGAAATAGAGGGGGAAATTGAATTGGTAGTTCTTTCTTTTCTTTCTTTCATTTTCTTTGTGCGCAACACTCTTGAAAACAAAGTATTGCATTTATTTTTTATTTAAATGATATATTTTTAGGGGAATGTCATGTGGTTTACCTCCACACCCTTTGTTGTGATCTACAGTACTGGTAGATCACGATCTACCTTTTGGGCACCCCGGTCTAAAGCCTAAACAATATACTATCGGCCGCAGTTCAGTTGGGCAAGTCATAGACGTGAGTGTGCAGAAGTTCCGTTTACGCCTGTGCTTCCTGGCTGTGACACGTCACTGTCTTGACCTCTGGCTGTGACACGTCACTGTCTTGACCTCTGGCTGTGACATGTCACTTGTCTTGACCTCTGGCTGTGACACGTCACTTGTCTTGACCTCTGGCTGTGACACGTCACTGTCTTGACCTCTGGCTGTGACACGTCACTGTCTTGACCTCTGGCTGTGACACGTCACTGTCTTGACCTCTGTGTGACATGTCACTGTCTTAACCTCTGTGACACGTCCCTGTCTTGACCTCTGGTTGTGACACGTCACTGTCTTGACCTCTGTGTGACACGTCACTGTCTTGACCTCTGGCTGTGACACGTCACTGTCTTGACCTCTGTGTGACACGTCACTGTCTTGACCTCTGTGTGACACGTCACTGTCTTGACCTCTGGTTGTGACACATCACTGTCTTGACCTCTGTGTGACACGTCACTGTCTTGACCTCTGGCTGTGACACGTCACTGTCCTGACCTCTGTGTGACACGTCACTGTCTTGACCTCAGGCTGTGACATGTCACTGTCTTGACCTCTGTGTGACACGTCACTGTCTTGACCTCTGGTTGTGACACGTCACTGTCTTGACCTCTGTGTGACACGTCACTGTCTTGACCTCTGGCTGTGACACATCACTGTCTTGATCTCTGTGTGACACGTCACTGTCTTGACCTCTGCGTTTTCAAACAACGCGCCACACCGCCCACAGCAGGGCTTTCACAACCCAACTCCGTGGTTTCCCTTTCCGCGATGCGATGGCCCGAGAATATGCGCGGACAGTGGACACACGACATACAGTACACAGAGAAACAACACCACAACCGGCCCAGCACTAAAAACACACGGTCAGTGGGAAAAGATAGTGTGTGTGTGTCTCAGTTGGATCGCACTCCAACACAGATTTGTGGCGTCTACCATAGTAGAGTACAGATCCAGAGACAGCGAGAAATGGTTCAATCAGAATATCTTCACATCTTCATCATCGACTCAGTTTCTTTCTTTTCACCCTCCAACTTTCCTTGATACTTGATTCAATGATTCACTACTCGTAGATTTTTTTATAGTCATTTTTTATTTGTTTAAAACTCTATATTTCACAGGTCTCTCTCTCTCTCACAGCTGCTGGCCATTCCCACTCAGCAACAACATCCAGTGCAACGAAGACAAAACGTGAGACGCGATGAACCTCAACGTCAATCTGCAAAGGGTAGTTAGTAGGCTGTCGTACAGTGACGCCATTACAGAGGCTAGTGGCGTTTGTGACACAAGGTTAACCATGTTACACACACATGCACGCACGCACACACGTCTCAATCCAAAAGTCATACTGTGACTTCTTAGGGCAAAAGTGACCAATCGTTGACTTGAAGTGGGAGTAAATAAGTCACATGTTGGCGAGGGGTAATATGAGTTACCATTTTGTCCTTATAGGGACATAACTTCAACTGCGCTGAGTCGGCTCAGTCCGACGTCACACCGCTTGGCACGACGGCTCACTCGCCTGACGACTCCCTTGGCGATGCCACCCATGGCTAAAGTCTGCTTGAGCGCCACCAGCGTTGCGCCGTTTCTTTTGTGGACTGTCTAGGGTCTGAGAACTGGACTACATTCCTGGAATGCCAGCCAAGTCACAGTTTTTGAGGGTCGCTACGACTCGCTAGCCCCTCCTATATTCAGCTATAGTTTCCATTTTCATCTTACACAAACATTAAATTCCCATTGACAATGAATGGAGAATTTACGTCATATGTAGACGAGCAAATTGGCTATTTTTGTCCTACACAAAGATTAAATTCCCATTGACAATGAATGGATGATGTATGATGATAAGAGCGCCCCTCACTTCACACAGGTGTGATTTTTGGTCACAATATGACTTTTGAGGGTGAGACAGTGTTGCACGTACATGAACGCATGCACACACGGACGCACGTGCGCGCACACACAGTCACACACAGTCACACACACACACACACGCACGCACACACGCACAGGGTCAGTTCCGACATGTACAGTATTACTACAGTATATACAAGATGAAGAACATTCACACACACCCACATACATTCAAACACGCAGGTAGAATATACAGTTGATTACAGTATTACCACAAGGCGTATGGAAGTGCTCATCATTGCAGTTGAACCCTGTTATTGACCCCCCTCCCCCCCACCCCCCACGCTCCTTCCATCTACCATCATGTAACAGGAATGAGCTACATATTAAGTGCATCCCCCCCAAAAAAAAATAATAAGAAAAGAAAAATGTATACAATAAAACAAAGGGAAATACAATACAATAAAATAAAGTGGTAAAGTAATACACCATGGGGCTATCTCTAGACTGGAGGACTTATACATAGTGGTCTAGTTTGGCGTGGCCAGACTGTTGCCTCCCACAATGTTCAAATGTTTCCCGTCATACAGTCTGGAGCAACGGAAGCTCTGAAAATGATCAGAGGATGAAAGCGAATGTGACGCCTCCTCCCCGCTTCCGTTTCGTCTTTAAAGTCACGCAAATTTGTCCTACTTCAAATCAAAATAATTGAAGATTGCTGCTTACTAGAAATGGAAATTCTAAAATAAAGTGTAAAGATGTTTTAAAATACATGTAGTTCCAGACTCTATATAGCATTCGGAGATTGTGGAATAGTTGTCTGGCTACGCGAGACTAATAGTGGTCTGAAAGGTAGAAAGTAACACAGGGAAATGCAAGGTTTTTCCCACGTATAGGACCAGGAAAATCCTATTTTTTAAGTGTATAAATCGTCACTTTGAAGTTGAATTACATTGAGGATAATATCACTGTGCAGAGAGGAGCAGTTTCTTTGTGTACGTGTGTGCATGTCTGGGAGTGTATGTGAGAGAGACAGTGTGTGTGGGTGTGAAATGATACGTATGGTGTGTGTGTGTGTGTGTGTGTGTGTGTGTGTGTGTGTGTGTGTGTGTGCGCGCGCGCACACGCACGTGTGTGCGCGCGTGTGCGTGGGATATGTTTCTGTGTGTTAGAGTATAATTATGTGTGTGTGCGTGTGACTGTATGAGAGACAGTGGGTGTGAGCTGATATACGAGTGTGTGTGTATGTGTGTATGTGCTTGAATGCGTCTATGTGTGCGCACGCACGTGCGTGCGTGTGTGAGAGAGTTTCTTTTCAGCCCTGTAAGTCCTTTAATTCATCAGCCTCCTCTTTCCGCTGCTAGTAAAAGGAAGGTTAGGGAAGGAAGGCACAATCCCTCCATTGTACTGGAGACTCACTATCTGCAGCTGTTCATCTCTGCTCTACGACGGAGGGAGAGAGGGAGGGAGGGAGGGAGGGAGGGTGAGAGAGCGGAAGAATAAGAACAAGCGAGAGGTGGGGTGGTGGGGGTAAAGATAGTGAGGGTGGAGAGGTGGGGAAAGCAGCAGAGGGAAAAAGGTCAGCAGAGATACAGAGAGAGAGAGAGAGAGAGTCTCTTCCCTTTCCCAAGTTCATTGACAGCAACACTTGTGCAACCTTATCACACAGCGCAGCATATGACCACTGCTGGCCCCATTACTCCCATTAACCACTTAAACCCCCAGCAAGCCGTATCGTGGCGGGCAAAAGGCTTTTGCATAAAAAATAGCAGATCGACCAGCTAACAAGTAACAACGCAGCTGTGAGCTTGTCGGTCGGCTATTTTCTTGTCGGGCGGCATTCCCCCATAATAACAGAAAACCTAAAATACACAAGTACAGAGCCCTGAGGGACACCGGTCAGTCAACCATGTGGGGTTTAAGTGGTTAACGAACCACTACTTCAATCTTAAAGCCCTTTCCTCTCTTTCTCTCTGTCCTCTTCCTCTTCCATCACGTGTGTGTCAGGCTCTCTCTTCACATGCCTTCAGTTCCCATGTCCTTCTTCTACATCTCTCTCTCTGTTCCTCTTCTGTCTCTCTCTCTCTCTCTCTCTCTCTCTCTCTCTCTCTCTGTGTCTCTCTCTGTGTCTCTCAGTATTGTTTACCTGGTTAACCCTGTGCTGTACTGTAGCTTGCCACAGTGCTACATCAACAACCAACTGACTAATTTAGTGTGATGATGACATGGTATACTGTAGCTAAATGAGTCATGCTAATCTCACGAGGGGGGAAGAAAAACCGCACTTCCCATAATTCCAAGCTCTCTTTCTGAGTTTGCGTGGTGCCCTTTTGTCATATATGTAGAGGAACAATTTGTCTTTTCTCATTAGTTTTTTTTGTATTTCTTTCTTTTTAAACCGTGTGCATGAAAAAGTATACTATTTCAGGGAAGTCAGTGACTGCCCCTTTCCAACATGAAACACTGTTTCTGTTCGTTTTGGTTTGTGTCCTCAGGTTGTGGCTCAGGTTAGTGGCGCTTTGCCCCCTCTGGGATGATGTCCCACATGCTGGTTCCACAGGTTCAGGGGGCAGTCCGACGCACTCCTGGGAAGTTAAGCGTCAACTGACCCTTTCCACAGGTCAGTCTCAAAAGGTTCCGTCTCAAAGGACCTTTCAAACCGTCGCGGACGAGCCGCCGAGGCCATTCGTTTTAGTGGTGCTTCCGTCCAGAGAAATAGAAACCACGAGGCGGAGTTGGAGCGGAGCGCGGGGGGTCACTGCAGCATTATGTCCTTGAGGTTCTCCTGCAGGATGGTGTCCTTGACGGCGTGGAAGACAAAGCGGATGTTCTCTGTGTCCACGGCCGTGGTGAAGTGGTGGAACAGCGGCTTCGCGCGGTTGCGTCGCTTCCGGCTGAACGACTGCACCAGGAACGCCTGGAGAAAGGGCACACAGAGAGAGAGAGACACGGGGATGGATACAAGTCCATGAGAGAGAGAGAGAGAGAGAGTGTGTGTGTGTGTGTGTGTGTGTGTGTGTGTGTGTGTGTGTGTGTGTGTGTGTGTGTGTGTGTGTGTGTGTGTGTGTGTGTGTGTGTGTAGGGCTGTCAACATTATTGAACATTATGAAAAAAAGTTATTTATGTTTGGCTTTTAGGCTTCGTAAACAATAAAAAGCAAGGCTTTTGCACACCTACAGGCGACAGGTGCGTAGGAGAGGGTAAGGCTTCGTAAACAAAAAGTGCACATGGCAGATATGACAAATAAATAACACATATTTAATTACTTACTATACTATAATAGTGGAAATAGCCCATCTACAAGCTCAAGTAGATCTGTTATTTCCACCATTTTTAAATAAATAATTATTTCAACATAGAAATGAGTATGGCGATTATGCAGGATTATTGTGTGTAAAATCAAGCATTGCGACACCATCACGGCCCCGCCAAAATACTTTTTTTGATTCTACAGCTATAGTGTAGAATCATTCTGTCTTAACACAAACATTAAATGCCATTGACAATGAATGGAGAATTTACGTCATAAGTGTCTGAGCAAATCGGCTGTCGGTAAGTCGGTGGAAACTCTTGGCCAATAAGGGACCACCTTTCTTGGTGACATAACTAAGGTATGTTTCAAGGTTGACATAAGGTCAATAATTGATTAGAGCGCCCCTCACTTCACACGGGTGTGATTTTTACCTGTACACCATCTAGTCTGCGGGGTCTCCTCTGAACTCTATGGTAGTTACCTGTACATCTTCTAGTCTGCAGGGTCTCCTCTGAACTCTATGGTAGTTACTTGTACATCTTCTAGTCTGCGGGGTCTCTTCTGAACTCTGGTAGTTACCTGTACATCTTCTAGTCTGCGGGGTCTCTTCTGAACTCTATGGTAGTTACCTGTACATCTTCTAGTCTGCGGGGTCTCTTCTGAACTATATGGTAGTTACCTGTACATCTTCTAGTCTGCAGGGTCTCCTCTGAACTATATGGTAGTTACCTGTACATCTTCTAGTCTGCGGGGTCTCTTCTGAACTCTATGGTAGTTACCTGTACATCTTCTAGTCTGCGGGGGTCTCCTCTGAACTCGGGGAAGTGCTTGCGGATGTCCGCCACGCGGATCTTCTCCACCAGCAGGTCCGTCTTGTTGAGGAAGAGGATGATGGACACGTTGAGGAAGAGCTTGTTGTTGACGATGGTCTCGAAGATGTTCATGCTCTCCACCAGGCGGTTGGTCCTGCGGTCCTCCATCAACACCTGGCACGCACACGCACGCACGCACGCACGCACAAACAAACAAACAAACAAACAAACAAACAAACACACACAAACACTTTTAGAACTCACAATAGTAAATCTCTGCTGTCGGGCAGAAAACACTGCCTCATAAAAGTTGGTATTGTGACTTTATACAGTACATAGTCAGATACTTGAACGTGTCATTATATTATCATCACTTTACCCAAATACAGCTCAAGCGGAGTTGGAGGTTTTTGACCATTAATGTTGAGAGTTGTCCATCATTGACTAGAATGACGAAAAACCCGAGTTGGAGTTAGGTGGTTTGACCGACAGTTTGAGAGTCCAATGGTTTCAATATGTATAAAAACCCACACACAGACGTGCTCAATAGCACTGATTTTGGATAGATAGAAGAATAGTTGAACATTTTAGATGGTTGGTTTCTGACCCAACAGCGACAATCATGCCATCTGGACGAAGACACTTTGAGATGGGGAAAAGGTTCATTTTAGTAGAGGTTGTGTCCATTCGGCCGTTGTGCACTAAGCAAACTATCCTGCTGGTTTGCATATACTCTGGGGACTCTACGTATTGTCTTTGTGTTGTGTTGTGTATATTGCTATATCGTTATGTGTTTACTGTTTTCTGTTGAACAGACTGTGAAACGGAACATCCTTTTTAAATATGTCTGTCTGGTCCTTGATTCCCACCACAGTAACCTTGACGGCAGCCATAACAGCCCTTAAGCAGGACATGATGAGTGTGGAAACCACTGTACTGCACTGGAGCTGCCCTTGTTTTCCTATGGAGAAGGTGCCGACCCCAACCAACATTTACATTACATTACATGTATTGCCTCATTAGGGTTCGGATGAGGAACCGGAGGAATCAGAGGAACCGGAATCGGTTCCGCCACATTTGGAACATTTGTTAAAGCCGGTAAGGAAGCCGATAAAGAATCGGACCATTAAGAGGGAATCGGATTCGTTAAGGAACTAGTCTCGCGTGGCCAGACTGTTGCCTCTCGCAATTTTCAAATTCTTCCGTCTTATAGTCTGGAGAACTCTGATCATGAGTAAGCAATAAAGTGGAACTGAAGCCTCTTCCTCTTCCTGTTTTGTCTTACAGTCGCGCAAAGCTGATATTAATCGAAATCATCTAAGCATAGTATTTTAAAATATGTTTAAATATGTTCAGACTCTATATAGCATTCAGAGATTGTGGAGTAGTTGTCTCTGGCTATGAGAGACTATTAAGGAACTGGAATCGTTAAAATCCTAAAGCATCGCAACCCCATGCCCTCATTTGAGCTAAGCTGCTCGCTGTGTTATCTGTATCTCTTGAGCCTAAATTAGGGACTGGAGACTCACACCATCCTAGCTTTTAGCACGCACACGCACACACACACACACGCACACACACACACACACACACACACACACACACACACACACACACACACACACACACACACACACACACACACACACACACACACACACACACACACACACACACACACACACACACACGTTTAGCACTCACAATAGTATTTGACCATTTAACCTCTTATCACGTGCTGCCTCACTTTAATCCTAACTTGAACCCTCTCCACTTACAGGCCCACTACACCCTTATAGAAACCTATACACTTACAGGCCCAATGCACCTTATAGAAACCTAGTGTATACACTTACAGGCCCAATGCACCTTATAGAAACCTATACACTTACAGGCCCACTGCACCCTTATAGAAACCTAGTGTATACACTTACAGGCCCACTGCACCCTTATAGAAACCTAGTGTATACACTTACAGGCCCAATGCACCTTATAGAAACCTAGTGTATACACTTACAGGCCCAATGCACCCTTATAGAAATCGGCCCCCAAAACAACACCCTGACACCTGAAATATTTGTCTCCACCAGGCCGAAGGCATGGGGAGAGAGTATGTTTTGCACTCCGTCCGTGTGTGTGTCCGTCCGTCCGTCCTTCCGTCCGTCCGTTACCAGCTAATCTCCGGCACCGTTAACCCGGTCGATGCCAAACTTTGCACACACACTCCCTGGATGCCAATGATGAACCTCTGCCCCACATTTTCCAGAACGGCCTGTTATAGCGCCACCATGAGGCAGCTTTTCACATTTTTTACCTAAAACTGCACCGATCTGCGTGAAACGTTGCATGCACACTCCCTAGAGGCCAAGGACAAATCTTTGACCTGCATTTTCCGCATCTGCCTTTTATAGCGCCACCAGGAGGCCGACTTTTGTAAAACACATTTTTGATATTACTCCTCCAGATTCTGTCCAAAAATCTCACAAATCGTTACACAGTATCTCTATGGTCATGTGCTGAAGTCGGATCTGTCCGATATTTCATATTCCATCCTAATTGGCTATAATTGGCTTTCACAGTTTGCAAGATTGCCCCGTTTTGAACAAAAGCCTCAAATCATGAACGCAGCATGCAATTTACGTGAAATCTTTCACACATTTTCTTATTAGGCTGAGGAATATATCCCACCCTTTTCACATTGGCCTGTTATAGCGCCACCAACAGGTTGATTTTTGCAAAACACATTTTTGGAACAAAATGCCTCAAATCATCCAATTGGCATCACCAGGCACTCTGCATTTCCTCAACAAAATGAAGAAAATTGTTGCAAAAAACTAACAAACAAAAAAACATGTTTATATTACTCCTAAACACTTTTTCTAGTCTCCTTTGTTATTGATGCAATAAACCAGTGATATTCACACAGTAAAATGTGTAAAAACAATTTCAGAGTTAAATTAGTCTTCATTTGTGTTTCAGATGAGCGTCTAAATGTATTTTTGGGGACTTGGAACTCCACTTTTTTGTTTGTTTTTTGTTTTGTTTTTGCTCTTACAGAATACAATAGTTTCATTGACAGTTTCAGGACAGCAAAAAACATTTGCAACAGAACTGTAGACATTTGGTCTACAGTTGAGGTACAACATTTGCTTCGCACGCACGCACGCACGCACACACACAGCACATAAACATCCTTTGTTTGTCCTTGGGTTGAGTTATGTATTAACTTAAGATTTCGGGACTTGTCATTGGGACTTTTGAAATAATACAGCCAAACAATGACAGAAGGCTTTATCGGCCCAGACGCGACCACAGTTGAACGAACAGTCAAGGTTTGGCTCAGCCAAGTTCCAAACACAAAGACCGCTCTGTTTTAAACCTCTGATGTCGCGTCAGCACTGCGGGCTCTTCTCGTTCAGTGTCCACTCGTCAGTGGTGGAAGATTTACTCACAATTTGTAAAAGTACTTAAAGTACCAAAAGTAAAAGTACTAATTTTGCAGAATATCCTGTTCAAAACTGTTCAACATGTATTTTCAAATTTTCAAAAATTGACACACATCTTCCACACCACCACACGAAGTGCAGTGCCCTATGGAGGGCTAAAACTGCCATATCTAAAAATAAATAAATAATTGAATAAATAAATGCAAAAATAAATAAATAAATATGCAAAGAAATATATAAATCAATAATTAAATGTATTTAAGTGACTATTTATTTATTTATTTTTATTTATCTACACATTTAAATGTACATTTAAATACGCATTTAAATACGCATTTAAATGTACCTTTAAATACGCATTTAAATGTACATTTAAATATGCATTTAAATTCCCCTTTAAAATGCACATTTAAATGCACATTTAAATGCACATTTAAATGCACATTTAAATGTGTATTTCAAGCTGCTTTTCCCAAAGGTCTATTTCATGAACCATATGTTAATGAGGGGGTGGACCTTGATGATGTCACTCACTGACCGGGTGGAACTTGATGATGTCACTTAACAACCATTGGATAATCTATGTAGGAGCTCAGAGATCGACTGTACTTGTCTGTTTTCCCAGGAAATTATGATAAATAAATACAGATACAATATTATCATAACCATAATAAATCGCAAGTGTCTGCTTACTCATAGAATAAGTTACAATGAACAGCAACATGAGTTCAATATGAAAGGTTAATTTCTTTCCCCCACACCACGACCATATCCCCCCTCCCAACACAACAATGTCCCCCAGGTTAATTCTCAGTCAGGGTGGTGGTCCCCAGGTTGATTCTCAGTCAGGGTGGTACGTGGTCCCTGGTTCATAATCAGTTGAAAACCCCTGGTGTACAATGGTGTGCAAAATGCTTTAAAAAGCCTTAACATCTAAAGAGCACTTACAAAATGTCTGCATTCATATGTTTGCCTGGGCATACACATACAGTGTGCAATCAGAGATATATGATAAATAAATACAGATACAATATTATCATATGGTGGTAGTAAAGGTAAACAAGTGATGGTGTACAGCATGGGTTTTCAACAGGTGGTCCGTGGACCACTGGTGGTCCGTGAAGTTGTTGCATGTGGTCCCTGGACCCTGACCCTGCATTTAGTAATGTAGGAAAGTGAAGATTCGTATTTGAATTTATTGTATTGACCACAAGTTGAGAAACAATGCAGTAAATGATCTGGTGACAAATGATGACGCGTCGATGTTGTCAGTTACTGGGAAGTCGGATGTCAAGAACTTCCACAGAAAAGTGAGTTAGAATCTCAAGGGAAACCGGATTGCCTGGTTGAGTCACCATTAAGGAAATGTGCCCATAATCAATCGCAAGTGTCTGCTTACTCATAGAATAAGTTACAATGAACAGCAACATGAGTTCAATATGGAAGGTTAATTTTAATAATTTCTTTCCCCCACACCACGACCATATCCCCCCTCCCAACACAACAATGGCCCCCAGGTTAATTCTCAGTCAGGGTGGTGGTCCCCAGGTTGATTCTCAGTCAGGGTGGTACGTGGTCCCTGGTTCATAATCAGTTGAAAACCCCTGGTGTACAATGGTGTGCAAAATGCTTTAACCTTGACATCTGAAGAGCACTTACAAAATGTCTGCATTAATATGTTTGCCTGGGCATACACATACAGTGTGCAATCAGAGATATATGATGTCCAATTTAGGCCAATACTTAATCAGTACTGCACACAAGAAGAATGTTACTGAGAATAAAATGTACTGATGTCAATGGTGCCCGACCAAGGTGGCAAAAAAACTGCCCACCTTTACCCAGTGCCAAGTTGTCCAGGTGCCCAGTTATCCTACCCCTAGGTGCCCTGTTGCCCCACTAAGAATTACTACTGAGAATAAAATGTACTGAGGTCAAAGGTAATCGACCAAGGTGCCAGAAAAACTACAACCCTGTACCTAGTGCCCACTCATCCAAGGTGCCAGAAAAACTACAACCCTGTACCTAGTGCCCACTCATTCAAGGTGTACAAGTGACCTGTCGATCCACTAAGTGTCCACTTGACCTGTAACCCTGTTACCCGTCTTTCTGATAAATTGAAAATGGAGGACCCTGATGTAAACAAACAAGTCTTAGTGTTTTTTCTGGTTTTATCCTCATAGCAGTTTTTGTCCTGTACCTTCATTTGAACTGTACCCAAATTATACAAACTGTGAATACAATTTTCAATCAATCAATCAATCAAACCCTTTCTTGTGTTCAATATTTTTAGCATTGTATTTGCAGTGGTGGAAAATATCTAGTACATTTACTTAAGTATTGTACCTAAGTAGGCTACAAGTTTGAGGTATTTGTTGAGATATACACAGTTTAATATGAAAACCTGCATATTCCGTCAGTCAGCGTCACGCCTCCATATATAGTCAACAGTCCACACCTCATGACATCACACCTCGTGACATCATGCCTCGTGACATCACGCCTCGTGACATCACGTCTCGTGACATCACGTCTCCATATATGGCCATCTCCATATATGAAGATCATGACACTGACCTCATCAAACCCTGGATAGGCATACATGGAGAAGACTGGATCATCACCTAGATCTGCATATGGAGCCGGCCAGCAACTCTACATCTGACCTCTAACTCAAACCCTTAGATCTCTATATGGAGCTGACCTGTTCTGACATTCCATATGTTGATCCTTCTCCACCTCTCCTTCCTGTTCTGACATTCCATATGTTGATCCTTCTCCACCTGTCCTTCCACTTCGATGTCTCCCTTTTGACTGATACCTGTCCATGCAACAGGCGCGAAGATTAAGGCCCGTACACTCAAGACACTGCCCCCGCTGCCACCCTTATATCTCCATATATGGAGTTGACCTGTTCTGACTGGAGTTGTCCTGTTCTATATGTTGATCTGACCTCTGACCTCATCAAACCCTGTACACTCAAGACACGCTCCATATATGGCCAGTACAGAATTCATTCCATATGTTGATCTGACCCCCCATGCCAAAGCGCCAGCGGCCCAGCAGTCTGCCGTCACCCAGGCGGATGCGTGCAAGGAGGTCTTACTGGTACTTTACTTGAGTATTTTCTAATACCAATACTTTTACAAATCCCAAAATTATAGCCTACTTTTACTCCATTACATTTATTTGAAAACTTTAGTTACTAATTCATTTGTAGATTTTGATTATTATTACAAAACTTACATACAATAGCCCTAGCATATATAGATTTTGGGCATTTAAAAATAGCCGATCTACAAGCTCACATGGGCCGCGATGCGACACATTGTGAGCTTGGGGAGATCTGCTATTTTCAAAAGATTTTTATACATTTAGGACACTTTTACTTTGGGTACTTTAAGTACATTTTGATGCCAATAACTTAATTAAAAAAAGATATATATTCAAAACAAACTAAAATTAAATTAAATGTAAAATCCAAAACTATATGCTAGTGGCTGGATGGGATCTTTTGGTGTTTGATTGCTCTGGGTTAGATTGCTAATGGCTGAATAGGAAAGACACACCCTCATTAGGAAAGACACGCCCCCTCATTAACATACGGTTCATGAAATACACCCTTGGGAAAAGCAGTCATGGAGAGTTCTTTTGTTTTTGTCGCATTCCTGAGCCAATAAATGTGTGTGTGTGTGTGTGTGTGTGTGTGTGTGTGTGTGTGCGTGTGTGTGTGCGTGCGTGCGTGCGTGCGTGCGTGGTGTACCTGGTCATACTCCGACGATGACACCATAAACAATATGGAGGTGATGCCGTCGAAGCACTGGAACCATTTCTGCCTCTGGGACCTCTGTCCCCCGACGTCCACCATCTTGAACGGGATCTTCTTGATCACAAAGTCGTGTTCCACTATGCCCTTTGTGGCCTTCCTCGCAAACAAGATGTCCTGCTTGCTGGGAAGGTAATTCTGAGAGAGAGACACACACACACACACACACACACACACACACACACATAACAAGATGGCAGATGCTAGGTTCATTGTTTACCTGGCATCCTATAGCCTAGTTTCAATGTACAACAGTACAGATTATTATTTTGATAGCATATATTGTTTAGACTGATGCTAGGTTCTTGGTTTACTCTTGGCGCTACTAGTTTACTGAGGCACTACACTGTCTCTCAGCATCTGATGTATGTGTTGTTTACCTTGCTTAGTCGCTCTGGATAAGAGCATCTTATAAATGCCAAAACTGTAAATTGTTGAGATGCAGCTCAAACGACTGTCTGTGTAGTTGTATGTTACCAGTAAGACGCCCTTTAAGGCGAGGTCGCACTGAAACAACAGGTCTGGGAATGCCCATAATTAGTAAGGCCAGCCCAGTTAGGGCCCAGGTAGGGCCGGGTCTTAATTTTCAGGCCGGTTGAGAACTCTAGTTTTCGCCAGCTGCCGGGCACGGCTGCACTAATAACTTTGGGGCCCGTCTAGAGTTTGATTGGACAGGTATCAGTCAAAACGGAGACATCGAAGAGGAAGGACGGGTGGGGAAGGATCAACATATGGAATGTCAGAACTGGTCAGCTCCATAAGCGAATCAACTATATGTACATCTCAAGACTAGGGTTGGGATCCAGAACCGTATCAAACGTTGAGAAACCGGTTCTGAAAATGTTTATCACACAGTCAGAGCTGGCATGTGAATCTCACATCTACTATCTACTATACAATTACAAATACCTGTGGTTCTCAAACCTTTTAATTTCAAGGACCACCACAAGTTTACAAATGGAACCCATTTGTACACTCTCAGAGTTACAGACCTGTAAGGGTCCTTTTGGAACCCCCTGCAGCCTGCAGTATATAGGGATCGTTAAAGGGAACCGCTGAGGAATCGGACCGCTAAGACTACAGGGAATCGTTAATACTACAGGGAATCGTTAAGACTACAGGGAATCGTTAAGACTACAGGGAATCGTTAAGAGACCAGAATCATTCAAAAAGGATCCCAACCCACTCAAGATTGACTTGTTTTTATTTTGCAGTTCTGAGAAGCACAGAAATAGAATTTTTAACATGACTCACCAGTTGACCGATGCGGTCCAAGTTATCCAGGAAGTATTTGACGGACTCACTCTGCAGAGAAGGAAGAAAGAATAGCCATTAAAAGCTGAGTCATACTAATAATGTCATATCTCCTGCTCTTTCCTGCCTTGCCTTAAAAAATTGAAATAAAAACAAAGTAAAAAGAAAAGAAAAAAAAGCTGAGTCATCCTATGATAAACCCTTACTCTGATTATGAGAATAACTTGATGAAACCGCTTGAGGGAACACAACTGCTCCATTAACCCATTAAGACCTGAGGCCGGATCTACAAATTCTACTGATTCTACAAATAAACGCCTTCTAAATTTGAGTAGTTATCAAACTGTGACCTCCACATTGATATATATTTGGCAGACTTCCCCATTTGAGAAGATCTACAAGCTCAAAATGAGCTATGCATTGAGACTGAGATTGTAGATCTGCTATTATCGCTAATACTGAACGCAAAATAAAATAAGAACTGTTTTCCCCTATACTGGAACGCCCAAAATACGCCACGGAAAGTGGTTGACAGTGGTTAATAATGGATATATTGAATTAATTATTAAACAATTTGATACAGTCTCTACATTAACAGCTATTATTTTAGTTTTGAGTTTAACTTATGCAATTATTTATTAATTTGCTACATTTTACGACGGTTTAAAAATCAAACCGATGAAAAGAAGTCAGAGCAAACAATTGGGCTGCTTAAAAAGTCCTGTCTTTGCGCTGATGAGTTTTAAAATGAATCTGCCTCTCTCTCTCCCAAAATCACGGACACACGCACGCACGCACGCACGCACGCACGCACGCACGCACGCACGCACGCACGCACGCACACAGAACAGGAAACAGCTGTGTGTGTGAAAATGTGCTGGAGAGAGACATGGGGGTGGGAGGGATTAACAGACAGAGACAGAACAGAGTTACAAAGTCATTCTGCCTCCCATCACACACGCACGCACGCACGCACGCACGCACGCACGCACGCACGCACGCACGCACGCACGCACGCACGCACGCACGCACGCACGCACGCACGCACGCACGCACGCACGCACGCACGCACGCACGCACGCACGCACGCACGCACGCACGCACGCACGCACGCACGCACGCACGCACGCACGCACGCACGCACACACGCACACACACACACACACACACACACACACACACACACACACACACACACACACAGCACAACTTGACATAAGAACCATTTCCACCAGTTTTATTGAGAAGAACCTTCTACAAAAAAAGCCCACCAGCTGAGAATCAGTATTTTTGTCAGGTGTCCATGTCTCTATGAGCTGTGCGTCGCTCCCCCCCCCCTACCCACCCCCCCCTGTCAGCCAGAGCAGCAACGACCAGGAAACACAACCCCTGTGACCCCCAGCGTTGACCTACAATGTCACCGCAGCATAGGAAACAAAGAAAGGGACTCTGGTGGTCCGGCAGAAATGATGGCCAGGGGGACGGGGGAGGGACAGGGGGACTATTGGGGACGGGGGTACTGGAGCAGATGAGGGGAATTCCCAGAGATATTTAAACTGTTTCTCAACATCTGGTCTGGGAGTCCACCAGGGGGTCCCAAAAAATTAACCCTTAAGGTGGTTGCACACTGGACGCGTTTTTCGGAAAACCGATGGAGAAACGCCGCTAAAAGTCCGAAAATCGTGCCCTGTGTGTGGGGACCTTAACTCTGGGTCTGTGTGTGGACCTTAACTCTGGGTCTGTGTGTGGACCTTAACTCTGGGTCTGTGTGTGGACCTTAACTCTGGGTCTGTGTGTGGGGACCTTAACTCTGGGTCTGTGTGTGGACCTTAACTCTGGGTCTGTGTGTGGACCTTAACTCTGGGTCTGTGTGTGGGGACCTTAACTCTGGGTCTGTGTGGGGACCTTAACTCTGGGTCTGTGTGGGGACCTTAACTCTGGGTCTGTGTGTGGGGACCTTAACTCTGGGTCTGTGTGGGGACCTTAACTCTGGGTCTGTGTGTGGACCTTAACTCTGGGTCTGTGTGTGGGGACCTTAACTCTGGGTCTGTGTGTGGACCTTAACTCTGGGTCTGTGTGTGGGGACCTTAACTCTGGGTCTGTGTGTGGACCTTAACTCTGGGTCTGTGTGTGGGGACCTTAACTCTGGGTCTGTGTGTGGGGACCTTAACTCTGGGTCTGTGTGTGGGGACCTTAACTCTGGGTCTGTAAATCGTGCCCTGTGTGTGGGGACCTTAACTCTGGGTCTGTGTGGGGACCTTAACTCTGGGTCTGTGTGTGGACCTTAACTCTGGGTCTGTGTGTGGACCTTAACTCTGGGTCTGTGTGTGGACCTTAACTCTGGGTCTGTGTGTGGACCTTAACTCTGGGTCTGTGTGGGGACCTTAACTCTGGGTCTGTGTGTGGACCTTAACTCTGGGTCTGTGTGGGGACCTTAACTCTGGGTCTGTGTGTGGACCTTAACTCTGGGTCTGTGTGTGGACCTTAACTCTGGGTCTGTGTGTGGACCTTAACTCTGGGTCTGTGTGTGGACCTTAACTCTGGGTCTGTGTGGGGACCTTAACTCTGGGTCTGTGTGTGGACCTTAACTCTGGGTCTGTGTGGGGACCTTAACTCTGGGTCTGTGTGGGGACCTTAACTCTGGGTCTGTGTGGGGACCTTAACTCTGGGTCTGTAACTCTGAGAATGTACAAATGGAACTATTTTCTTTTCCTTCTTTGGGACTCCATTTGTACAACTCTCTTACAGATGCTGAATTGATTAATTTGGGGGAGAACTAGTGTATTAAAAACACATGCACACATAGATAAACCACATACACACTACATGCACACATACAGGCAGACACACATACATTACATATACACTTGTTCGTGTATGAATTTAACACAAACACAGCATACAAAATGCGTACAAATGGAACTACAAATGCAACCAAAATTAATTAACCAAATAGATTTTGTTATCTCCAACTCTAACTTTTTGTTTATTTATTTTTTTACTTGATCATACTACAGCATCACACCAAAGCATCAAAAGTACCAGATCTAAAAGCTCAAAACAAGTGTAGATCTGTTACTAACTTTTGTTAGTTTTACATTTTAATCCTGTTTGACAGTTTTGGACATATGAGTTTTCCAGCCGACATTTGACATTTACAAATGGACACATCAACATCTGCACATTGATTACTTTTGATCATCATGAGTGTTAAAAGGAATCAACAAACAATACTATAAAAATGGTCAAACATTGGCCAAATTGTCAAATAATGAAGAAACGGGCAAACTCTCTGGAAATAGCCGATCTGCAGTACAAGCTCAAACGCCTGTAGATTGGCTATTTTCACAATATTTATCCGCGGCAACGAGTCCAACAAAATGTAATGCCTCAACTTCTATACACTTCTATACACATGTAACCCATGTGGATTATAGGGCTACTAAAAACAATCCTATTTATGTAGTTTAGGTGTAGTTGCATTCCGTTTCCACTAGGGGGGCACTATACCCTGTCCCTGCAGAATAGTCTAGTAGAGGAAGCTACATCCTGGTACTAAAGCTACATCCTGGTACTTCCAGAACATTCCACTCGTTTTCTTGGAAAAAGATGGTTTGATGATAATCTACAGAGACAACTCTTGAGTCCCAACTGTGATCCTGAAGGAGAGAATTCAGTGAAGTATTGTGTGAAGTGTGTTGAAATCCCTGATTGGTTTTTTGACAACCCAGAGAAACCCCAGTCTGAATTCTGATGGCGAGCTTAGTCCAGTGAAGTGATCGACGTCTGTGCATGGTTGTGGAGCGGTGTGGCCAACCGCAGGACCAGCTACAGAGGATCCGTCTGTTCACAGTTTCATCGACAGATACAGATAAGAACCACTGCTGTCTCTGCCCGAGCAGCAGTCCCCTCACTCACGTATACTGATACCTCCGCCGAGGTCTATCTACATACACCCACGTATACTGACACCTCTTCCCGAGGTCTCTACGCACACACACCTTGAACTGAGAAACTGAGGAACTAACACACACTAGTGGATCCATACATCCTTAACAAAAGGGAACAAGGGTAAGGGTTTTAACACCCTAAAGAACATTTCATCATTCATTTTATTTCAAGAGCTCTCTTTCTTATTTTCTATATTGCAGCGCTGCAACTGTATCTTGTGTATTGTTGTTTAATTGACAGATACTATGCTGAGGCAATAAATGCTGTCAATACTGTTCAACTCAACTAAACATTCAACTCTTATTTAAGGGTAACCACTAAACGGACCTAGGTAGATGTCTGGCGCCTCTTGTTCTCTGACATCGGGGTGGGATAGGGGGCGCTACACAAAAGTGGCGAGCTAGCCAGGAGTGGTTTTAATTGATTTCCACTTGAAAGTTGAACAGATTGACACTTTTATTGCACTCTTTGGTGAATACTGTTACCATAGCCATGGATGTGATTCAGGCTGAAAACGTAAAAATACCCAATTCCGTCATAGTAAGCGGTGTAATTGGTGACGATTCTGAAGTTGTTGAACATCTATCGCATTTTGGTTCTGTTGAGAGGGTAATTGATGTGCCCAGTGTCACAGGGAAGGATAGAACCACACTCATTGTGGAATTCAAAACAGGTGCTCCCATCGAGCTACTAAAAAATGAATTGCCCTGCAAAACACCTAGTCATCAACCAAATGTGATTTACGACATTCAGCTTTTGTCAGAGTGGTATACTGCTAACAGAAGCGCAAGCTTAACTGATAGTTACTTAACTGATCTTAAAGGTATTGCTAAACTAAGTGGAGCAGATTTTGAGAAGGTTTTGCTAGAAGAGCTGGCTAAAATTCAAAAGTCAACTAAAAGTAGCACAACTGAATCAGAACTTGGTGCAACAATTAACCAGGAAAAACAGTCTGCTAGCAGCACAGCCCAAACTGAATCAATAACTACTGACAAACAAACCCCTATTAATATAGGCTCCGACTCATCCGACTCACTCCCATCCGCTGTAGGTGCAGAAGCATCCTCCCTACATAGGAAGCACGCCCTGTACTTATCCCCTGAACAACTCACCACACCTGAAGTCCAAAAGGTAGTGGTTGAACACATCATTAAGAGCAATGAACTGTCTTCACAGTGGCATGGTCATTCTAAGCTTAGACCGTTCTCAGGAAAAAGCCCATGTCCACAATATGAGTCTGATTATGATACATGGCGCAGTAATGTAGAGTTCCAGCTCACAGATGCTACAGTGTCTGACAAACACGCAGTCCGAAGAATAGTAGAAAGTCTTCTTCCACCTGCTGCTAACATTGTAAAGCACCTTGGATCTAAGTCTACTTCCCATGACTATCTCCACCTACTCGACTCAGCGTATGGCACTGTGGATGACGGAGACGAGCTTTTTGCTAAATTCCTGCATATTAATCAGGACCTTGCCGAAAAGCCTTCAGCATATTTACAACGATTACAGACAGCCCTCAGTAAAGTTGTTAAAAGAGGTGGCATCGTTGCCAATGATTCAGAACGCCAGCTGCTTAAACAATTCTGCAGAGGTTGTTGGAATAACGACTTGATTACCAACCTCCAGCTTGAGCATAAAATCAAACTTGATCCACCGTCATTCGCCGAGTTTCTCCTCATGTTACGCACTGAAGAGGACAGGCAAGCTGCTAAGTCCAGCCGGATGAAACAGCATTTAGGCATCCATAAGACCAAAGCCCAGTCAAACTCTCTTAGAGTGGAAGAGTATGACACTGATGATACTGACACGGCAACTGCTGCAGATGGAGCATCTCCTCTAAATGCCCAGAAATTGGAAAAGCAACTTGCAAAGTTACAATCCCAAATGGCTTCCCTGAAAGCAGCATTTGATAAAGGTTCAAACCAGACATCTGCTAAGCCAAATAAAAAAACAAAGTCTACAGCCAAGGCCTTCGCTGAGGAAAAGGGCTCATCCACCGGCTGGGCCAAAGTCACAAAGAAGCCTCGACCATGGTATTGTTTCAGCTGTGGCGAAGATGGCCATATCGCACCCTCTTGCCCCAACGAAGCAAACCCTGAACTAGTCGCAGTGAAGCGCACAGAGTTCAAACAAAAACAAAAGGCCTGGGAGGAACAAAATCAGCAATATTTAAACTGACATCAGTTCCTGACGAGGGACAGCCAGGAACTGAACCGAAGGGATGTCCCAAAACTAAAACTCAGACTAAGGCATCCATTCAATCTCATGATGCAGTACACCAGATTAAACTACCTAAGGGGCTTGTAGGACAGAAGTATACAGCTAATGTCACGGTGGCAGGGGTTATTTGTAATTGTCTCCTTGACACCGGTTCACAAGTGACCACCATCTCAGCTTCGTTCTACAAGACTAATCTCTCAGAGACACCCATCCAACCCATCGATACCCTAGAGGTTGAAGGCGCTAATGGCCAAAATGTCCCATACTTAGGCTATGTGCCCCTCAGTCTTAAGTTTCCCAAAAACTTTATCGAAACAGAGCCTGAAGTTTCTACCTTAGCGTTAGTAGTCCCAGACTTACGCAGTAGCTGTGACCTACCTGTACTGATTGGAACCAATGCACTTGATGTGTTGTACGATGAACACTGTCATGGTAAAAATCCGAACGACTTGTCTTCTGTCTATGGCTATAGACAGATACTCCGTACGCTTAAGCTCCGAAATGAGGTCAGTTCTACAGGGAAGATGGGCTTAATGACTCTCAATAGCAAAGTGCAGCAAGTAGTACCTGCTAAGGAGAGAGTCCTCCTGGAGGGCTATGTTAATGTTGACACCACCAGCGAATGTGCAGTTGTTGAACAGCCAACAACATCAACCTTGCCTGGTGGAATCCTTGTAGAGTGCTGCCTTGTCACCCTGCCCAAGCAGTGTCCTTATAAGTTACCTGTATGGGTCAGGAATGAAACTGAGCATGACATAACACTTCCTCCAACCTGTGTCATTGCCGAGCTTCACACTCCAGATGAAATCTATGACAATTTACCTGCCTCAACCAAAATGGCTGATCCTGTGAAATGTTGCCCTGTCACTGCTCAGTCAGCCAAGTCCAACCTGACATTCGACTTCAGTGATTCCCTTCTTCCAAAAGAATGGCAAGACAGAGTAACAAAGAGTCTAACCACTTATTCTGATGTTTTTGCCCTGCATGATCTGGAATTTGGGCATGCATCCAAAGTGAAACATCACATAAACGTAAAGGATGAAACCCCCTTCAAACAAAGGTCAAGACCCATTCACCCAAACGATTATGAAGCAGTTAGGAAACACCTGCAAACACTCCTGGAGGCAGGAGTGATTCGTGAATCAGAATCGCCTTACTCTTCACCAATCGTGGTGGTTAAAAAGAAAAATGGTGACGTCCGTCTATGCGTCGACTATCGCAAGCTTAATGCACTGACAATACGCGACGCATATGCACTTCCCAATTTGGAAGAAACTTTCTCAGCCCTTGCGGGATCCAAGTGGTTCTCAGTAATGGACCTAAAGTCTGGTTATTACCAGATAGAGATGGAGGAACGTGACAAGCCTAAGACCGCCTTCGTATGTCCCTTGGGGTTCTACGAGTTCAATCGCATGCCCCAGGGCATTACCAATGCACCCAGTACTTTCCAGCGATTAATGGAGCGATGTATGGGCAGTCTTAATCTTAAGGAAGTACTGGTCTTTTTGGATGATGTCATCGTTTTCTCAAGTACGTTGGAAGAGCACGAAACCAGGCTTCTCCATGTCCTCCAGCAGTTGAGAGAATATGGGTTGAAACTCTCCCCAACTAAGTGTCGTTTCTTCCAAAGCTCAGTCCGTTATCTAGGCCATATTGTTTCCAGAAAAGGTGTACAAACAGACCCTGAGAAGGTTAGTGCCCTTCGCACCTGGCCAGTACCCCAAACTCTCAGTGATCTTAAATCATTCTTAGGTTTCGCCGGGTACTATCGCCGGTACGTGAAGAACTACTCCAAGATAGTAAAGCCCTTGAATGATCTAACCGGAGGCTACCCACCGTACAGGAAAGGTCGGAAAGTACCACCTTGCCCCGGAAAGTACTTTAACCCCAAAGAACCCCTTACCGAACGGTGGACCCCTGCCTGCCAAGAAGCCTTTGAGGCAATCATAGACAAACTCACCACAGCACCAGTACTTGGATTCGCTAATGCAGCGTTACCGTATATTCTCCACACGGATGCAAGCACATTTGGTCTAGGGGCTGCCCTATATCAAGAACAGGATGGCGAGATGCGAGTTATCGCCTATGCTAGCCGAGGGCTCTCGTCCAGTGAAAAGCGGTACCCAGCACATAAGCTAGAGTTTCTAGCCATGAAGTGGTCCATTGTGGAGAAATTTCAAGACTACCTTTACGGAAACACATTCACGGTAGTAACCGATAACAACCCATTGACATACGTCTTGACGACCGCCAAACTGGATGCTGCTAGTTACCGGTGGTTGGCTGCTCTTTCCACCTTCGACTTTAACATCAAGTACCGTGCTGGCAAAAGCAACCAGGACGCAGACGGCCTTTCAAGACGGCCTCATGATCCTCTCACCGATGATGATGTCTCTCTTGAGGAACAGGAGCGAATACAACGATTTGCCTCTCACCATCTATCTTCATCTCCCGACCAACATGATCTACCAGCTGACCCCATTAATGTCCTGTGCCACCGCCATCTCTTAGGTGAAGCAGACGACAACCTACCTTCTATCACCTTGGTAGAGTCCCTTGCTCTTACCGCTGATGCGGTACCAGACATCTATGGCGATGAGGAGGCACAAGGTTGTTCTACAATACCTACCTTCAGCGAGGAAGAACTCCAACAACATCAGAGGTCTGACCCAGACATTGGATATGTTATTAACTTGTTGAAGGCTGGAGATGAGGCCAATCCCAACCTCAATCCCAACTCCTTAGAGTTGAAGTTGATGCTCAAAGAATGGAAACGTCTGGAGTTGAGAGATGGTCTTCTCTATAGAACACGCAAATCGGAAGATGAAATCACCTACCAGTTCGTTGCTCCTAAGTCTCTACGATCCACCATTCTCAAGTGCCTCCACGATGATATGGGGCATATGGGTTTGGAACGAACTCTCGACTTAGTCAGGACAAGATTTTACTGGCCTAAAATGGCTGCAGAAGTGGAGAAAAAGATCAAGTCATGTGGACGTTGTGTCCGAAGAAAAACGCCACCTGAAAAGTCAGCACCACTTGTGAATATCAACACAACTCGTCCCATGGAACTGGTATGCATGGATTATCTTTCCCTGGAGCCCGACAGTCATAATACCAAAGACATCTTGGTCATAACTGATCACTTTACCAAGTATGCGGTTGCTATACCAACAAAAGATCAGAAGGCTACGACAGTCGCAAAGAGTCTTTGGGAGCAGTTCTTCGTGCATTACGGGTTTCCGGAGCGTCTTTTAAGTGATCAGGGCCGGGATTTCGAGTCCCAACTCATCAAAGAGCTCTGCGTCCTTGCCGGTATCACCAAAGTACGCACCAGTCCCTACCACCCAAGAGGGAATCCGGTTGAAAGGTTCAATCGGACTCTTCTAGGCATGTTAGGAACCCTAAGAGAAAAGCAGAAAAGTCATTGGCGTGATTATGTAAAACCCCTCGCCCATGCCTATAACTGCACCAAGAACGAGGTCACCGGGTTTAGCCCGTATGAGTTGTTGTTTGGGCGCCAGCCTAGGCTACCAGTGGACATTGTGTTCTGCCTACCTGTTAAAAGCGGTTCTCATAAATCTCACTCCCAGTATGTGAAAAGCCTGAAAGCCCGTCTTCAAGAGAGTTATGAGATTGCCACAAGGAATTCCCAAAAGGTAGCTGACCGAAACAAACGCCGTTTTGACAAGAATGTCAGAGAGTCAACACTAGAGGAAGGTGACCAAGTGCTAGTAAGGAGCTTGCGCTTGCGAAACAAACACAAGCTTGCAGATAAGTGGGAATCTACTATCTACAAAGTCCTGAGAAGGTTGGGAGAATTACCTGTGTACACAGTACAGCCCATGAACGGGGATGGTCCCAACCGAACCCTACATAGGGATCTCTTACTCCCTTGCGGTGAACTAATAGAACCAGAGGATACTGAACAAGCCAAACCAAAGGTTTCCCGGCCAAGAACCAGGCGTAGTCATCCTCATCCTCCTGAGGAACACTCTGATTCGGAGGATGACTCATGTTCCTGTCCTGATGTTCCTGAGGAAATGCTTGTTGAAACGTATCTAATCCCAAAACGACAGCAACCCACTGTAACTCCCCAGCCTCAGGACGAGCCAGATGTGGGCAGTTCTGCTGAGTTGTCTATTGAAGCCAATAAAGCTCCTCCTGAAACAGTTGATGGAGAAGAGCCAGAGATTATGGTCAATCAACTTCCTAACAGTCAGGAAGAGGATGTGACTTTACCGGATGTGACAAATGAAATCCCAGCTCCTGCTGAGGACAACAATGATCAATCAACTGATGAAACTCCAGCTGATGCTGAGGACGACAATGATGTATCTTCTATCCCTGAAGATGGAGAAGTCGAAGTTCAACAAAACACTGAAGTGGAAGTTGAACAAACCTCTGAGACAACAAACACAGAAGGAGATGGAAGTGTAAACGTTACAGATGGGGAAACAAACGACTCTAACCGTAAATCTGACCGAACACGGAAACCCCCTGACCGTTTTCACTACCTTCAGTTGGGTAAACCCTTAGCTTTCTTTGCACAGAGTCTCTTGCAGAGTTTTAATCTAGCTCTAGATACCCTAACTGAGTATGATGGTTCCTCCATGGACCATAGAGCAGTGCATGAAGGGACTCATGCAGAGTCAAGGGGGGAGGGTGTAACCCATGTGGATTATAGGGCTACTAAAAACAATCCTATTTATGTAGTTTAGGTGTAGTTGCATTCCGTTTCCACTAGGGGGGCACTATACCCTGTCCCTGCAGAATAGTCTAGTAGAGGAAGCTACATCCTGGTACTAAAGCTACATCCTGGTACTTCCAGAACATTCCACTCGTTTTCTTGGAAAAAGATGGTTTGATGATAATCTACAGAGACAACTCTTGAGTCCCAACTGTGATCCTGAAGGAGAGAATTCAGTGAAGTATTGTGTGAAGTGTGTTGAAATCCCTGATTGGTTTTTTGACAACCCAGAGAAACCCCAGTCTGAATTCTGATGGCGAGCTTAGTCCAGTGAAGTGATCGACGTCTGTGCATGGTTGTGGAGCGGTGTGGCCAACCGCAGGACCAGCTACAGAGGATCCGTCTGTTCACAGTTTCATCGACAGATACAGATAAGAACCACTGCTGTCTCTGCCCGAGCAGCAGTCCCCTCACTCACGTATACTGATACCTCCGCCGAGGTCTATCTACATACACCCACGTATACTGACACCTCTTCCCGAGGTCTCTACGCACACACACCTTGAACTGAGAAACTGAGGAACTAACACACACTAGTGGATCCATACATCCTTAACAAAAGGGAACAAGGGTAAGGGTTTTAACACCCTAAAGAACATTTCATCATTCATTTTATTTCAAGAGCTCTCTTTCTTATTTTCTATATTGCAGCGCTGCAACTGTATCTTGTGTATTGTTGTTTAATTGACAGATACTATGCTGAGGCAATAAATGCTGTCAATACTGTTCAACTCAACTAAACATTCAACTCTTATTTAAGGGTAACCACTAAACGGACCTAGGTAGATGTCTGGCGCCTCTTGTTCTCTGACATCGGGGTGGGATAGGGGGCGCTACACACACAAAAGGTTGAGAACACTGGAATAGAGCCCTGAGGGACTCCAGTCAACTAAGTATAAGCTTTAAGGGTCAAGGATAACTTTACTGATTTTAACATGTCAGATTTGCACATGTCCTCCTTATAGTAGAACGATTGGATTAGAAAAATCACACCCGTGTGAAGTGAGGGGCGCTCTTAGCATCGTACATCATCATGGATCATCTCATACTGGCCAATCAGAATGCCTGTTGCCTGTGATTGGTTGGCTGATTTGCTCATTTACATTTTCCCTTCAATGTCAATGGCGTTTAATTTACGTCATATTTAGTGGAATTTTGACCTGAATTCCCCTTTCACTGTCAATGGGAAATCTTGAGACGTTTGAACAAAATCTGTTTATAGAAAATAGCCGAAATTTCCCTTTAAATGGACTTGATGGGTCCACTACTAAAATGTGAGGGAGAGTTGAACTCTGCTACAACAGAGGAATTATGTGCTTTGTGTGTGTGTGTGTGTGTGTGTGTGTGTGTGTGTGTGTGTGTGTGTGTGTGTGTGTGTGTGTGTGTGTGTGTGTGTGTGTTTGTGTGTGTGTGAGAGAGAGAAAGATTGAGAGAAAGAGAGAGAGAGAGAGCGAGAGACTGGGGCAGGGGTGACTGTGTGGTTTGGACCGTGCGTGCAGGAGCATTGTGTGTGTGTGTGTGTGTGTGTGTGTGTGTGTGTGTGTGTGTGTGTGTGTGCGTGTGTTTGAGTAAGGCAGGAGGAATGTAACCATTCACGGTGTGTATGGGCAGATTAGGGGCTTTATTACCACTAGGCCTGAAAAGGTTCACATTCTGTGTGTGTGTGTGTGTGTGTGTGTGTGTGTGTGTGTGTGTGTGTGTGTGTGTGTGTGTGTGTCTGCCTGTGTACACAAAGTGTGCACTGATATTGGCCAATGTGGGTCTTTCCCCTCTACTAATATTCCAGCAGTCATTCCTTCACAGAGATGAAATGAGTGCAGAGAAGAACAATGTTTTGACACAATCAACTTGAGAAGTACACCCACTCCCCTGGGGGGAGGTGTTGCTTTGGTCCGCTTTCTGCTCTGTTCTGTTTGTCAGCAGCTTTCTGGGGATCCGCCTGCCTGCCCTGGCCTGCCCTGCACACTAATGCAATGACATGAGCCTTCAGGACAAGTTGGCCAATGCTTTGGAGCAGCACATGCTTCTCAAACCTTTTTTCGTGTCAAGGACCCACTAAATTCATATGTATTGCTATTTGACCACGGACCCCCAAAATGAGTTTGTGCCAGGGGATCCCCAGAAAAAACTAAAGCAAAAAAACAACACAATCAAATTTATTCAAAGGTTTCCACACATTTTCCAAAGATTTTCAAAAACAGCAGATCTAGAAGCTCATCGCACAACGCGCGTGAAAAGAAGAAAAGGCTAGACAACAGAGGCCTCACCCTTACAGTTCTGAGTCTAGAATAGGAAAAAGCAAACCTCATTCCCAGCTTTATCTCCATCTCACGAGGAGATGATGCCAGCAGCCTGGAAAATAACTACTATCTGACGTGACGCGCACAAGCATCCACAAGCTTGTCAGCATCTGCTGACAAGCTGAATAGCCAACATATACAGTCTATTCATAAGCTGATTAAAATGATACTCTCTCAGAGTTATAGTGGGCCTTGAAATGAAAGAAGTTTCAGAACCACCGGAATTGTAATGGCATGGCAGACGTGAAGTCCACATACGAATTGTAATGGCATGGTAGACGTGAAGTCCACATAAGAATTGTAATGGCATGGCAGACGTGAAGTCCACATAAGAATTGTAATGGCATGGCAGACGTGAAGTCCACATAAGAATTGTAATGGCATGGCAGACGTGAAGTCCACATAAGAATTGTAATGACATGGCAGACGTGAAGTCCACATAAGAATTGTAATGACATGGCAGACGTGAAGTCCACATAAGAATTGTAATGACATGGCAGACGTGAAGTCCACATAAGAATTGTAATGGCATGGCAGACGTGAAGTCCACATAAGAATTGTAATGGCATGGCAGACGTGAAGTCCACATAAGAATTGTAATGGCATGGCAGACGTGAAGTCCACATAAGAATTGTAATGACATGGCAGACGTGAAGTCCACATAAGAATTGTAATGGCATGGCAGACGTGAAGTCCACATAACCCCTCCAACCCCACAAGGCCACTGGCCATGACAATATTCCCTCCAAATTTCTCAGAGACTCAGCCATCTCTATAGCTCCAATCATCACCCACATAGTAAACCTCTCCATCAAACAGGGACAGGTCCCCCTAGATTTCAAACTGGCCAAAGTAACCCCCCTGCACAAGAAAGGGAGTAAATTAGACCCCGGCAACTACCGCCCTATTTCTATTCTAAGCTCCATCTCGAAAGTGATGGAAAAAATAGTCTATGAACAGGTTGAAAAGTATCTTGCCACTAATAAATTATTGTACGAGTTCCAATCTGGCTTCAGAACATCCCACTCCACTGACACATGCCTTCTCTATTTGAGCGACCACATCAAACAAGAGGTGGACGCTGGCAAATACTGCGGCATGGTCATGCTGGACCTCCAAAAGGCTTTTGACACAGTGAACCACTCCATACTGGTTAACAAGCTAAAAGCAATTGGTTTCGATAGCACATCAGTGAGCTGGATGCAATCCTACCTGGAGGGGAGAGCACAGATGGTGGAAGTGAACGGAACACTGTCCCCCCCCCTCCCAGTGAGCTGTGGCGTTCCACAAGGAAGCATACTAGGGCCTCTACTGTTCCTAAAATATGTTAACGACATGACTTCAGCTTGTGACTGCAACTTGTTCCTGTTCGCAGATGACTCGGCACTGCTGGTCTCGGACAGGGACAAACTGCAGGTTGAAAATGCCCTCAGCTCTGAACTCGGTAGAATCTGCACCTGGCTCGCTGATAACAAACTATCTTTACACCTGGGAAAAACTGAATCCATTCTCTTTGGATCTAATAGTAATCTCAGCAAGGCAAATGGCTTCTTGGTTAGAGTGGGTGACAATGTTATCACACGTAAAGATGAAATTACCTACCTAGGTTCCATCCTGGAGGCTAATCTTTCCGGTGATAAAATGGCCACCAACGTAATCAAAAAAGTCAACCAAAGAACAAGATTCCTTTACAGGATCTCCTCACTGGTCGACAAAAACACCTTGAAGACCTTAACAGGAGCCCTTGTACAAGGCTTCTTTGACTATGCATGCACCTCCTGGTACCACAGCACCTCAAAGGCCCTTAAAACTAGGCTCCAGACCTCCCAAAACAAACTGGTCAGGCTCCTACTTGGCCTCACCCCCCGAACCCACCTCACCCCTGCCCACTATGACAGACTGGCATGGCTTAGGGTCGGCGACAGAGTACAGCATCTTGCAATGGGTCTGGTCCACAAGATTCGATACTCCACCAAGATACCCATGTACCTGTGTAGATACTTCCTTAATGTTAACGAAGTCCACACCCACAACACCAGAGGGAGTGCAACGAATCATGTTCAACCCAGATTTGGCACAAACAAGGGACAAAATTATTTTCGCTCCTATGCCACCAAAATGTGGAACGCCCTACCAACAGTCATTAAGACATGCGAATCCCTTGACTCCTTCAAAACCGCTCTCAAAGGGCACCTACGGATGGCTGCAATTCGAAACTGGCCCCCGTAAAATCTGAATCCCCCCCCACCGCCCCCCCCTTTTTCCCCTCACTGTATATGTTTCTTTTCCCTTTACCTCCATTATGATGAATTCCTGTACTGTTCTTTGTCTATATAGAAGTGTCTATTTGTACGTCTCTAAATGTTTTGATGAATTGAACATGGTGGACCCTGTTGTAAACAAGTGTAATGCTTAATTGGGTCGTCCACTCACAGTTAACAGCCTTTGTATTGAATTTGTGCTTGAAATGTACTGTAATTCTGCAAACTGTTAATACAATTTTCAATCAATCAATCAATCAAAGAATTGTAATGGCATGGCAGACGTGAAGTCCACATAAGAATTGTAATGGCATGGCAGACGTGAAGTCCACATAAGAATTGTAATGGCATGGCAGACGTGAAGTCCACATAAGCAGCTCTGACAGTGTTATGGACAAAAAGGTTCTGGAAACGGTTCCAAATGTGATGGAACCGATTCTGGTTCCTCAATGGTGTATCCGGTTCCTCCAGTTCTGGATCCCAAACCTGCACGTGACGTGACGTGGGTACATCCTCCGGCTCCCGGTGAGCCTCTCATCACTGGCGGGTGAAAAAAGAAGCACCAGGCCCGTTCCATGTTCATCGGTGGAGGGAGGTGTGTGGTTTATTTTATTTAATTTTTTACTTTGTTTTTATTTAGATTTTTCGGTAAACAGGTGGGTCGAGTTGGGCATCACAATACATTTCGTAATTGTCACAAGTCCTTTGTTACATTTATAGTATTAACATTCATTGGCCTGGGCCATGGCTCAATGGTCCAGGCACCTTGGCTGGTAATCCAGTCTGGCAGTGTGCCGCGGGTTCGACTCCCGATCCCGACAACCCTTACTGCATGTCTTCCCCCCATCTCTCTCCCCATTTCCTGTCAGCCTACTGTCTGTCCCCCCATAAAAAATATAAAATAAAGGCGAAAGCCACAAAAAACATTAAAAAAGAAAAAAGAAAATGTAACATTCATTGTGTTACGGGTCAAGGTGTGCGGTTTCTAACACCATTGACTACCATCGATAGCACTGTTTCCCAAACAGTGGGTCGGGTCCCGGTTTGCCAATCAATTTTCGTGGGTCGAGTGAATATGTCTTTATTATTTGTTTCCTAAATTTAGTTTGAAAGATTTTCGAAAGATTTCCACAAAAATTCACACATTTCCATGAGTTGAAAACAAAATCAAACATTTATTTATTTTTTAAAGGAAAAGAAATCATGATTGAAATAAAAAATAAACAAATGTTTAAGAAGTAGTGAAAATGGCAGATGCACAAGCGCACAATGCGGCGCTCATCGACACGTTGTGTGCTTGTAGATCTGCTATTTTCACTAGTTTGGGTCCTGGGCAAATGTGTAATTTCTCTTTTGGGTCTTGACATAAGACGTTTGGGAACCACTGATCTATTGGACTACGCAGTCCCGGGACCAACCAGTCGGGGGCAGCAGTGACAACACCACGCAGTCCCGGGACCAACCAGTCGGGGGCAGCAGTGACAACACCACGCAGTCCCGGGACCAACCAGTCGGGGGCAGCAGTGACAACACCACGCAGTCCCGGGACCAACCAGTCGGGGGCAGCAGTGACAACACCACGCAGTCCCGGGACCAACCAGTCGGGGGCAGCAGTGACAACACCACGCAGTCCCGCGACCAACCAGTCGGGGGCAGCAGTGACAACACCACGCAGTCCCGGGACCAACCAGTCGGGGGCAGCAGTGACAACACCACGCAGTCCCGGGACCAACCAGTCGGGGGCAGCAGTGACAACACCACGCAGTCCCGGGACCAACCAGTCGGGGGCAGCAGTGACAACACCACGCAGTCCCGGGACCAACCAGTCGGGGGCAGCAGTGACAACACCACGCAGTCCCGGGACCAACCAGTCGGGGGCAGCAGTGACAACACCACGCAGTCCCGGGACCAACCAGTCGGGGGCAGCAGTGACAACACCACGCAGTCCCGGGACCAACCAGTCGGGGGCAGCAGTGACAACACCACGCAGTCCCGGGACCAACCAGTCGGGGGCAGCAGTGACAACACCACGCAGTCCCGGGACCAACCAGTCGGGGGCAGCAGTGACAACACCACGCAGTCCCGGGACCAACCAGTCGGGGGCAGCAGTGACAACACCACGCAGTCCCGGGACCAACCAGTCGGGGGCAGCAGTGACAACACCACGCAGTCCCGGGACCAACCAGTCGGGGGCAGCAGTGACAACACCACGCAGTACGTGTGAGGACAATGGAGGAATAGGCCTATCTCACAGCCCGCTTTCCACGCCCACTTCCGGTAAATAGTGGTGTCTTACATGAGCATTTACACGTTTTTTTCTCTGGAGAATCTAAGTACATTTTCTAATGTAAAAATGTGACAGACCAATATTATTATGAAGCAAACAAGATGGTAAATCAGGTCGAACAGATAGAACAAACCTTACCTTGAGAAAACAAAAGTTGTAGACTTCTTAAATTACCTCGGTTAACATGTAGTGTCTATGGAGTGACGTCACGCTATCACCACTAACCCCGAAAGGGGGCGTATTTAGGGGGGCGGGGAAATTCTGTGAGATAGGCTTATTGGCGAAAAGACTCAACTGGGAGAGTTGAACAAAGGTCAAAGATTGAGACATGTTTACCATCGTTGAGGGAAGTGGATCAATACTCGCATGTGTACGCGTGTGTGTCATGTGCAAGTGTCAGTTCTGTTGAAAAAGGAGAAATTGGCGTTAACTTTATCTTGAACAAAGGTTAAAGATAGAGACATGTTTACCATTGTAGTCTAGACAGAGGAGGAAGTATGGGGTTTTAAAAGTGGATCAATACTCGCATGTGCATGTGCGTACTTAAGCATGTGTCCGTTCTGTTGATTGATTTGCACTGACCAGACAATTGAGAAAACAAGGTTTCGATACACTAACAATCACGTTCTGTGCATGTGATTAGGGATGTGCCGATGAGACATTTTGGCCGATATCGATATCCGGTATAATTAATTGCTGTTATGGCTGATCACCGATATTACCGATGTTGATATGATCTCATTCTGTATTAAAACATTATAATAATTTTGTCCATTCTGAAAAATACATGTAACAGCGTATCTGCACTGCAGGCTTAGGCAAGTCAGATTTAACTTTAATACCTCTATATTTAAAGACAGACCGATTAATCGGACCGATTATCAATCGGTCTGATTGATGAATCGAACCGATGCCGATTCATCTAAAAACAACTAGAATCGGCCGATACCGAGGTGTTTGCCGATGAATCTCCCCTACATGTGATGATGTGTGCTACTATGCTACTTAATGCATTACTGTATATGTACAGTTGGAGGCCATCGATATTGTCCTTTTCTTTTTGCTGAGGTTTGCGTGATCTGCGCAAAAGGACAGTTAACCCATTTTGGGCGGGAACCCCTTTTGGTGTTTTAAACATTGTTATAATTTAGCTATTGAAAAATAGCAGATCTACAAGCTCATAGCGCGCCACCGAGTGGCGCGCTACGAGCTTGTAGGTCTGCTATTTTTGAAAAATCGTGAAAATATTTATTTCAGAAAACTGGAGGATTTAGAAGGATTTTTTTAAAAATGTTGAGGTCAGGCCTAAATGGGTCAAATGATAAGGGACAATATCGGTGGCACCCAACTGTATGACATGGATACAGTATGTTACATTACAGTTGAGCAACAAGCTTGAAATTTGAGTCATGCTTTCCAAGAAGACATCCAGCATCCAGCCGCTAGACGACTTCAAGAAGACATCCAGCATCCAGCCGCTAGACGACTTCAGCCTGCATGCCATGCCGACCAGAACCCAAACCTCGCCTCTTGTAGGTCAAGAACATGGCTTTATCTTTTCATAGCTCTATCGCGAAACAGCTGTAAAAACATCTTGTTGGAGAGAAAACACGCACGCATGCACACACACACACACTGTTTGTATAACTAACTATACATGTGAGGACATCGACATTTTAGGACAACAATTTTATGAAAAAAATAGCAGATGTACAGTACAAGCTTACAAAGGCGTCACGCTGCGAGGTGTGAGCATGTAGATCAGCTATTGTTCGGGTCACGACACCAGTACAACTAAGTATAAATCAGGCATAAGCATAACTCGAATCCCTAAACCATAACTCTTAAAGGGGCATTCCACTCATTTTCATTTATATCTTGATGATGTCATCAAGATGTGATTCACCATGTTAATGATTTTTTTCAGACCTTCGCACACACGCACGCACGCACGCTCTCTGAAGAAGGCCCCAAAGAATGAACACAGTACATGGTTGTGTATGCTGGTTGTGTATACCAGAGTCAGACAAACAAAACCATGAC
>NC_136809.1:39070325-39105325 GCF_951216825.1 Electrona antarctica
TCATCTAAAAAAACATCCCTGCATCCCGGGACTCATTACATTGAAAACCTATTTACATCACTGGAAACATAAGCTCTTGAGCTTCATTGTGTTTTCATCAGATGTACAGCTACAGTATTTTGTTCAGCCTAATGCATTTTTTCCAACAAAGATGTCAAATCAAAATGCATTTAGTCTACTTATATACCCTAAACCCTTCTATGCTACCGAGTCTCTCTACTGGGCTGAATGCCACTTAATTTAAGTTAACCATTTCTTAATTTGAAGAAGCACTTCTGAACATCTGAATATTTGAAGAATCATCACCAAACGGTTCATTACAGCTTGTTGTTGTTTTACGAGTGGTTCTAACATTGAAAGGGAAATAAATAAAATAAAACGGTTCCGTAGAACCACAAGTGGTGTCTATTTAGAGAGGAGGAAAATATGGAGGAGGTGGTACAGCAGCATGGAGGAGGTGGTACAGCAGCATGGCAGTGTTGCTATTCTGAGAGCGCTGTGCAGCACTTTGTAGAGTAGACCACCTGGCTCATTATGATGTCAAATGAATCGTTAAGAAATGTCATGCTGTCGTTACCAAAGCCAGTCGCATGTCCCACCACATTCATTCATCTCTCCTGTCTGCCACTCTTTCCATTCATCCCTCCTGCTGTGTGTGTGTGTGTGTGTGTGTCTGTGTCTGTGCGTGCATGTGTGCGTGCATGCGTGCTTTTGTGGAACTCACCAGCTGGAACTCGGAGCGCCGTGCGTACGCCCCCTGTATGCCAGTGTCTTCCCACAGCGCCCCCAGTGCCATTACGTACAGCTGGAAGTCGCCGGGCTCCACGCCCGAGGCGCCGGCACGGCCCTCCCACGACATCACCAGCATGCCTTGCTTCTCGTTCTCACAGCTCTGCCAGCCGATGCCCAGCTTGTCCCGGGCGTCCACCAGCACGCGCATGCCCTGAAGAGACACATACAGGACCACACGCTGGATTCACATTGTCTTTAACCACACCATTGATTCACCAGGCAAGTCCTTGCAACATGCAACAATACTTGTAACCATTATCCCCACATTTTGGCAGTTGCAAGGGGTTGCATAATGCATTGGTGTGGATGGCCTTAAAACAGTTGTAAAGGAGTTGCAACTAGTTTTATTGGTGCGGTTTGGACTTGCCAAACCACACCAATAGACAAAGCCAATAAGACGAGCAGCGAAACTAGCAGCTCTGTTACTTGTGAGCTTTGTTGCTTGCTATGCTATTTTCCCTATTTTTTACTTTTTTGATTTGCCCCTACAATAACCTACCCAAATAGGGATAGAGGGTAGAAAGTGGGTAAATGTTAAACGGGCTGCATTTATATAGCGTTTTTCCCCAAAGCACTTTACAAATGTATTTCACATTCACACACCGATGGCGGATGAAACCATGCGAGGCACCAACCTGCGCATCGGGAGCAGTTCAGCTCAAGGACACTTGGACACATAGCCAGGAGGAGCCGGGGATCGAACCTGGAACATTCCTATTCCAAGATGCCCGCTCTGCCTCCTGAGCCACTGCTGCCACTTACTCAACTGAAAGGAGGCCGGTAAATAAATATAATGACTGATCTATGTCTATAAAAATGTAACGCTTGGCTTTGCTGACTTGTTTGTTTGTCCTGTATTATTATTTGTGTGTAAGTTCACACAAAAGGCAACTCATCTGTCATGTGACCACTCTTGCTGACCACCACACACTGTATAAAAGCCAACATTCATCCACAGTGACCGCACTAATGGAAATGAAAGACGTTTGACCATTTCATGCACATCTTTGTAGAAGTAAGTAAACATGATATCGACTTTCTGGATCGCAGTAGTAGCATCCTTTTTTATGGAGGTTTTCGAGTAATAGCATAGCCCCCAATCCCCCCCACACACACATGCACGCACACACTACTCTCCCTTGGTCTTGGAACACATGCACGCACGCACAGAGACAGTGTGTCTGTAAGTGGTTTTGTGAAGAGAGCCATGTGGACTGAACCCTATGGGAGGTCTTACACTGAATTATCAAAGAAACCAGCACGCACACACGCACGCACACACACACCACACACACACGCACACGCGCGCACACAGTTCATTAAATTGTCCCCCCATTAAACACAGACAACTGGTTCATTTACACCCCCCCCCCCTGCTCTCTGTACTCTGTTAGATGTAAGATAACGGTTTAATTAAAACCGATACTGTAACAGCCTATTTGGGAGCAGCAGTTCAACTGATACGACACACGTGCACATATTAAACTGTGGTTACAGCTTGAAATAATGTGTGTGTGACTGTGTGTGTCGGGGGAGGGTGAGTGTGTGTGTGTGTGTGTGTGTGTGTGTGTGTGTGTGTGTGTGTGTGTGTGTGTGTGTGTGTGTGTGTGTGTGTGTGTGTGTGTGTGACTGGGAAACCCCTCTATGACTAACAGCAGAGGATTGCTGTGTACTTTGATGTCTGGTCCCGAGCCGTGGTGTTTTCATAGGCTGGGTGGGTTTGTCTTGGCAGAATGGTGATTAGTGTGCTGTGTACGTATGTAATGTGCACGTTTGTGAGGGAGTCAAAGAGATGCTCTGAATCACAGAGAGGACATCTCAGTTTTAAAACTGACACACACACACACACACACACACACACACACACACACACACACACACACACACACACACACACACACACACACACACACACACACACACACACACACACACACAACCGTGTGTCTTTGAATCTCTTTCATGCTCCCAGAAAGAGTGAGTGAGACAGACATTGAAAGAGAACGAGCAAGTGAGAGTGAGTGACTGCTAAAAAGTTATGTTTTTAAAGCATGGAACAAACTGAGCAATCAACCAACGTCAGTTTGGGTTCAGATACGCTGTGATCCATCTACCATAATTTTGCACTTTTGTACTTTATTTTTCCATAATGTTGTCATCGAAAATGAATTGCATAGATTAGATATTAACAGATTGATGTATGGATGGATATAATCCTTAGATGCAGCATTAGTGACTAGTGACACACTCTGAGGAGATTGAGTCTGTATCATGAGTAGCAGCTAAAAAGTGTGAGTCATCTCATCATCATCATCATCATCATCATCATCATCATCTTGTCTTACTACTGTATAATGCCATCTGTCCGTCCATCTGCCTGTCAATCTATCTCCTAATCTTATTAGTCTGTCTACACACGTCTGTCTTTGTCAGTAAGAGGAAGCATTCATAGCTAATGTCAGATGACATCAGCATTGTAATAATTAGCCTAATGTTTATAAGACTGCCTGTCTGTCTGTATATAGGGCTGTCTGGATGTCTTCCTGTTACTCAACGACTGTCTGTCTGTCTGTCTGTCTGTCTGTCTGTCTGTCTGTCTGTCTGTCTGTCTGTCTGTCTGTAAGTGAACTGCTAACGATATGCTTTCTGTCCGTTAACCTGTCTGTCTGTCTGTCTGTCTGTCGGTCTGTCTGTCTGTGAATATACAATTATACATGTGCTTTCTGTCTGTTAACCTGTCTGTATGTCTGTCTGTCTGTCTGTAAACCTCGTATTCAAGGGTCTTCAACAAGGGGTCCGGGTTCCCTCAGCGCAGTGTAATACATTTACACTAACCAATGACCACTTGAATCCTAGCATCCTTATTGGGGGTAACATTCGCCGAAAACAGCAGATCTGCACGCTCACACTGCAATGCGTCGTGAGCTTGCCTTGAGCTATTTATTTTCTATTCATTCGGCTATTGATTCTGCACATTAGTGAGCCTGTCATTTCATTTCTAAACCTACCAGTGCTTCTCTCATAAGAGGGTCTCTTGGCTCAGTGGCCAATGAATCACTGACACTACAGACAGAGGGGATATGTATTCATGTGTGTCAGGGGACCTGTTTAACTGATGGCTCAAAGATGAACATTACTCATCAGGTTCTCAACTCAACTCGAGGTGATGTCATCAGCAGTATTGTATTGTTATTGGTGGATGAGGTGTTATGTTGCTATTGTTTGGTGGAACTAGGCTACAGCGTCATCATGATGTGTACAACCAGCCTGCATGGCTGCCAGGGCGGATGTACTGTCCCTCAGGAATAGCTTTGTATTGTTCACTCACTTTGGGTAGAAGAGGCCCATACAGCAGTTAGAGCAAACACAAAGGGGAAACGTGTATTATGACAATATACATGTGAACTGACCATATGTATTTGTACTGTGTGTGTGTGTGTGTGTGTGTGTGTGTGTGTGTGTGTGTGTGTGTGTGTGTGTGTGTGTGTGTGTGTGTGTGTGTGTGTGTGTTAGCAACTCAGAAAACCTTCAAAGGCAGTTTTCTCACTACTTTCTAACATACATACTGTAGATGTATGTTGGAAACAACAAGTCCATAAGACTATTTTTGTGTTATCGTGTTATCCTTTTAGCCTTAATATCTGACTGTCCTGTACCTCGTGCTGTTTACATTTCTGACCAATAAAGTATTCAATCAATCAATCAATCAATCAAAATAGTAGGTTAACAAAGCTGTTTCTAAACTTTGTATGTTTAATGCAGATTTGACCAGTTTTCTTCTTAGAAGATAAGCCACTTTTGCCTGTGGTAGGCTACTCGAAAACACTCATTTGCACATATTTTCTCTCTGAAAATAAAAATACAATAAATAAATAATAATAACAATAACAATAACAATAACAACAATAATATTATACTAATAACAATACTAATAATAATACTAATAATACTAATAATAATAATGCATTCTTTCAATCTTACCTTTATTACATTCTCATAGATAGTGTCCCGGAAATCCAGCATGGCTTTCTTATCGAACTCCTTGCCGTTGATGATCCTCATCTGTTTGAGGAAGGTGGACTTGCCGCTCTCCCCGGCCCCGAGCAGCAGGATCTTCACCAGCCGGCGCACGGCCCTCCTCTCCCGGGCGAGCATGGCGTCGATCTCCCTGCTCCTCCGCCGCGCCTCCCGCTGCTCCAGCGCCGCTTCCCTGCTCTCTTTCTCCCGGCTCCGCTGGTCCTTGCCTCCGCCCGGCTCTCCTCGGCTCGCCTCGGCCGGGAGCAGACAGCGGCCCAGGACCGTTCGGACCACTCCCGACATGTTGATTTAAGTCCCAAAAGTTCTGAAAACTTGAGTAGAAAACTTAGAAAGTTCACATTATAGGGTGAGACCCCCTGATCGTCTCTCCCGACTCCCGTAGGCCTAAAATAAGTTAGGAACGATCCCATCCACTACTTTATAATCCACTTCAACGGCCTGGCGTCTCTTTAAGGAGTACATCAATAAACAGATTGAATGCGTTATCTAGCAGAATGCAGCGCTGTCATCATCATCTAACGGGGAGATAGTCCGTGTCCATCTTGGTTGTTACTCCCGAGTCCCGGCGATCATATCCGTTCAACAAAACATCCCGCAGGATGAGAAAGAGAGAGAGAGAGAGAGAAAGAAACATTAAAGTGAGCAAACTGGTTAAATCTAGTAGTACATCGGATAGTTGTTTACGTCGCCTGTCTTGTCCTAGATTAGAAGTAGGTCCAAAGTCGATTGTCTGAGGTTTGGTTTGTTTGCCCATAAGTAAAATAATAATAATTGAAAACAAGTCAAACTAAACGCTAACAGCTCAAAGTGTGTTTCTGTCTAAACTAAACACTCCCCCCAGTGGGTTGAGATCAGATGAGATCTGGATCGTCCGGGCGGCAGACAGACTCAGGACCCCCGGCCGGTCCGGGGCTCTACCGGGGTTCACCGCAAGACGGCGGTAGGGTATCACACATCGGCCATAATAGCCTGGTTCCCTGCTTTTAAACTCAAATCCATCGTTAAACCAGAGGATATATTATGTTCTTGTTTTTCTGTTTCTGTGATTTTTGTCCTGTATTATGTTATGTCTATCGTTTGGCCTGGCAATCTATTGTGTCAATTCAATTCAACCTTGCAATCTATTGTGTGAATTGACACAATAGATTCAAAGATTCATTCAATGGAGCTTTATTGGCATGAGAAAACAAAGCAACTTGCCAAAGCAAGTGTCAAAATATAATAAAATCAGTTGAAAGTGGGGAAAGTATACAGTTGGAAGTGTACATACAGCGTTTTGTAAACAGAGCTATGTCACATTGCATCGTTATACATGTTATACAGGGTATAAAGCTTTTTTGAAACAAATAGCAGCAATTGTTTTGCAGTCATTTTGGTACAAATAGCAGCATTTTTTTCCTCAGGACTATTTCAATAGTATACAGAAAAACTCAGATGTGTTTAAAGGTAGCAGCTCTGTTTACATGTGCAGTAGGTCTAGGTCTGTCTTGTTGCGACCACAGGTCGCATATAGGCTACCATATACTTTGAAATCTTACATTTGTGTCCGTCAATCCAAATCCCCAATACATGGGAATATATGGTGCCCAAGTCTCGTCGCAATAAGATACAGTATCAGTAGTGGTTCAGAGGGCCTCCCGCATTTCTTTCTCACGTAGTGCTCAGGCGTGTTCCCCTCCGCCTGCTGCAGCATCTGCTGGAGCAGGTTCCACTGGCGTGTTCCCCTCCGCCTGCTGCAGCATCTGCTGGAGCAGGTTCCACTGGCGTGTTCCCCTCCGCCTGCTGCAGCATCTGCTGGAGCAGGTTCCACTGGCGTGTTCCCCTCCGCCTGCTGCAGCATCTGCTGGAGCAGGTTCCACTGCACGTCAGCTGAACTCCAAGTGAGAAAGAAATGCGGGAGGCCCTTGGCGTCCATCATGTCCAGCAGCTCAGAGCGTCGTGTACGTTTCCAAGCGGCAGATGGGAGCTGAAGTGGAACGAGTGCTTACAGGTGGCCGTGTCACCGGACTGCAGGAGATTGCGGAGCTCCTCCAGCATCATGTCGGCCTGCCCGTTTGCATGGTTGACAAAGACCTTTCCGGTCAATTCCATATGTTGATCGTTCCCCATCCATCATTCCTCTTCGATGTCTCCCTTTTGACTTATACCTGTCCATTCAAACTCTATAGACGGGCCTGCCCCAAAGTTATTAGTGCAGCCGTGCACGGCAGCAGAGTTCTCAACAGGCCCGGAAATTAAGGCCCGGCTCTATACCTGGGCCCTCATCAAACCCTTAGATGTTCTGGCATTCCATATGTTGATCTGACCTCATCAAACCCTGTACACGCAAGACAGACATGGCTATAAGGAGCCAATACAGAATTCATTCCATGTTGATCTGACCCCCCCCCCCTCCCCCCCATGCCAAGCGCCAGCACTCACCCAGCAGTCTGCCGTCAATGAGGCGGATGCGTCTCGCCCTCAGGCGTCTTACTGGTCTTGGTCTGTATCTTGAACGGTGACGTCATGGACGTAAAACAAACACCCCATCCTAGCACTCGTTTGTATCTTGATACAAACATGTGAAATCATCTTATTCCATGTCATCATAATGCTACCTATTTCCTACATGTGTGCACCATGCAGCTTCTCATTACAGGTATTTGCATTATAGTAAAGGTAGGGCTCAGCTGCCAGATACCACAGGGAGGGAGAGAGAGAGAAAAAAAAAAGTCACTTTGCCATCGGTGGAAAATGCTGAAATAATAAACATGAATAATAAACAGCCTGTGGCACAGGGTGCTTGTACGTTGTACATAATTTGACCTAGCTGGTTCACCTTGGTCACAGTGCCCAGGAGAGGGTAATGCTCTGAATAATCCCTCATTCTGACAGTGCTCTGAATTCAGGAAATTAAAATGAGACATTTTTGTGCCAAATTACGCTCTCTTGCCTCCCCATCAGTGCCAATTTGGATGGTTTATATATTATCTGGCACAGCCGAGGCAGAATGTAACACTGTGAAACCAGCAAGTATCCAACCATATGCGCATGCATGGATGACTATAACTATTGAAATCATCAAACTTGAAGAACTTCCTGTTGAATTGAGCCAGGGGCTAATTGGCTGGAACCCATATTATTGCTATGATCCCAAAACGTGTTTTAAAACTGCAGTTCTGGGTGCCTTTGGATAGAGGGCGGTGTTAGATTAGGTTTTCAGCAAAATTGCAGCACTGAAAAATGTCAGAATGTTTCTTTTCTTTTTCATGAACAGAGAAGGAAGGAGAAGCACATTTGAGTGTGATTTTGATTTGAGGTAAGTGGTGGTTGTGGGAGTTAGTCAGTGTCTGACAGTCTTCTTGTTTGATTTGGAAATTACCGTAATAGACATCTGAACTCATCTGTTTCTTCTTCGAGTGGATTCTTCTGCCCACGCTCACGAATACATGTCAGTTACAGTATGAAACCATTAAAGGCTAAGCAGCACATTTACAGTTGGGTGCCACCGATATTGTCCCATTTAGGCCTGACCTCAAAATTTTAAAAAATCCTTCTAAATCCTCCAGTTTTCTGAAATAAATATTTTCACGATTTTTCAAAAATAGCAGACCTACAAGCTCGTAGCGCGCCACTCGGTGGCGCGCTATGAGCTTGTAGATCTGCTATTTTTCAATAGCTAAATTATAACAATGTTTAAAACACCAAAAGGGGTTCCCGCCCAAAATGTGTTAACTGTCCTTTTGTGCAGATCACGCAAACCTCAGCAAAAAGAAAAGGACAATATCGATGGCCTCCAACTGTATAGGTAAAGATAATTTGATGTGACATGCTACAGTGCTCACAATGTGTTGAATACTGCCTTCCATTACCAATAGTATGCATTACTGATGACAATCCAATTTTTGAGTAGCATCAAATTAAGGTGACCAGATGCCCCTCATTTCCAAAACTTTTCAGGCATCCCACTGTCCCACAAATTTAGACCCTGTCCCACATTGTGACTGGCATGGCATCAGTGTTCAAATGCCCTAATAGTTAGTCCCTTAATAACTTTCTGTTGTAAAGCTCTCTCATTAGGTTTTTAAGCCTGTTAAATGAACATGAGAAATATCCCCTATGCTACAGCACCAAGTCGGCCATACCACCCATGACCAAAATTAGCATTTCCGTGATAGGCAATATTAGGCCTATGGTCGAATATGATGTAATAAGGCATTTAATAGCAACTTAAGCAATATGTTGCTAACTCCGTCCCATCCCACTTGTCCCACACACGCGTTATATACTTCTGTCCCTCAAACACACACACACACACACACACACACACACACACACACACACACACACACACACACACACACACACACACACACACACACAGTGTGTTTCTGAGTTTGAAATCCACCATGTATAACAACACTAGACCTGTACGTGCCCGTCGGCCACCGGCCTACTTGAGAGCGATGCAACTTGGGAACCTAATAATAATACCCGTTGTCAACTTGTCATAGCACCCATTTTAACTATCTGTCTGTGTCCCTTTTGTGCCCATACTGTATATGCAGGGGCGGCCTTAGGAATCTGGAGGCCCGTTTCTAGACCAAATATGAGGTCCCCATATACCTATGACATAATTATTTAGTTGATACAGCCGTATTGATACAAATAGTTTGACAGTTCAATATCACACGCAGCCATTACTCTCGACAATTATCAACAACAACACCTCTCCTCATCCTGTCGTCCCTTCACAATTAAAGTGGCTCCCCTTTACCTCCCAATGCTGCACATTTTACCCAGGTTATTAACATAAAATAGGTGCAACTTAACATTGTGGGAGAGAGCAAGGCAGTGAGGGAGCGAGATAGAGAGGGCCAAGAGTGGCAGGGGTTGACTGACGCCTGACGTTCAGTTGGAGCTTGGAGGCCCCCCTGAGGGTGGAGGCCTGTTTCAATTGAAACTGGTGAAACATAGCTAAGGCCTCCTATGTGTATATGGAGCTCTATTCTGTCTGTCTGCCTCTGTCTGTCTGCCTGTGCCTGAAGAGTGCGCTGCAAACTGACTGTGAAAAGTGTACTGGTTAAGTAATCAATTTGCAGGTGTGGGGTTGCCATGGCAATCAATTGGCTGAGGCAGAGGCTGGGAATTGCACAGGTGAGGGGACTTAGACTGATTAGGCCCACTGGCAGAGCCTGAGCAGAGCCTTTTGTGGTGGTTCTGGAGACCGACATCGGGCACTGCACTCCCTGCTGGGGTGTGGAACGCGTGTGTCGAATGTGAAGTCGGTGGGGCAAATGGTTCTCGAGTTACGTGTATTACAACCGTACACATACACACGCACGCACACACGCGCGCACGCAGACACGCAGAGGCGCATTTATAGTAGGATACACACCTACACACTATAATTCAACAGGTTATATGGTGTTTTGACATATCTACTTCGACGTGTACTTTTGATTTGAATTTGAGCACCTGCCCCTCCAGTACCAGTACTCCAGTACTCTGTGCCTGCACATATATCACCGGAAACTGCACTGACTGACTGGCAGTGACCTTGAAATCCCCTATAGCCTGGACTGCCTTAGCTTCAGTCAGGTAATCAGGCTAACACATGACCCGGTACAGTGGAAAGGAAGGAACGTTTTGGGAATGAAATGGCTGCTGGAATGAAAAGACCTAAAGACAAAGGATAAGATGAAGCAATGCAGTAAATCACACCAGAACATTGATTTAAATTAATTATGGAGAGCAAATGAGAGACAGACAGACAGACAGACAGACAGACAGACAGACAGACAGACAGACAGACAGACAGACAGACAGACAGACAGACAGACAGACAGACAGACAGACAGACAGACAGACAGACAGACTAGGCCTACAATCTACAATTGTCTTATATATCTTTATTCGCCAGCAGGGGGAAATATAATATCAACAACAACGCACGCATTCACACCAGATGCAAACAGATGAGTATTGAGAGTTTGAAATCCACCTGACTACTACAACAGCATCTTACAGTAGTGGTAGAATATACATGTATGTGTCCGTGTGCAACCATTATTATTATACAGACAGACAGACGGACGGACGGACGGACGGACGGACGGTCTAGTGGAACAATTAGTCTAAAAGCCTTTTCATCAGACCTGGGAACACACGCACGCACGCACACACGAACACACACACACACACACACACACACACACACACACACACACACACACACACACACACACACACACACACACACACAGTCACACACACACACACACACACACACATACTAACATATGCCACCGGTTTGTGCTGGTATAAGCACTAATATCCCATGTTCATCTCTTAACAGTAGCAGAAAAGGCAGGTGTGTGTGTGTGTGTGTGTGTGTGTGTGTGTGTGTGTGTGTGTGTGTGTGTGTGTGTGTGTGTGTGTGTGTGTGTGTGTGTGTGTGTGTGTGTGTGTGTGTGTGTGTGTGTGTGTGCGTGTGTGCGCGTGCGCGCGCGCGTGCGTGCGTGCGTGCGTGTTGCCTCAATGCGTCTGTGTGTGTTTGTGTGAGTTATTTATATGCTAATATTTCTGGAAGAGTACGTGCAGAGTGTGTCAGTGTGTGACTGTGTAGGCTAAATTCTACGAGAGTGTGAAAAAGAGTAAGTGAGGGAGGGAGAGAGAGAGAATAGTATATATTCATCCCACAACAAGAATCACTTGATATGTGGGGCTCATGTTCATACTCCTCAGCCATGTGGACACGCAGGACTATCTTTATCTATAACCACCATTCCTCCTCCTCCTCTCTCTCTCTCTCTCTCTCTCTCTCTCTCTCTCTCTCTCTCTCTCTCTCTCTCTCTCTCTCTCTCTCTCTCTCTCTCTGCTTTTCAACAGTAAAAATCAACCAGTGTCTACTCTACTGCGTGTCAGTCTGTCACTTCGGCTGTCTCCACACAAACGCATATTTTGCACACTGACAGAAATGACTAATGTTGCTGTTGACTGACAAGACGCACACACATTCTTTGCGCTGAATGCGCTCATGTTCCTGTGAATCCTGTGACAGGGATATAAGAGAGGCTGTCATATAGGCCGGATGTCCATGTAGAACAGGGTGACATGGTTCTGTAGAGTCCTGCTGAAGACTTTCCAGTCAAGTCTTTATTGTATCCTTGAGTCGCTGTCTGATGATAACGCACAATGTTCTCCAAGTAGGAATATGATTTTAGGTATAGCATTTTGTTTAGATTTGCTAGGTTAATTGTTTACTTGGTATGATATACAGTAGTTTCAATGTAATGTTATTTATAGCCTGTTGTTCGTAGACAAATGCTAGTTTCAGGAACCTGCATGGCTCAGAGTTCGTATGAAAGAGAGGGATGAACGCATAGCTTAAAAACAAACCTTTACTTTATTACAAATCATTCATAAAGACAAAGTAACAAAAAAGTTATGGTGTGTTAGTCTGTAGGATCAGTGTAGGTGAGTAGATTTGTGTAAATTTAAGTGTGGGGTTGGGTGATGGATGAATGAGAGAGCCAGAAAGTAACAAGGATTGCTTTGAATGCCCTTAGACTGAGCTCTGGGCCCAGTGCTACAGATCACAACTGATGGCCCTCCCAGGTCCACCTACCAGGTACCTGCAACACAAACCAAACAGTGGACAAGCAACACGGCACGTTTCCCTGTAGGCCAGCTGTATGCAATCAATGCTGCGGTGTCAAGCTGCGGCGTCAAGCTGCGCTTACGCCACAGCTCTGATTGCATACAGCTGGCCTACCTGTGCCATGTAGCAGTGCACTGTAGGCCAGATGTAGCTAATCAGTGCTGCAGTGTAAGACTGCTCTTAATGGTACATCACAGCCATGGCCGCGCAAAGGGCACCCCTCCGTGGATTCGTCTATTGTTTACCTGGTATCTGTTGTGATTTAGGTCGACCACCTGAGTGATCGGCCCCTCATGAGTCTCCATAAACCAAAGGGGTGAGGATCAGCTGAGTCGCACGTACGGAGGCCATACTGTATGTCAACACCAGGCCGTATTGCACATACCTTCTAGTTTATTAGACAGAATAGACACACCAAAATAGGTACAGTATTGACAGCGGACACATGACGTGCAGATATGGAAACCAGGATAAGAACAGAACCAACAGGAACAGAGCATGCCTCTCATGTCATTACGCACAGATGTTCTGTCTCTCTGATACAGTAGTTAATATGCTTACATAGATGAGTGTTTCGCCACTGAGTCAAGCAGATATGGTCATAAATCACTACACTAGCTGTTCTCTCTATTTATATGAATATTTGATAATTAGTCACTCTGGATAAGAGCGTCTGCTAAATGACAAAACTGTAAATTGCATTGTAAATATTGAATGACATTTGGCAAAGGATATATTAACCCTTGCTTGTGACAAGGACAGCGGGATCACATGTGATGAAGGATTACCATCGGCAGGCTCTAGACATTTGTGACTGACTGCCAATCATCGGCATGCATGTGACATGTGGATATTTCATATTATTTTAATGGTCGGCACAATTCAAATAAGACGTGCACAGAGGAGTTTCCTTCTGTGTCAGCATATCTGCTGGATGATTTGTTTGTTACCATGGCAGCCAAGTCTGAGTCCAGTCCTTTGCATCAATATTTGTGAATATTGGACTATATGCATTCTCCCAAAACACAAACCTATACATCATGCACACGCACACCTTGAGAAACGGCACACAGCCACTCTGATGGGAGTGTTAGAAAGAACAGAGACCATACTTGTCATCTGTCACTTATCAAATTACACTCATCCCTTCCGTCAGCAGAAGCCTACAAGCTCAGGTAATTAAGTTTACCCACTTAAAGCTGCACTATGCTGCGCTCTTCTACCCCGGATTTGAACCTGGGGTTTCCTGAGCTGACATTTGTGTGCTGACATTTTTACCATTGAGCTTATAGAGGCTGCCTGCTTGCTCGAGGGATAACTAGATTTTTGACCATCAGGTCAGAACCTTATGTGTGCAGGTGAACCATCTTTGACACAAATAGGTCAATAGAAGAGCAGGGAGACCAAATGAAAAATATATATTATCTAGTTTTGGCAGTTCTGTGCTGTCGTTTTCCACAAAATTCGGCAATATGGTAGAGGGTCATGGGAAACGGTCACAGTCATTCGTCAAAGGACCTCTGACCTTTAGATCTCTCAATGAATGAATTATATGATCCATTCTATCCACTCCTGACGTCAATTGATTTTTGTAGCCTTGACCACTCCCTCTTGAAATCGCATGTCCATTCATTTGTGTGGAGTCTGGACCCTGCTAATGCATGGTTGGCTGTTGTTGGCTTGACAGAGAACCCCTTCAGCCAATCAGCGTAACAAAGTCATCTCCAGTCTCCATCCAGCTATTTTAAGTGCGCATATAGCTGATTCTATAGAGGAGACGCTGTGAGATTAGAAAGCACTATCATTAGAAGACAGGCAGCATCCGCAAGAGAACTGACGGGAATTGACGAGGAACGTATTTTCTTTTAATAAAAGAGGGACTCCTTGCAGCTATTGTTATTATTATTTTCCTGTATTAAAATTTCATTCCCAAAATTGGGTCGCCGTGAAGGAAGTGGAAGACCATCGTGTCATTATATATTGTACTGTAAATCAACACAAAATATATATGTTAATGTCTGCATTCTGCATTTGCATTTGTTTGCATTTTCCCCCAAAGTCATTAAAATGTTACCGTATACACAACTTTAACAGCTGAGTCAATTTTGGCTAAAACCTTTTGGTACAGCAATGATGGATTGCCAAACCATCGAGAAGAAAACTATACAATTAGCTTTTATAGCAATCCTGCAAAGTGGAAACTATATTTGTTTCAGCATAGTGATATAGACACAGGCTACAGCTGCGCCACAGGGACATTTCCTTTACAGGAGATCTATAAAACATAACCAGAGGATTTATTGACAATGAAAAGTTAACTTTATGAAGCCGTATCATGGTATACTACCTCATATTGTGATTTATGACATGACTATCAGACTCCCCCTTTTTTATTATGTACACATTTGTTTCCTGTATTGTAAAATAAATAAATTGATCACAAAAATACACCTACAACAGTACTAGACCCAAGGAAACACGTTGTTTGCACTGAACACAATTCCTTGGACGACAACATTGGATTGACAATGATTTCGTTACGAGTCACGACTAGCTAGCACTCACGCTTACTCTGCTTATTCCCATTCCACACCTGTAAGTCACTCTGGATAAGACTAAATGCTAAATGCCTAGATAGTAAATGACAAGCAGGAAATCCTGCCAGCAGATATGACACTGACTGACTGACAACGTGACCTCTGTGGCAACATATTCTCATTATGACAAGTTTCTTAATGGTGAATTAGAAGTGATGGTATTCTGAGTGACAACACAGAAGTGTGTCTACTTTGATCATCCTTGTTTGCCATTAAGCATACTTACTTACTTATCCTCTTCATCCCGGTTGGGGCATAAGGCCGCCATTAAGCATGCTTTGGCTTATTTATTTTTTTACCTTGCCATGTTTTGACAGTGATGGATTTGTCCACTTAAACCCTATATACAGGGGTCCCCCAGGGGTCAATAGTTGGTCCCCATTTTTTCCCCCCTTTTACACAATGTCTTCGCTGTGTCGACGAATGTTGACCCACTGTGACATTTCCCAGAATAGGGATGTTAGGGTTGAGTACTGATGTATTGTTTGGATTAGATTTTTTTTTTACTTAGCCATGTGTTGACAGTGATGGATTTACCACCGGCGGTAATCTTTAAAGGTGGGGTACGTGTTTTATATATATACTTTAAATGAGTGTTGAATATAAAGCAATTTAACACTCATTTACGGTACTTTAATCAAGAGCTGGATAAAGAGATCCGTAACAGGGGTCTCTCCTCTCCAGCCCTTGATTAAATTGCTATCAGGAGGGAGAACTCACACAGACTATAAAATTGAAGAGCGAGAGACAGGGAGACTCGACTCCTATTACTGAACAAACACGACAAACAAACTAATAACTGAGATACTAAAGGTAAATGTTTAACTCAAGCACATAATCAAACTGAATCAAAATAAAGGTTAAAGTTGGTTGGCGTTGGCGGATGAGAGGAATGCAGTCTCTGTTGCTGTTCAGCTGCCGATCCTCAGAGCTGTCAGAGCAAAGTGAGGCTTTTGAATAGTTGGACCCAGAGCCACAGCCAACTAGAGACCAGGGTAGAGAATAGTGAATAGTTGGACCCAGAGCCACAGCCAACTAGAGACCAGGGTAGAGAATAGTGAATAGTTGGACCCAGAGCCACAGCCAACTAGCGACCAGGGTAGAGAATAGTGAATAGTTGGACCCAGAGCCACAGCCAACTAGCGACCAGGGTAGAGAATAGTGAATAGTAGGACCCAGAGCCACAGCCAACTATAGCGACCAGGGTAGAGAATAGTGAATAGTTGGACCCAGAGCCACAGCCAACTAGAGACCAGGGTAGAGAATAGTGAATAGTTGGACCCAGAGCCACAGCCAACTAGAGACCAGGGTAGAGAATAGTGAATAGTTGGACCCAGAGCCACAGCCAACTAGCGACCAGGGTAAAGAATAGTGAATAGTTGGACCCAGAGCCACAGCCAACTAGAGACCAGGGTAGAGAATAGTGAATAGTAGGACCCAGAGCCACAGCCAACTAGAGACCAGGGTAGAGAATAGTGAATAGTTGGACCCAGAGCCACAGCCAACTAGCGACCAGGGTAGAGAATAGTGAATAGTTGGACCCAGAGCCACAGCCAACTAGAGACCAGGGTAGAGAATAGTGAATAGTTGGACCCAGAGCCACAGCCAACTAGAGACCAGGATAGAGAATAGTGAATAGTTGGACCCAGAGCCACAGCCAACTAGCGACCAGGGTAGAGAATAGTGAATAGTTGGACCCAGAGCCACAGCCAACTAGAGACCAGGGTAGAGAATAGTGAATAGTTGGACCCAGAGCCACAGCCAACTAGAGACCAGGGTAGAGAATAGTGAATAGTTGGACCCAGAGCCACAGCCAACTAGCGACCAGGGTAGAGAATAGTGAATAGTTGGACCCAGAGCCACAGCCAACTAGAGACCAGGGTAGAGAATAGTGAATAGTTGGACCCAGAGCCACAGCCAACTAGAGACCAGGGTAGAGAATAGTGAATAGTTGGACCCAGAGCCACAGCCAACTAGCGACCAGGGTAGAGAATAGTGAATAGTTGGACCCAGAGCCACAGCCAACTAGAGACCAGGGTAGAGAATAGTGAATAGTTGGACCCAGAGCCACAGCCAACTAGAGACCAGGGTAGAGAATAGTGAATAGTTGGACCCAAAGCCACAGCCAACTAGAGACCAGGGTAGAGAATAGTGAATAGTTGGACCCAGAGCCACAGCCAACTAGCGACCAGGGTAGAGAATAGTGAATAGTTGGACCCAGAGCCACAGCCAACTAGAGACCAGGGTAGAGAATAGTGAATAGTTGGACCCAGAGCCACAGCCAACTAGAGACCAGGGTAGAGAATAGTGAATAGTTGGACCCAGAGCCACAGCCAACTAGCGACCAGGGTAGAGAATAGTGAATAGTTGGACCCAGAGCCACAGCCAACTAGAGACCAGGGTAGAGAATAGTGAATAGTTGGACCCAGAGCCACAGCCAACTAGAGACCAGGGTAGAGAATAGTGAATAGTTGGACCCAGAGCCACAGCCAACTAGAGACCAGGGTAGAGAATAGTGAATAGTTGGACCCAGAGCCACAGCCAACTAGAGACCAGGGTAGAGAATAGTGAATAGTTGGACCCAAAGCCACAGCCAACTAGAGACCAGGGTAGAGAATAGTGAATAGTTGGACCCAGAGCCACAGCCAACTAGAGACCAGGGTAGAGAATAGTGAATAGTTGGACCCAGAGCCACAGCCAACTAGAGACCAGGGTAGAGAATAGTGAATAGTTGGACCCAGAGCCACAGCCAACTAGCGACCAGGGTAGAGAATAGTGAATAGTTGGACCCAGAGCCACAGCCAACTAGAGACCAGGGTAGAGAATAGTGAATAGTTGGACCCAGAGCCACAGCCAACTAGAGACCAGGGTAGAGAATAGTGAATAGTTGGACCCAAAGCCACAGCCAACTAGAGACCAGGGTAGAGAATAGTGAATAGTTGGACCCAGAGCCACAGCCAACTAGAGACCAGGGTAGAGAATAGTGAATAGTTGGACCCAGAGCCACAGCTAACTAGAGACCAGGGTAGAGAATAGTGAATAGTTGGACCCAGAGCCACAGCCAACTAGCGACCAGGGTAGAGAATAGTGAATAGTTGGACCCAGAGCCACAGCTAACTAGAGACCAGGGTAGAGAATAGTGAATAGTTGGACCCAGAGCCACAGCCAACTAGCGACCAGGGTAGAGAATAGTGAATAGTTGGACCCAGAGCCACAGCTAACTAGAGACCAGGGTAGAGAATAGTGAATAGTTGGACCCAGAGCCACAGCCAACTAGAGACCAGGGTAGAGAATAGTGAATAGTTGGACCCAGAGCCACAGCTAACTAGAGACCAGGGTAGAGAATAGTGAATAGTTGGACCCAGAGCAACAGCCAACTAGCGACCAGGGTAGAGAATAGTGAATAGTTGGACCCAGAGCCACAGCCAACTAGCGACCAGGGTAGAGAAAAGCCAACCAATCAGCGGTGGGGATCAATTGGCCACATGCAGAAGCTGGCTCTGGCAATCTGAAACGCTGCATGCATTCAATCTGCCAATCATTCCATTCACAACCACACCAACTCTCTACCATTCACCACCACACCATTCTGTAACAAGTAAGAAACATAAAAAAACATTATACAAACTATTACTATATACCAGTAAGACGCCTGAGGGCGAGAAGCGTGCACACTGCACACATCCGCCTCGTTGACGGCAGACTGCTGGGCGAGTGCTGGTGCTTTGGTATGGGGGGTCAGATCAACATATGGGATGAATTCTGTACTGGCCATATATGGAGTGTGTCTTGAGTGTATAGGGTTTGATGAGGTCTGATCAACATATGGAATGTCAGAACAGGTCAGCTCCATATATGGAGATCTAAGGGTGAAAGCGGGGGCAGTGTCTTGAGTGTACAGGGTTTGATGAGGGCCCAGGTAGGGCCGGACCTTAATCTTCGGACCCAGCTGCACTAATAACTTTAAAGATGGAGTGCCACAATTTTTGTATTTTTCCAGTTTTTCATGTGTCTATGAGGTGACAGTACTTAATCATTAGACATCCTGGAGTCGTTTTTATGTGCAATTGTGTATTCACTTTGTATTTAGGGTTTCTTCCTGGAGGCTGAACCCTTGACAGTCAAACGGGCCAATGAAATAAACAGTAATATAGTGACTATCAGCCCCTCCCCTAACCCCTCCCCCTTTATCATACAACTGCAGCTGTGGGTGCGGCTTTAGTTCAGGTGGATCACCACCCATCACCACCCACCAGGCAAACCAGGCATACTTAATGAACTGGTGCAGGGCGTGCCCACATAAAAACTACATTTTAACAAATACTGTACACTTTTTTGAAAAAATTATACCTCCTTATATAACAATAAGACCTGATAATCATGTTTTAGGGTGCAAAGAAATCACGGCACTCCATCTTTAACGTCTAGAGTTTGAATGGACAGGTATCAGTCGAAAGGGAGACATCGAAGAGGAAGGACGTGTGGGGATGGATGGAATGTCAGAACAGGTCAGCTCCATATATGGAGATCTAAGGGTTTGAGGTCAGATGTAGAGTTGCTGGTCGGCTCCATATATGCAGATCTAGGTGATGCATCCAGTCTTCTCCATGTATAGCTATATTTGGCATTCAGAAATGATATTTGTTCACGAGCCGGTCCAGCCGGCTCCATTCACTGCCATGTATACATTGAACTTCCGGTGCGAGATTTGCCTCCCATGAAAGTGTCATGGCGCATCCCAGTGTCATGGCGCTGCCCAGTGTCATGGAGCAGCCCAGTGTCATGGCGCATCCCAGTGTCATGGCGCTGCCCAGTGTCATGGCGCAGCCCAGTGTCATGGCGCAGCCCAGTCACATGTCTCTTCCTTCTGTAAGCTTCCTTTATTGAAGAGAACCAGGAAGTGAGCTTCAATTCCAGTGCCGGTTGTTTTTTTTTGCGGCTTTCGCCTTTATTTTATACTTTTTATAGAGGGACAGACAGTAGGCTAACAGGAAATGGGGAAGAGAGATGGGGGAGTGACATGCAGTAAAGACCGTCGAACCCGCGGCACACTGACAGACTCGGACTACCGGCCAAGGTGCCTGGACCGCTGAGCCACGGCCCAGTGGCCCTTGGTTTTTAACCAAAACATATCACTTACCCTGCCTTTAAGGCTGCTTCTGACAGGAGGAGTACAGTGTTGAGAAAGCGGATGGACAGAGAAGCATACAGAAAGATAAGAGAAGGTGACACCAGGCCCGCGGGAAGTACTTTACACTCGCAGGGGCTGAGCGTCTAGTAGGGGGTGCGCGCGCGTAGGGGGTGCGCACGCATAGCGCGCGCCGCAAAAATGCGCGTGCACGCGCATCATGCACGCGCATTTTCGCGCATTTTCACGCGCAAACGTGGCCTTTACTTTCCCTCTCCACACGCAAGTTATATGAACGAACTGACACAGTCAATTAACCAGGATAAGGTGCCAATACTGTGATACAGCATATTTATTAGGCCTGGCCAAAAAAATGTATTCTTTTTTTTCTTCTTCCCCTCCTGTTCGAGGGGGGGCTGTGCCTGGGGGGAGGGGGTGCTACAGCCCCCCCAGCACCCCTACTTCCCTCAGCCATGGGTGACACTGTGACAGCAGGAGAAAGAGGAGGTGGAGGAGAGGGTGAGATGGATGGATGACAAGGCAGTTTTATTTTTAAAGCACATGCATTAGGATGCATGAAACAAAAGAAGTAAAACAATGTACAGATAGAACTGAATCAAAGGCAGCAGCAAAGGGCAAACAGAAAGTGCCTGTTTTTGGCCAGACTCATATAACGTGGATTCACTGACGCTTTCTCTGGGAGGAAGCGTCAGTGAATGCATGTTATGAGTCTGGCCAAAGTCATGTTATGAGTCTGGCCAAAGTCATGTTATGAGTCTGGCCAAAGTCATGTTATGAGTCTGGCCAAAGTCATGTTATGAGTCTGGCCAAAGTCATGTTATGAGTCTGGCCAAAGTCATGTTATGAGTCTGGCCAAAGTCATGTTATGAGTCTGGCCAAAGTCATGTTATGAGTCTGGCCAGTCATGTTATGAGTCTGGCCAAAGTCATGTTATGAGTCTGGCCAAAGTCATGTTATGAGTCTGGCCAAAGTCATGTTATGAGTCTGGCCAAAGTCATGTTATGAGTCTGGCCAAAGTCATGTTATGAGTCTGGCCAAAGTCATGTTATGAGTCTGGCCAAAGTCATGTTATGAGTCTGGCCAAAGACAGGCGAAACAGTGGTGTTTTTCTGGGAGTTTGTTCCAGATGGTGCATAAAATCAAAACGCTGCTACTTTTCCCCACGTATATTAATGTTTGGTTTGGTATCTGTTGTTGGTGTGTGTGTGTGTGTGTGTGTGTGTGTGCGTGCGTGTGTGCGTGCGTGCGTGCGTGCGTGCGTGCGTGCGTGTGTGCGCGCGCTGCGTGCGTGCGTGCGTGCGTGCGTGCGTGCGTGCGTGCGTGCGTGCGTGTGATGGAAACTGTCATTTGGGAAAAGCAATTACCACAGGTAGGCTAAATATAACAACCTTTTCACTTTCAGATTTAGAAAAACTATGAATTCAATCAGAAAAAATACAACTCCCCTAAGGTGCACCCGCGCAACACACACACACACACACACACACACACACACACACACACACACACACACACACACATGCACGCACACACGCACGTACATGCACATGGTCCCCCTGGGGTACTGACTGTAATTAAGAGGTTGGTCTGGCTTGGTTTGATAACTAATAAAACATAGATTTCTGGGGAAAATAAGGTTGGAAGAATTTAAGTGTTTTAGTAGTACAAAGTCCTAATTAAAATAACTGCAATGTTTATTATACTGTGACAGAGAGAGAGAGAGAGAGAGAGAGAGAGAGACACAGACGGACGGACGGACGGACAGACAGACGGACGGACGAGATGGGGAGAGAAATAAAACATGGCAAAAAGAGAAATGTGAAGAGAGAATATAGAATAAGAGAGAGAGAGGAGAGTGAAATGAGAGATGTCAGTATTAAGAATGGAGTGGCACAGAGAGAAAGGAGCGTGAGTTATCATATTTTCACAGGATATTTCCTCATTCAAGATTTTCGTTTTCCGGTCTCTGTTCTCTCGCTCCCTCCATCACACCTTGGCAGCCTCCCGTCCTCGGCTGTTTGGAGAGATACCCTGCCTCTGTGCATGCGTGCGTGCGTGCGTGGGTGCGTGTGTGTGCGTGCATGCGTGTGTGTGTGTGTGTGTGTGTGTGTGTGTGTGTGTGTGTGTGTGTGCGTGCGTGCGTGCGTGCACACACTAAGACCTAATAACGAGTATTAATTACAACATTCTGTCATTCATCCAGCTCCCACACACACACACACACACACATTATCTCTCTCTTTCTCTCTCTCTCTCTCTCTCTCTCTCTATTTCTCTCTCTCTCTATTTATCTCTCTCTCTCTCTCTCTCTCTCTCTCTCTCTCTCTCTCTCTCCCTACATTTCCTCTGCATGCCTCCCAGCGGCCAAAAGCAGTTTCACATCAAAGGGCAGGAAACGTTAGAAAACTAACAAGTGGTTTATCTCCTGTAATTCTATCTGTCGATCCTGTGGAGGGTTTCTCCTCACTTTATCTGCACTATCTTTCTCTTGCCGCGTTCCCTCATTTCTTCCTGTTGTCTGCTGAGCAGGCCAGTCTGACTCCAGATCATAATCTCACTAATCCTGGATTATGACTGTATGTTTTTAACTTTATCACCAGACACTGTGTGTGTGTGCAGTGTGTGCAGTGTGTGCAGTGTGTGTGTGTGTGTGTGTGTGTGTGTGTGTGTGTGTGTGTGTGTGTGTGTGTGTGACCTCTCTCCTCCCTGCCTATTGTGTGCACACAGCTTCATCTTTGCTGCATGATTGAACGCTCACAACACTAAACACCAGACCGTGACCCACATGGCTGCTATTGTTGCATGGCCGCCACCACACCAGCCAGTCTGCGCACACGCACGCACATGCACACACGCACAAACGCACATGCACACACGCACGCACACACATGCACACACACATGCACACACATCATGGCTTTCTCAGTCAAATACAACACATCCCAGTTAAAACATTACAACAATGACACGGTGATAAACCTGAGTGACAGAGTAACAGAAAGACAGACAGACAGATAAAGGTATGATAAGGTATGAACATTTTAAATAAGCTGATAGGTGTGCAAAAACACCAAAAACTGCATCAATATACATAGACATGTATAGAGAATGGCCATAAACCAGCATAATACTGATATATAAATTCAGTACATTATAGAATTATTGAATTGCATCTTCCCTGCAGGTTAGTGACGTGGGATACTGTTGCATCCAAAAGAAAACAGATTCTACAGAATGTAGAATCATAGAATACAAATGGATGAATAAATTAGCTGCCAGGTATACTAGAGAGAGAGTAGAGAGAAAGAGAGAGAGAGAGAGAGAGAATAAGAATGAGGCTGAGAATAGTTGTCCACAGTAGTTGAATGAATGAATGAATGAATGAATGAATGAATGAACGAACGAACGAACGAACGAACGAACGAACGAACGAATGAATGAATGAATGAATGAATGAATGAATGAATGAATGCGTTAGATCAGGGTTCCCCAATAGGTGGCCCGCGGGCCATTTGCGGCCCGCGGAGCGCCCCCTTGCGGCCCGCGGAAGAATTTTTACCCTGCGTTAGATACTGCTTGACTAAAAGTTATAGCAACATGAATAATACATGGCCCTGATAGATCTGTTTCTATCAGTTTATTCCTTCCATTTAGTTTTCAAATATTATTTTCTCCCAGATAACAATATTTTTCATAATGCCTGTATTTTACTGTGTTCCTGATTGAAAGCAATCAGGAACACTTATTGAACAATCAAGGGAAAAAAATGGAGGGAGAAAATAAGAACAAAGATGTGTGGGAGACAGATGGAGAACCCCTCCGTCCGTCCCCCCTCCTGTCAACGATGCCAAATCACCATGAAAACAGGGCCTCAGATCAGAAAGAACCCTCTCTTTCTGATACAGGCAGGCAGGCAGGCAGGCAGGCAGGCAGGCAGGCAGGCAGGCAGGCAGGCAGGCAGGCAGGCAGGCAGGCAGGCAGGCAGGCAGGCAGGCAGGCAGGCAGGCAGGCAGGCAGGCAGGCAGGCAGGCAGGCAGGCAGGCAGGCAGGCAGGCAGGCAGGCAGGCAGGCAGGCAGGCAGGCAGGCAGGCAGGCAGGCAGGCAGGCAGGCAGGCAGGCAGGCAGGCAGGCAGGCAGGCAGGCAGGCAGGCAGGCAGGCAGGCAGGCAGGCAGGCAGGCAGGCAGGCAGGCAGGCAGGCAGGCAGGCAGGCAGGCAGGCAGGCAGGCAGGCAGGCAGGCAGGCAGGCAGGCAGGCAGGCAGGCAGGCAGGCAGGCAGGCAGGCAGGCAGGCAGGCAGGCAGGCAGGCAGGCAGGCAGGCAGGCAGGCAGGCAGGCAGGCAGGCAGGCAGGCAGGCAGGCAGGCAGGCAGGCAGGCAGGCAGGCAGGCAGGCAGGCAGGCAGGCAGGCAGGCAGGCAGGCAGGCAGGCAGGCAGGCAGGCAGGCAGGCAGGCAGGCAGGCAGGCAGGCAGGCAGGCAGGCAGGCAGGCAGGCAGGCAGGCAGGCAGGCAGGCAGGCAGGCAGGCAGGCAGGCAGGCAGGCAGGCAGGCAGGCAGGCAGGCAGGCAGGCAGGCAGGCAGGCAGGCAGGCAGGCAGGCAGGCAGGCAGGCAGGCAGGCAGGCAGGCAGGCAGGCAGGCAGGCAGGCAGGCAGGCAGGCAGGCAGGCAGTGGCTGAGTGAGTGTGGTACTTCGGGGCAGCCCCTTTCACTGTGAGCTAAATATTCCGTGCATGGATCTGCCACGCAACTTTCCTTATAAGGCACTGAAATGAAGTGCGCACATAACCTCCTTGTATCTCTCTCTAGGTCGTCCTCAGACGAGCCTTCCATCGTCGCTTCCAGTCATCCCGGTTCTCCATACATCCGGCCAGCTCGTTGGTGCTTTGTGCTCCTGCATCTTTCTTGAGTACATCCACATATGTTAGTATGGGACGTCCTCGTGACCGGTGCCCATGTGTTGATTCCCACAGCACCAGTTTGCTGGCTGGGAGTTCTTGGTGTCTTTGGCAGTGTCCTGCAAGTCTCATTCTCCTGGCTGTTATTTTGTCGCTCACCCTGAATATTCCGGCATACAGATTCTCGTTGGTAGCATGTGTACTCTTGTTGATGTTGAGCACTACACGTAACATTCTGGTGTAGCACCCGTCTAGAGCCTTCTGCAAAGCAGCCAATCAGGCAGCACACAGGCTCCTGTGTGCGGCCTAGAGGGCATGTGCGCATGCGCTACACTCTTGTTCAAGCTACACATCTCTTTGGGAAACTCAGCCAATGTCTGTTTGATCATTAGTGAGCTCTGCCAGAAGACATTTTGTGATATTAGCTATTCCTTTTGTGTGTTGGAGTTTGTGTCTTCTCTCTGTCTCTGTCTGTTTGTCTCTCTGTCTCTCTCTGCTCATCCATCCACTCCTCCTGCTCTTCTTGTTTTGCTCTGTTTATGTTTTAATTAGTTAATTAGCACTTGAATGTCATGAGAGTGTCGTTAGGGAATTTCAGGTTTTTGTTTGTAAACACCACCCTCAAGGGTACACGCACGCACGCACGCACGCACGCACGCACGCACGCACGCACGCACGCACGCACGCACGCACGCACGCACACACACACACACACACACACACACTCACGTATACATATGCAATTCCCCATCACTTCATGCACACCAATGCAAATTAACATTTATACAGAAGAAACATGGACACAACCAGGACAACAGCGTATAGAGTTAAGCCAGACACTTCAAAAACAACTTCTGACAGAATAGTTGATGAGTCAGAATAAAACAGAAAGAAAATGAGAGAGTAAGAAGAAAGGCAAGAAAACATCATTCTGTGTGTGTGTGTGTGTGTGTGTGTGTGTGTGTGTGTGTGTGTGTGTGTGTGTGTGTGTGTGTGTGTGTGTGTGTGTGTGTGTGTGTGTGTGTGTGTGTGTGTGTGTGTGTGAGTCCAAATTTTCCTGTTCAGATTCTTGTCAACAGGGTATAAGTAGACTAGAGATTACTCCTTCATGCACTTAATTATTGATTCAGAGAGCACTGAGTAGTATTTGTGTGCATGTGCATGTGCGTGTGCGTGTGCGTGCGTGCGTGCGTGCGTGCGTGTGTGTTACTATACTTCTAAGGACCAAATATCTCCAAAAGGATAGCAGAATATGATAATAGACGTTGTGAGGAGACGCATTGCAACGTCTTGTGAGCTTGTAGATCTGCACATTTTCGCCTTTAGTTTTACGGTTAACAAATTGCAATTAAAACTTAAAAATGGCATTAATTTAACCGCTGTCCTAAAATGTTGAAGTCGTCGCAAGTACAGTACAGTGTGTGTGCATGTGGGAAGAGACAAACTCCAACTTCACTGGATTATGAATGTGTTTGTGGTGTGTGAACTCCCTGGCTTTAATATTTACTCCATTCTGTGTGTATCTTCACAGAATGCTGTATACTGATAAATAACTTCAGAACTCATTCATAAGCAGCTTTGCGGTTGTGGGTGCATTTCCATTTTTATGCATTTGTATACTTCTATCCCCCGCCCGTTTCATTTGGAAACACCACGTGGTGCAGTGAAGTTAAAACAGGGATTAAAAAAGAATAAGGAAAGACGAACAAACAAGCGGCAGTGAGATAAGCATACGAAATAGATTATAGCACCAACGTGCGCAGGGTTGGGTTCTTATAGTGGGTGTTTGTCAATATAGGCCTATACCCCAGCAGCCACATTCTGTACATTCTGTCTGAGTATGTGTTGTTGCTGTTGGGCAGAAACCTTGTATCCCCATACAGTAGTTCAACTATTTACATTTTCTCGCCGCACAACAGTGTGAAAGGTATAGCCTAGTGAAAAAAGACACATTTTAAGCGTGTAGAGCTTTGTTTGCTAGTGGTTTAGTCTGTCTGAGGGATTCATGTAAATAATAACTACATTGGATCCATTGGAACACAATGTTCTTTTTTTGTTCTAATTCATGAAAAGTATAATGGTGTGGGACATACAAGGTTTTCCACCCGGCTACAATGCCACAGGCTACAACGCCAAGGCTAGAACGGAGCGCACAGGAGAGAGTCAGCTGTGTGCCTTTTGAGAGAGAAAACGGATGTTTTGTAAAATAGTAGCCTGTAAAGAACATTACGTTGTTGCACCTTGAAGCTATACTGATAAGTACTGAAAGCACATGATACCACATATATACCACACAGTGTGTGTGTGTGTGTGTGTGTGTGTGTGTGTGTGTGTGTGTGTGTGTGTGTGTGTGTGTGTGTGTGTGTGTGTGTGTGTGTGTGTGTGTGTGTGTGTGTGTGTGTGTGTGTACTGTATATAATATGAAAAATGGTTTGGCCAATGGCCATCTCCCGCAGTTTGTAGAGAGCAACATTGTATTTTAAGAGTTAAGAGGCCTACTAGTAGTGGGCGTGGTCAATGCTGTTTGGCCACTCAGAATAGCCAAATGGCATTGATCACGCCTCCAGGTCTTAAGTTAAGTAATAAGACCTGGTACTTAAGACACGCATATACTGCCTATATATAGTGTGGTATAAAGTTTCCTTTGTATTAAATGTATCCTCGCTTTTAGATCCAAAGGTTACTGGACATTCAACACGTTCACGGACACACATTAGATATACCAGTCTACGTAAGAACAGTGAACAAGGAATGACTGCTTTCATTTATTATGCTGCTCCACACAAACGGAACAAACTTTAGGACCATAGGCTAGCCTCGGTCCCAGGCTTACTTATCTGCGAAAAGAAAAGCCTGGTCACAACCTAAGGCAGAGAAGCTATCGGCGGAACTTTGGCATGCTACTAGTCCTACATACTTACACCTAGAAACCCCATTCAAACCTATTTAGGTTCATCTTACGGTGGACATGTTTGCCTGAAAAGGAATCTTTGAAATGTTTCATAGTGTTAGAAATATAGTGCTTTCAAATTTGAGAAATGTACAATTGGGCTCAATGGCAGATATTGGCACGTCAAAAAAGCACTTTCACCCAAACTCCATTCACACATTTTATAATTCAGCTTACTGTGGAGACACATGCTGGAACCTTTTACTTTGAAATGATTTGTAGTTTCTGAGTTATTTAACTTAAACGCCCAATGCATTCTCAATGGCAATAGCACAAACTTTGGCATGCTACTAGTCCTACATCAGGGGTGCCCACACATTTATGACGTGAGATCTACTTTCAAAATGACGAGATCAACAAGATCTACCCACTGAAAAAATAATTGTACCATTGCTGAAAATAGTTTAAATATATAATGTACCTGGGGGGGCTTTGGAATAGGGAGGGGGTGAAATTATGACAGACAGTTTCTGCTGTCAGTTTAATGTTTGTTTTGTCTGTGTTTGCTTTACATCACCATTAAATCACCTAATCATAGCAACATGAGTTAGACTTTAATATATTAGTGCCCCTCACTTCACATGGGTGTGATTTTTATTTATAGATTTAAGTTGACATGGTGGTATACGCGTTTCGGCGTCAAGCCTTCATCAGCGTGGAAGGCTTGACGCCGAAAAGCATGTTTTTCTGCAGTATATGCATGCCAACTTAGTAAATGTATAAATAAAAGTGCCTTAAAGGACAGTTCCTTGAGTGCTGGTATTCTCTTATTGAGATTTATTGTAAAGTAACTTTTCCAGACCGTGCACTCGGTAAGAAAGCTCTAGTTGGAGTCGTGCTCGCAGCCTTGATGTAAAGATGTTCCGGATGCAGAGTCTCAGGAGTTGGCCGGCTGTCGTGAATCATTGCGGCTCCCTTCTCCAGGACAACCCCCCACCCCACCAACCCACCCCTGGTAGAGAGCAAGAGCGAGGAGAAAGGAGGAGGTTGAAGGATGAAGGTTGTGAAGCAGAACAAACAGGTGAATCACAGGGTATTGTGCAGGGTATTGTGTGGTGGTGAGGATTAACCCCTGTAGATCTGCTATTTTAGAAAAATCTTGAAAACTTGTGCAAATCTTTGAATATAAAGTGAACATTTTAACTCAAAACTTTGCTTCTGGGGGTCCCTGGAACAACATAAACGTTTGGAGGTCCTTGACATGAAAACGTTTGAGCACCACTGACTTCCTGAAAACTGTTTTGGATTCAGAAGACATTTGTAGAATCGGCCTCAGGTCTTAAAGTGTTAATGTGCTCAGTGGAAGATGGAAACACCTTTGCCGAATAAGGGCTGATGTAGTGAATATTTAACTCACATGTCGGGCCTGCCCATTGGTCCATTATGCAGCCTAGGTGCCTGGACCGCTAGGCCGGCCCAGGCCAAATCTATCTATCATTTTGCAGGATGTTCTCCATCAAGGTGGCCGTGGGTAGTCTGGGGAAACACAACAATGTGCACAATTGGGTACAGCGTCCTCGCCACATGCACACTTATACAGTAAGTAGCCAAAAAACGGTATTCAGGTGGGAAAACGTGAGCAAAATTGGTGCTCTGTACCGTTGAGTACCGGCCCAATTCAAGCATCTCTGTAACTTAATGTGGTTTGTGAATTGTCCAATTTCAACAGCCTGATTGAAAGACATTTTAACATTAGGAAATGTACTTAGACACAAAAAGTGTAAATGCCTAATGTTAAATGACACCACTATCTACCGGAAGTGGGTGTGGAAAGGGGGCTGTGAGATAGGCCTATAACAACTCCAACCCGACGCATTTAGAACGTAATGTAGACCTTTATTAATCCCACAGGGTAAATTCTGTGCCATTCACGAGATATCTCGTGTGTAGAGCTTTACCACAGTGTGCCACGAGAAACACAAGATTCTTTTTTTTCTTTTTTTTTCTTTTTTTATGTCTTTATAAACGATTGTAAAACATATATTGGTTACGTAACCAACAACAGCCAATTAGCTACTACAAACGTTATGCAAAGCTCGGCCAATTATCACAGCGGAAGTTTGATTTCTCCGGAATAGCCAATTAGCTACTACAAACGTTATGCAAAGCTTGGCCAATTACAGCGGAAGTTAGATTACTCCGGAATAGTCTGTTTGCCCAAAGGGCAACTATAGTTATAAACGATTGTAAATCATAGATTGGTTACATAACCAACAAAAGCCAATTAGCTGCTACAAACATTATGCAAAGCTCGGCCAATAACAGCGGAGGTTCAATTCTAAATAAATAAATAAATAAATAATAGTGTGGTTTGCCCAACCAGACTATTGTTATTGTGACACTCTTTTTTTCCTTCCGGAGTAATCGAATAGTGTATATTGTTGAAGAATATAGCATCAGTAAACTGGCAATAACTGTGTTAAATAACTCCCTAGAGGCTATTCTTTGGCAGCAGTCGTCACAGTCGTGAAAAGGCTAGAATCAAAAGAAATGCAACACAGCCACACTCCATAGTACATCCTACGTATACAAGCATTTTTAAATATCTATGAAGCAGGATTTTCGCAGCTCACATTAATCGTCAGAAGCAGATCATCAAAATGAAAAACATTTGATTGCAGCAATTGGACGCTGAGACAGCTCATTCGTTCCGCATGCTGATGATGAGCTCTTGTAAATGAGTCACCAGGAGGCCTATGATTTTCTTTTTTTTATTTTCATTTTTGCAGGTACGTTAGCTAAGAGTTGAGGAGCCCAGAGGTGTCTCTTCACCGCCGTAATGCTGTGTTAGTCAGGCAGTCATGTGTTACCTAGTTGTGCCGTGTGGCAGCGTACGTAGCCTTGCTCAGCTGTTCCGCTAGCTAGCATTTCTGAAGGCTGGACCTCGTGAAGTCATGATGTACGGCCACAATTTATATGCAAAGCACAGAGAACAAGAGATAGAGAGAGAGGGAGAAAACGCACACTGAAATTGAAAGAGAAAAACTAAACAACAACAATGAAATCACAACACACAAAGCATGGGCATGGAGAAAAAGGGAGAGAATCAGAATGGAAGGCTATAAAGGCCTGCGGATGCGGAACATTGGCTTGTCTCAAGTTGAACATGGGAAATGAGTCAGCTGCTTCTTGTAACAAGCACACACACCCATGCAGGCATATTAGGCACACACACACAAAATGTAGAATGTCTGTCTGTCTGTCTGTCTGTCTGTCTGTCTGTCTGTCTGTCTGTCTGTCTGTCTGTCTGTCTGTCTGTCTGTCTGTCTGTCTGTGTCTTTAACTGGGACCGTAGGTGAAGCATATGTAACTAGAAAGGTGCAATTCCGGGAAGATTGCAAGTGTGGTTGGACCGACCACACTTAGCTCGTATAGCTAATTATGATGATGATGTATGATGATGATGATGATGATGATGATGATGATGAAGATGATGATGATGATGATGATGATGATGATGATGATGATGATGATGATGATGATGATGATGAAGATGATAATGATGGTGATGGTGATGATGAAGATGATAATGATGGTGATGGTGATGATGATGATGATGATGATGTATTGACCCATATGACGTCACAGGGACCCTAACAAGTTTATACGGAATAAATAAATATTAAAGTTGGGCAATTAATATAATCTGGTTGCTCAATGAGGTCTCTTCCAGGAAGAGGACAATGAGCTTTCATCTGCAGAGGGAGGGAAACACACACACACACACACACACACACACACACACACACACACACACACACACACACACACACACACACACACACACACACACACACACACACACACACACACACACACACACACACACACACACACATGCACATGAGATTTTGTGTCACTGCAGGTGTGTGCAGACTGTAAATGGTAAATGGTGGATTTATATAGCGCCTTTATCCAAGGCGCTTCATATAGATTGTGCATTACATTCACCCATTCACACACATACATTCATACACCGATGGCAGCGGAAACCATGCAAGGCACCAACCAGCACATCAGGAGCAATTAGGGGTTCAGTGTCTTGCTCAAGGACACATTGACACTAACTCTGGGGGAGCCCGGGTTCGAACTGGCAACCTTGCGGTTCCCATCCAGCCACTCGACCCCTGAGCCACTACCGCCCGTACCGACTATGCACGGATGCATGGATTTGTGGAAGCACAGGTGTTTGTGCACGCATACTTATATGGGTTTGTGTAAGAGTCTGTGTAGGTGGGTCTGTGTGTGCATGTGTGCATGTGCATACATCCATGTGTAGATTCAGCGTGTGAGTGCGTGTGCACAATGTTCATGACCTAGCTTATTCAGCTCAGTGACCATTCAAAGTTCAGTTGACTTGTCCTTGATGCTTATGCTAATATCCCACCTCGACGCTGGCGCTTGGACAAATCCCCTTTCCTGCAAATCCGCTGTAGGCATTTCTATCCCCATTTATCCTGCTTTGTTATTTTTGATTAATTTTCTAAAAGGCAATTCTGCACGCCAGGGATCCCTGCAGGAACAAGTCTCCACAGCTGAAATCGACCCTGGCATGCGAACGGTCGATGCACCAACCGATGTCACGGCGTCTAAGGGGAGGTAGAGCACACGTCTGGGAATTAACCCGTTGAGACCTGAGACCAGATTCTACAAATGTCTTTTTCTGAAAAACCTGTTTCTATATCTGTGGTTCGATCTATTTCATGCCAAGGACACCAAACATTCATGTATTTGGCCGCCGACCCCCATCTTGTTCCAGGGACCACCAGAAGCAAAAATATGAGTTAAATACATTTGCTGTGAAAGAATATATATTCAAAGATTTAGTGTTGTAGTCAAGTCCACCTAAAGCGAGTCCAAGTCAATCCAAGTCCGAGGGGGGCAAGTCAGAGTCAAGACCAAGTGTGGGAGAGGGTCGAGTCCGAGACCGACGGGAGGCGAGATCGAGTGGAGAAAGAGACCATTTCCTTTTTTTCTCCTCTCATTTGATTTATTTTATTTCTTTCTATACAGAAAACACTGCGAGAGCAGGCAGGCGCATCAGCTACACTCCGTTAGTTACAAGATAGCTGTCTATAAGTGCCAGACAGCTCTCTTATAATGTTAATGGGAATGTGAATGGGCTCCTAATCTCAGCAACAAACGTTTGTAAACATAACTTTGGTCTAACTATTTCTCTACTTTTATAATACCAATTGGTATTGTATTGTATATCATCTTAATCTGTGATTAGACACCTTTACAACAATGTATAGATTGTAAGGATCGGGCGTTCGTGGAATGAGCAACACAGCTAAACGTGTGGGTAGCGCTTCCAAAACATTTGCCAAAATGGCAAATGGTTGGTTTTCACCCTTGCCCACCTTGAGTTGCTTAGTGGATTGGATGATTAGACTCTCCCACAGCAATAAGGAAAAAAACAATACACATTGGCTATTTTTACACTTTATTAATTTTACACTCAGAATAGGTAGTGTGTGGAAGATCCATATGCAGCCACAACACTTGGTATGGGGCAGTATCTCTCTCACAGGCAAGACAGAACATGTCATCATTGAAGGAAATCTCAATGCAGGGAGATAACTGGAGCCAGTGTCGACCCCTATCTTCAGAATCTCCATAGGACCTAACGCCATCCTCCAGGATAACAACGCTCGCCCCCACAGAGCAAGGATCATCACAGAGTACCTCCAGAATTTGGGAGTGGAGAGGATGTCGGGGGGTCCAGAGACTCCAGACCTCCACCAATTGAACACTTCTTGAGTGTGCTGTACGTACTAGAGTGAACAGAACCACGTTGGTTGACTTGCAAACAAAACCTGGTTGAGGAATGGGATGCCATCCCACAGAAAAATGTGGTTAGGTCGGTGATGTGTTGTTTTTTCCTTATTACAGTGGGAGAGTGCAATCATCCAATTCACTAAGCAACTCAAAGCAAGGGTTGAATACCCTTGTTTTGGGGTTGTTTTGGGGGCGCTACACACACATTTAGCTGTGTTGCTCATTCCAGGAATACCCGATCCTTACGATCTATACCTCGGAGTCGTTGTAAAGGTGAAAAATTATATAAATACAATACCAATTGGTATAGTATTAAAGTGGAGACATAATGGACCAATCTTACGTGTCCTAGTGACTCTGACTCAAGTGGACTCGATGGGGGGAGTCTCGAGTCCGAGTCAAGTCCAGGTCAAATTAGGGCGAGACAGAGTCAATGAAAATGTGGACTCGAGACTGCAGGGCTCGAGACGAGTCAAGGACTCGGGTACTACAACACTACAAAGATTTGCAAACATTTTCACGATTTTTGTAGCAAGGCCTGCGGTGCTGTAGCAAGGCCCACGGTGCTGCGCCAGCTTGTTGATCTGCTATTATTTCAACAGCTACAGTTTAAAATAATGGTTAAAGGGTTGACACCAGCTCCACCTGGCCCTGAGATTGATGCTGAACCCCTAACTGCAGGCTCCCGATGAGCGGGTTGGTACCTTCTTGGATGGTATGTGCGTGCGTGCGTGCGTGCGTCCGTGCGTGCGTCCGTCCGTGCGTGCGTGCGTGCGTGCGTGCGTGCGTGCGTGCGTGCGTGCGTGTGTGCGTGCGTGCGTGCGTGCGTGTGAGAGGGTGTGTGAGGGTGATGACACAAACATTGTAAAATGCTTGAAAGGTGCTCAGCAGCCATTCATCACTGCTGCCGAGGTGTCATTTCTCCTCCATCAAAGACTGATGACTGTCTGACCTTCACCCTGACCTTGGTGCTGTATGATGAGCAGCTTCACTACAGATGGACAACCGGCAGTTCCACTGGAGAATCCATTCAAAAACATTCTTTAATTACACACACACACACACACACACACACGCACACGCACACGCACGCGCACACACACACACACACACACACACACACACACACACACACACACACACACACACACACACATACA
>NC_136809.1:39112825-39140325 GCF_951216825.1 Electrona antarctica
CTCATTTATCCATCATTGCCAAATTGAAATAGCACATTATAATTGCAGAAATAAAACACAGCAATTGCCTTTCCTGAACAGCATCTCCGATAATCTGCCTCATGATTTCATTTGTTCAGATCTGGTGTTTCCACAAGCAGTGCTGAGGATGTAGCCTACAGTGTGCACATATTGTATATCTGTATGTGCACATTTTGTATATGTATGTATATTATTTTTTGCAAACTCATGCTGGATCCTACTTACTCATGATCTAATCTTAGCTTTCAGGACTCATGTTTTCCACAAATGTGCTTTATAATTGCGCTCTGAACTGAGCCATGCCATTGATGAGGAGGGTGTACTGTCTATACATATGGGCAGGGCCCTCAGGAGCCACATGCGATAATCGGCATTATTTGGCAACGGTTTCTGCTGTTTCTGACATCAGTGCATGTTCTTCTTCTTCTTCTTCGTGGGGTTTTATGGCGGTTGGCATCCAAATAGTTGCATTACCGCCCCATCAGTGCATGTTATGTTTGTGCAGCCTATATATAGGCCTGTCGTCCAATGCCCACCATGCAGTCTCCATATATGGGCAAATGACATAGTGACGTTACGGTTGTGATGCCCGACCGACCAAGGTGTGATGACCCGATACAGTGGAAAGGGAGAAACGCGTTGGGAATGAAATGGCTGCAGGAAGGAAAAGACCTGAAGTTGCTGCCTCGACCTCTCCAGACTACAACTCATTCGAAATTCCGCAGCCAGACTCTTGACCGGCACCCGAAGACGGGGCCACATCACCCCGTCCAACATTTTCTGAACGAAATACGTTCAGAATGAACGTTCAATAATTTCTCTGAAACGTTACTACATCACGTTTAGCTTGGGAGACAGGGTTGCATATAGCTTCCCTTCATTGGCTGCCAGTTAAATATAGAATTAATTTAGGTTTAAATGTTTGTTGTACTGTTCTCAGGGTGTCGTCCTTGACACAAATCAACCAAAGTCAGCCAAACTCTGTTCAATAGTCAGGATTCATCTCAGTTTGCCTTTATGGAGATGCCGGTGGTCAACTTTTATAAACAAGGAGTGAAACTGTAAAATAGAAACATAAAGTACACAATCAGCTCAATAACATAACATAACATAACCTAAACACATACTTGGCCTATAAGCATTCAGTAGTTTTGCAAACAACATATTAACAGTCTACCTCACATAATGCAAGCATCACTCAAACTTATTAAGCATCCCATGCAATATCACAAAACAACTCTCAGATAAAGCTTACAAAACATGACTCAAGTCAATCGTACACAAACAAAACTTACAGGAGATGGTTTCAAGCCAAAAACAAAGAATGACAGCGCAGCTTCTGTGTGTGTGTTTGCTCCTGCCTTCTGCTGTCCTGCACACCTGAAACTACTGAACCTCAATTGGCTGCACAATTGGCTCCTAATTACACATCAAAGCTAGGTTAAATGCACACACATCAGGGGGTGTCAATCCTATCTAATAATAAACTGAATGACTGGGACAGCACATTTGTTTTTAAAGCCCTACATGGCCTGGCACCTCCCTATATATCTGCCCTCGTTAATCCCGCCCGACTCCACTGTAGGCCACGTAGATCGGCAATCCAGATGGTCCTCAAAATCCAACCCACTCACCTGAAATCTAAAGGCGACCGTGCGTTCTCGGTCGCTGCACCAAAATTGTGGAACACATGTTTTCCCTGGCCTTTTAAAACCATGTGTCCTACATTTTCATCATGTGACGATGTGTCCTGACCTCCTCTTTTTTATAGTGTTATTATCCTTTTCCTGTAATTTTGTGTACTTTTTCTACTGTATTATTGTGTATTTATTCTACTGTATATGTTTTGTTCTATGCTGTCCAGCACTTAGTCAACCCTGGTTGTTTTTAAATGTGCTTTAGAATCGACTTGACTTGAGTATATGCCAGTGCACTGGTCTAGTTTACACCTCCATATGATATCTAAACTATACGTTTCTGCTGTCGGGAAGAAACAACCTACATTTTTCAGAAAATGAAAAATATAAAATTTTCAGGAAATGAAGAAAACCTTATATTGTGAAAACATATATTACATTATTAATACCAAAAAGTGAAACCTGCATTCCTAGGTGTGGACATGCCCGATGTCAGTGCTTATCATTCCTAGGTGTGGACATGCCCGATGTCAGTGCTTATCATTCCTAGGTGTGGACATGCCCGATGTCAGTGCTTATCATTCCTAGGTGTGGACATGCCCGATGTCAGTGCTTATCATTCCTAGGTGTGGACATGCCCGATGTCAGTGCTTATCGCCATTGTTTCGTCGTTGTTGGCAACCGTTTCCATTGTGTGTGACATCAGAACAGTGAGAGAGGTGCGAGGGAGAGAGAGATGTGCATGGCAGACCGAAACCTGAACATGCACAGGCTCCATGGGTAGAGAATGCTACCTGGGAATCAGAAAGAGGCCCCCGGGGCCTGGTCTAACTGTCACAGTGTCCCCGAGCAAGACACTTAACCCTAACTGCTGTAGAATAGTGCCACAGCTCGCAATAGTTATAGGATGAGTAATTGTAGGCGACACATTTCATATTTCACTGCAATTGTACAGTGACGATGTCATGTCATATCTGTGTGAATAGTTGTCACTCTCTCTTTGTATGTCTTTCCCCCTTTCCATCTCACCCTCTCTCTCTCTCTCTCTCTTCCCATTCTCTTCTATCCCACCCCACACCCCACTTCTTGGATTTCTTGGAACCTGCGGTGGGGTGTCACTTACCAAATAACAGATCTACATCTACAAGCTCATCCATTGCATTGTTAGCTCGTAGATCAGTTCTCTTTGGAGTGTGGAGTGTAATTTGAGAATAAATCAGCCATTTTGTCTTCAACTATGTTTGGAGAAAAAGCGTATAGCGGCTTGTGTTCCTCGCGTGCCTCACTGAGCGTGGATTTTCACAATGAAATATAGCCCAGGTCGGCAGTTCTAATGTGCTGAATGTATGATGGATCAGTCTGCCAAACGGCAACAAAGAGACACTGGCAGGAAATATTTATCAAATAGATTTAACAGCCATATTGTTTTTTATAATACATGATAGCTAATATATTCCTTGATACATAAATCTGCAGATAATGGATACGGCAGAGTTTGTGTGTGTGCGTGCGTGCGTGCGTGCGTGTGTGTGTGTGGCAGGGGGAGATGAGAGAATGGTCTGTGTCCTGAATGGACAGTAGGTTTAACATCTAGATGTCAGATAATGAACGCCATATTCACAAAAATACAATAATTGCAATCACACAAACGTGTTAGGCCTCATTCACACGTACCAAACACCAATCAAGCAATGTTTGGTCGTTTTTTTGTTTTTTTGGGCCACCACAATGCTTTTCCAATGGGAGTCACATGGTTTGATCAAACATTTGTGTTTGATTGCTGATTGCTGGTGGTGTTCTGCCCCTCCCCCCTCATCAAACAAAAATGTTTGGTCAAACCATGTGACTCCCATTGGAAAAGCATTGTGGTGGCCCAAAAAAAAACATTTGCTTGATTGGTGTTTGGTACGTGTGTATGAGGCCTTATGCCTCATCTATTATACATTTGAAAACATGTGCCCAAGCCCAGGAAAGGAACATAAAGTCACCAGCTACTACGTCACTGACACGCTGCAACACGCTGCAACACACACTGCAACAACACACTAACACGACACAGTCTTACCCTCCGCGTCGATCCACGGCTATCTCCTCATGTCGCGCCGCACGGCCACACTCAACAACACCCGCGTAAAAACTGTCATTGCACTGCCACTACAGCCGACTCCCGTCCACACTCACAAACAACAGCAATATCAATAATAAACACAAACACGCCACAAGCACCGACACCCCCGCCTAATTTGTTGCCACGTCTATGCAAACAAGCACAGAAAAAATGCCATTCAACACGCTACTTACAACTCGCTTACAATTCGCATACCTGGCAACACTGCATCCCGTGATTCCACTCTTTTCATTGGCTGCGCCGCCAACATTGTCAAACATTGTTGCCACGTCTATGTAAACAAGGCCGCAAACCCTGACTTCCTACAGCCTACAGCCTATACTTTCACACACTACCACTCGCTTACAATACGTGGACCTGGCAACACTACATCACCCCTTCCCAATGGCTCAAAACCCCACCACGTGACCCACGTGTGTTTCGTGTTACCTTTCACACTTCCGGAAACACTACCGGAAGTTACACGGTACACACACACACACACACGCACACACACACACACACACACACACGTGCGTGCGCGCGCGCACACACACACACACACACACACACACACACACACACACACAGTGTACAGCCTGCCGGAAACCACAAGTAGAAGAAGACGAAGAACAACAACACAGGTTCTACACTGATTCTAACTTGGATGGAGAGCGCCGCGATTACATACACAGTCACAATCATGCAAACACGACCGCGTCGACACCTGGCGTGGTACAATCGGGACGAACCGAGGCGCATATATGGATAACAACAACAACACCACACGCACACGCTGCAACAACGCGCTGCAACACAAAACGTAAGTCACGTATGTAACTATGGTTCTATGAATCCTGGATGACTGCTTAACACTGGATGATTGGCGTCCAGTGTTAAGCACTGCCTCTGGCAGTCAGTAAGGATGAAATAGAACAGCTGTGTACAACGCAGTGTCACTGCAGACACGTGTGTGTGTGGGGTGTGTGCGTGCGTGCGTGCGCGGGGGGGGGGGGGGATTTTGGAACGCCTCGCGATGCAGCTGAAATGGCACACACACACACACACACACACGCCACAAAACGCTAATAATAATAATAATAATACACAATTACAACACTACACTAATCATAACAACAGTACAGAACAGTACAGTACACATGAGTACAGTACAGAAAGAAAGCTCACATCAGAATATTAATCCATGTAATAATAATAATAATAATAAAACATAATAACACAACACTAATAACTATAATATCAACAGTACAGAGAACAGTACAGTACATCAGAATATTAATCCATGTAATAATAATAATAACAATAAATAAGCACACAACACTAACAACAGTACAGAGAACAGTACAGTACACATGAGTACAGTATACTGTTCCTGCGCCTTGCCATGCTCTTTCAATCATAATAATAATAATAAATAACAACACTACACTAATAACAACAATCATATCAACAATACAGCGAACACTACAGTACACATGAGTACAGTACAGTACAGAAATAAAGCTCACATCAGAATATTCATCCATGTAATAATAATAATAATAATAATAATAATAAATAATAACACAACACTACTAACTATAATATCAACAGTACAGAGAACAGTACAGTACAGTACATCAGAATATTAATCCATGTAATAATAATAATAATAAAAAAACACTAATACAACAGTACAGAGAACAGTACAGTACAGTACACATGACTACAGTACAGTACAAAGACTTACAGTACACTACAGTACAGTATACTGTTCCTGCGCCTTGCCATGCTCGCTTTCATACGCACATACACAAAACCAAACAGGGCCACTCAGCCAGCTTGGCAACTTTGCGCTTTCCAAGCAAATGCATAAATGAAAACATCATGGCTTGCCATTGCCTTCTTCCCATTTGCGACGCATCGCGTTAGGATGAGCGGGCCGAAGGCCCGCGAAATTCTAGTACATTACATTACATTACATTACAGTCATTTAGCAGACGCTTTTATCCAAAGCGACTTACAATAAGTGTATTCAACATAGGTAGGGAACAAAAACTACTAATCACCAGAAGTCTTTAGTGCATTTTCTGCAAAAACAAGCAACCAAGAGTATACCTAGTGCTAAGGTAAAAGTGCAATATATCAGCTACCTATTTCCTTAAACAGATGAGACAAAATAGCTAAATCAAATGAGCATGAGCTAAAACAATTAAGTGTATCGACTAAACAAGATCCAATAAACAATACAACAATAGAAAACAAGCGTTCGTACAACTAGTTAACAACAAGTAGGTCAGGCAGAGAGGAAGGGTAGTGTTTCCTGAAGAGGTGGGTTTTCAACCTGCCGCGAAATATGGGCAGTGACTCTGCTGTCCTAACATCAGTGGGGAGTTCATTCCATCACTGTGGGGCCAGAACAGAAAAGAGTCGTGACCGTGTGGATCGGCCAGAAGGACCCTTGAGTGACGAGGCAATCAGTCGCCCCGAGGTGGCAGACCGAAGTGGTCGGGCAGGGGTGTAGGCATCGACCATAGCCCGGAGGTAGGAAGGAGCTGTTCCTTTCACTGCCCTATAGGCTAACACCAGGGTTTTGAACTGGATGCGAGCCGCTACGGGGAGCCAGTGTAGAGAACGGAGAAGGATGGTTGTGTGGGAGAACTTGGGGCGGTTGAACACCAGACGAGCCGCAGCTTTCTGAACAAGCTCCAGAGGTCTGATGGCAGATGCCGGAGCACCAGCAAGGAGGGAGTTGCAGTAGTCCAGGCGGGAGATGACGAGAGCCTGGATGAGCACCTGGGCTGCCTTCTCCGTGAGGAAGGGGCGAATCCTCCTGATGTTGTAGAGGAGGAATCTGCAGGACCTTGTCACTGATGCGATGTTTGCCGAGAACGTCAGTTGATCGTCCAGGGTCACACCCAGATTTTTCGCAGTCCGAGTTGAGGTCACCACAGCATTATCAATGGTGATGGCCATGTCTCGGTGCGGACAGCCCTTCCCCGGGAGGAACATCAGCTCGGTCTTGTCCAGGTTGAGCTTCAGGTGGTTTGTCGACATCCACGCCGAGATGTCAGCCAGACAAGCAGCAATGCGTGCCTCCACTTGGGTATCAGAGGGGGGGAATGAGAGGATCAGCTGGGTGTCATCGGCATAGCAGTGGTAGGAAAAGCCATGGGAGTGGATGACAGCACCCAGAGATGTAGTGTAGAGAGAGAAAAGAAGAGGACCCAGAACCGAGCCTTGGGGAACCCCAGTTGTGAGCCTGTGTGGTTCTGACACAGACCCTCTCAGCATCACCTGGTAGGAGCGACCCGTCAGGTAGGATGCAAACAGGGAGAGTGCAGAGCCTGAGACACCCATCCCCTCGAGGGTGGAGAGGAGGATCTGATGGTTCACCGTGTCGAACGCTGCAGACAGGTCCAGGAGTATCAGGACGGAGGAGAGAGAGGAGAGAGAGAGTACACACGTATCAAACGAATGTTCTGTGCTCTGTCTGTGATTAATGGCTGCCACAATGCAATTCCAATGGGAGTCACATGGTTTGACCAAACATTTGTGTTTGATGAGGCAGCAATCAGCAATCAAGCACAAATGTTTGGTCAAACCATGTGACTCCCATTGGAATTGCATTGTGGCAGCCATTAATCACAGAACAACATGTGTATGAGGCCTCACACTGTTGGCCCTAATTGTGAGAGACAGCAAGGTCAAAACAGCAACCGACAGTAGTCCCGTATGGTATTCCTTCAGAAAATAGTCATTTAACAAAATGAATGTTCTCTCCAAAGAACATGAAGACCCATTCACTAAATAAAACGTGTGGTGGTTCCTCATGGATGCATCCATGTGATCCATTCGAGAACCATTATGTGTCTGTGTGTACTAGTGCACCAGCACCGCCAACCGTAAATGAAAAGGTCCCTCGATTTAAACCCGCCTGGTGCAACTCAACTCACCGTGGACGGCATTGTCAGTGACCCGTGTGAACACCCCTGTGTCCATGGGGTCGCAGAGCAGGGGGTTGACCTGTTCACTCCAACAACACACTGAGCTTCATCTGGGTCACTGCTGCCATTAATGTACTCCCCTGACCGACTGCGGCCTGCCCCACCACCCAATACTTACTTCATGTTTGTGACAGAGCCATTGAGTATAATTATGGCTCCGGCAGTTTGTTTGTGGCCTCATAGCAGGCCATTGAATGCCTAACCACTATGAAACCTTCGTCTCCCTATATCCCTGGGCAAACATTCATCTAAAATAGCTGATCTACAAACTCATAAGACATTGAAACGTAACACAATGGGGAAAAAAAGGAGGGGCCAAGTATAGACCCCTGGGTGGCCCCAGTTAACCAAGTATACAGTAAGTGGGGGATTGTTCTACCTTAATAACCTGAGTGCTGTGGTGCTGCATGTCCACGGAAGCGTAAAGAATTGTGTGCTGCCGTAACAAAGAGCGGCACATATGAGTAATTAATTACCTCATCTCCGCTCCCCTGCTCTGTATGCGGCGGTGGGTCCACTTCTAACATTCTGCATTTAATTCTCATAACCTAATTTAATTTGCAGCGCTGAAAGCCCCCTGTCATCTTTGTCACTTTGTGCACTGCACGAACAGTGGTGGTGGCAAGAGCCTCGCTAATTCACCCTGTCCTTTCCAGGCTCCTTGTGCCTCCTGTCGCACTTGCAAAGTTGGCACACACACACGCACACACGCACACATGCACACACACACACGCACGCACGCTCGTGCACGCACACACACACACTCACACACACACACACACACACACACACACACACACACACACACACACACACACACACACACACACACACACACACACACACACACACACACACACGTTCATGCACGTATCCAAATGGCCTGAGGACTGCCCGCAGCGGCACCAATTAATGGCAGCGTTCAATGAGTTCAATGAGCAAGAACATAAAATCCTCTGTACTGTCATTTTGAGGGAAGTTTCAAAAGAGGGCAAATTTCTGTCCTTTTTGCAGAAAATATTCGCCTGACAGCAACATGGTGTAGAACACACTCAGTGCAGGCATAGGCTTACATACGCACACACGTACGCATGCACACGCGCACTCTCACGCACGCGCACATACACACGCAGACACAGAAATACACTGATACTGGGAGATGTTTGCTCAGTAGCTTCCGACGACTTTTCATCTTTATTACCGTCATCATCACTTTATTCCTATCTCTGTCATAACGAACCCTTCACCCTGGAGAGATCACACACACACATGCACAATATTGTGCACACTTTCACATGGCATGTGCAGGCCTGCACACAAGCACACACACACACACATGCATATATAGTAGAGACACACATACAGTACATGCACACATGCATGCATGTACGCACAGTATACTCACTCCCATGCGCAATTAAGCAGGTTCAGCATCCTCTAATGCCAGGTTGAGTGTGGGTGGATGAGAAGAATGTGGGTCTGTGTTGAAAGGAGGGAGGGAGAGATGGAGGCAGAGGGTGGGGCTGACGGAGGATAAGAGATAAGTTGGAACCCGGCGGGTTTAAAAATAACGAGAGAAATAGACAGAGTGTAATAAGGACGAACGGACAGAGGGAACGATCAAAAGAGGATTAGAGGGTTGAGACAGAGGTGAAGGGAAGGGGTGTTGTAACGATATGATGAACAGAATGGCAGAGGAAGGAAGTGGGAATTCGTACTGTATGTGTGTAGTTCATTTATCAGAAGGGAGGACGGCTGCTGAAGGCAACAATGGCTGAGATGAGGGACGGGGCATACCGTCACCCAAGCACGCTGAAATAGCACGGATTGGCATTTCCGTACATTCCGTACATACATGTACATACACGCCTTCGGCAGAGCCTTCAACTCTACCGAACCTTGCAACGTTCGACACGGCAACTCGCTCTGTTTAGCTCGCTCGGTGGTGTCTCTCGTGGCTCAAGTTCGGTAGAGACGGCGCCCCTCTGTCACGGTCTATGGGGAGGATTTCAGTGTAATATGTACGGATTTGGGGGTTTTCTAGGCGTGTATGTACGGAAATGCCAATCCGTGCTATTTCACAGTGTTTGGGTGAGACCGGGTTAGAGCGGGAGGAAAGAAAGAACAGTGATGAGTGAAACAGGCGATGGGCAAGATGAATGGAGAGGTGACGGGATGTGGAAATGAAATTGGGCACTGGAGAAGAATTGAGCACTGGTGACCTATGGGAGAGGAAGGTTGTGTTTAAAGGACATGAAGGCTTGAGAAATAGATAGACAGGCGAGAGAGAGAGAGAGAGAGAGAGAGAGAGAGAGAGAGAGAGAGAGAGAGAGAGAGAGAGAGAGAGAGAGAATAGAAAGATAGAATTAGAGAAAGAGAGAATTTTTTAGGATGTCAAAGGCTGGCATAATACAATGGATAGAGGCTGAGCCATACTGAGAGCATATAGTACAAATTAAGACGGAGCAAGGAAAAGCAGACATGGGAGGAAGACAGGGAGCTTTAACAAGACGCGAGAGAAAGTTGTCAAATTGGCCAGTATAGCCTTGTAGATGCATCTGTCAGCTCCAACTCCACTGCAGTAAATGTTCGCACAAGCCGAATCATTTTCTCAGACTCCCACATGTACACCATAGCTTTATTTTATTTTTACACAGTTGGTTGACTGCGCATTTCTCTCTCTGTACTCAGACCCCGGTCAAATTGCAGCCTCTTGGGAAAAGAGTTCTTTTAGTTTGTTTTCAACTTACCTACCGGGAGTACCAAGCAAGCGGGGTGAGTCACTATAGCCTGTCTGCGCCGCAGCATTTTAGTGTTTAATGAGCTGTCACGAATCCCCGAAAACAAAAGCCAGGAGTTATTTGCAAGCCTAGTTTGACCCATGGTTCCCATCCCAACCCGGAGAACAGTATGCTCCATACCTCGACTCCAAATGACCGCGGCTGTCAATGGCGATGATTTAAGTCGTCGATATAACCATGCTTTTCCTGCGTTTTCCATCAGCAGTTAGAGGATCCCACAGCATGAGAGGTGATGGAACAGAGGCACTTAAGTTAATTAAACAGCCTTATCTATGGGCCCCGCTCTCAAAGAAAACGGGGCCCCTTTGAATTGGCGATAGCTACGTAATTACCCTTTATCGCCTTGTAGAGAGGTTAGGAGTGCTTAATGAAGAGCAGTTTTGTTTTAGACTTTAGCGAGAATTAGAATATGGCGTGTGCGTACGTGTGTGTGAGGGACGTGCGTGTGGCTCATGGTGAAGCTTTCAATATTAATATCCAATAATTGCAATCTAGTGTGATCCTTGTCCTTCAGTTATTAAATGAATTTCATTATGCCCTCTCCACTCCCACTTACTTCTCTCTCGCTCTCTCTCTCTCTCTCTCTCTCTCTCTCTCTCTCTATCTTTACGTTGTGTGTGTTAGAACACACTCAACGTAAAGATATGCAGGCCGTGTAACTTCTATTATATTATTATATATGATTTAATTAGCTGTTTTATGGTTGGAAGTTGGAACATGTTGAAGGACATTCTTCCTGCTCCCCCTGAGCACACATGCATATATTCAAAAGAACAGGAAGGTTAGCCTGCCCTATACTTACACAGTATAGAATCCTTTGTGTTCATAAAAAACAAGACAACAGATTTGTAAATGCCAGAAATGAGAATGATGTGGACAAACAGTAGTATGATGTGGCCTTAAACAATTATTAATATTGTCACTGTTGGGTGGAAACCTTGTATGTCCAATACCATTGCACTTTCCAGGAAATGGAAACGTAAAACATTAAAATAAAATGATTGAAAGAAAGGAAATAAAAATAGACATTTGAATTCCATAGCCACAAGCTCTTCTAAATACTTTTCATTTGTTAAATATTTACATAATACCTAACTACGGACATACCTGAACACTGTTCTAGAATGAATAAAATCTTTTATAAATATATCAAATCTGCACTCTCACGATGCATCGCATGGCCACATTGGATCCACTACTTTTGTATAACACACAATGAAGGAGGATATTTTGAGAAACATAAATGTTAAGATTGGAATACCATAGGAGGGGCAAAGAAAGCACATTGATGAGTGAACGCTCGCCCCAAAACGTGCTCGCCCCGGGTCAAAACCTTATCCTCAAATACAAATACAAGTAGTCCTACAAGAACCGCTGGGGGCAAGCAGTCCACGGAAAAATGGGGGTGAGCGTGCTTATACCACGATAGCTCGTTTTACGTCAATAACCATTTTTCTTTTCAACGTCAATAACCATTTTTATTTTTAAAGCAACTGATATTTAGATATATGGCAAGTAAATATATCACGTTGTCTGTTACTGTTATCTGTGGCCCTGCCTTTAATTTAACTTTAACTTAAGAACATGTGTTTTCTCAGATGGGTGGCCGGTCTCTCCATTAGAGATAGGGTGGAAGGTTCAGTCATACGCATTCAAAGTAGAACCGGTTGTCCTTCGCTTGGAAAGGAGTCCGCTAAAGGTGGTTCGGGCATCTAAGCCTGCTAAGGTGGTATAGATGCATCCTGAGCGTCTCCCTATAGGGAGGTACTTGGTGCATGTCACACTGTGGGAAGACCCCTTGGCAGTCAAACAACCAGATGGGGCGTTCATATCTCCACACTAGACTTGGAACGCCTCGGGATCCCCCAGGAGTGGCTAATGTTGCTCGGGAAAGTAAAGTTTGGAGCTCTCTGCCGGAACTGTTGGCCCCGCGACCTGATTCTGGATAAGCTGTTGAAGATGGATGGATGGAGTGTGAAAATGTACAGTCAGTCTTTGGAGTTAGATTAACAGGTCTTTACTCTGCACCAAATGTAAAGTTATTCATCAATGAGACAAACATATCCAGCATATTCGTTTCCTTTTCCACAACGTCGACCATCAACTGATCAGCAATGTCCATGCAGGCTCACAAACAACTCTTTCTACTATATCATCCCCTATTTTGTACCTTTTTCCATAATGAGTCCACTAACTGTCAAAAGTGAGCAATGAGACCCATGTCTGCCTGGGAATATTACACAATAACAAGTTTCTTTGTTTCCATTTTTATGTTGCACGCCAGTGATTTTAATGAATGCTCTGTGTGGAATGAATACATTTCACTATCATCCCCCAGAATTACTGCGGAGACGTTTCAATTTTGTGAAACTACATCATGCAATACATTATGAGGCTACAGCTTTTCACACAGAAAATAATTAGACACATACACAAGAAAGAAGTAACTAGTAAGGAAAAAAGAAAACAGGATATAGTTAACAGAAAAACAATAGTTTATCCATGAGTCAGAAGACCCCCAAGCGGACCATTGGCCAATGGTCAAGTTTTGACGAATTAAGTGGTCAAATGTCTGAAATAAGTCTATAAAAGTCTAAAATAAGTCTTACATTTTCAAACTTCATCTCTTTCTCAGCTAAGGGGTGAAAAAACTTTGATAAGTGTAACATGGTTAATAGTGCTTCCACTTGCCCAGGCATTATATTGTATTGTGAGTGTTCTGTCACTTTAAGAGTTTGAGCGGTTGCCTTTAAGGGAATGACGCAAACCTAGCGCACTTCCTATTTCATCTGTGCTATGAAAGCGGTAGGTTGTGTCTATTTTGCACTGCTGATTATTTTATTATTTTCATTTGCAATTGTGCATTATATTTATATGTACCCAGAGTTGTTAGGATAAGACTGTATCTGCATCTGTTCTGTTTACAGACAATATTAATGTTGAACACACTGAAGAACAGAGCAGTGATTGCCACGTTGTCTGTTTTGTCAGGTACATATATTGTATTAACTTGCTATTTCATCTGTGCTATGAAAGCGACAATATTAATGTTGAACACACTGAAGAACAGAGCAGTGATTGCCACGTTGTCTGTTTTGTCAGAATAAATCCAGTCACTGCTGTCTGTTGAGATCCTGGTCTGTGCTTCCAAGTTCACACAACACAACGCAAACTTAGGTACAGGCTCCAAGAGACGAGTAAATTTAGAGTAGACCAGTAAGACTGTCTGGGGAGGCACTGGGGACTCGGGGGGCACGGGGGGTGCACTGTCTGGGGCGGCACTGGGGGGGCACTGTCTGGGGAGGCACCGGGGGGGCACTGTCTGGGGAGGCACCGGGGAGGCATTGGGGGCACTGTCTGGGGCGGCACTGGGGGGGCACTGTCTGGGGAGGCACCGGGGGGGCACTGTCTGGGGAGGCACCGGGGAGGCATTGGGGGCACTGTCTGGGGCGGCACTGGGGGGGCACTGTCTGGGGAGGCACCGGGGGGGCACTGTCTGGGGAGGCACCGGGGAGGCATTGGGGGCACTGTCTGGGGCGGCACTGGGGGGGCACTGTCTGGGGAGGCACCGGGGGGGCACTGTCTGGGGAGGCACTGGGGAGGCATTGGGGGCACTGTCTGGGGCGGCACTGGGGGGGCACTGTCTGGGGAGGCACCGGGGGGGCACTGTCTGGGGAGGCACTGGGGGGGCACTGTCTGGGGGGGCACTGGCACTGGGGGGGCACTGTCTGGGGAGGCACTGGGGAGGCATTGGGGGCACTGTCTGGGGCGGCACTGGGGGGGCACTGTCTGGGTAGGCACCGGGGGGGCACTGTCTGGGGAGGCACTGGGGGGGCACTGTCTGGGGGGGCACTGTCTGGGGAGGCACTGGGAGGCACTGAGGCACTGGGGGGCACTGTCTGGGGAGGCACTGGGGAGGCACTGGGGGGCACTGTCTGGGGAGGCACTGTCTGGGGAGGCACTGGGGGGGCACTGGCACTGGGGAGGCACTGGGGGGCACTGTCTGGGGAGGCACTGAGGCACTGGGGGGCACTGTCTGGGGAGGCACTGGCGAGGCACTGGGGGGGCACTCTGTTACATAAACTAAACAAAGAGCTGCTGAACTGACCTAGTACTAGCTGCACTAACATGTGCGATGTGTACTAGCTGGAAATATCACTGAGCACAGTGTTGTCACAGCCAGGTTTAAGTAGCCAGCCAGGTGATTGCAGAATGGAAAACAGCCAGGTGATTGCCAGAACACACCTCCGCACAAGCAGAGCTGAGCTCCAACCTAAAAGGCAAAATGCAGAAAGCACAGAGAGACAAGATGGATATTAAAACATATTATAGAGGCCTCATTGGTCGCTGCAGTTCATTGGTCGACCTGTCTCCAACGGTAGGAGGAAGACATGTGCTGAAGGCTCTGACTACTGGCCAATCACAGCACATCTTTTCTGTGACTTCCGTTTACATTGCTAAAGACCCAGCTTGTCAAGCTTCCGCGTGCATAACAAAAGTCCCGGAAAAGACGTGGTGTGATTGGCCAGTAGTCCCTTGAGTGACAGCGAGAGACATGGAGGAGTCGCATGAGTGACGTCACTTGGGCAGCGACGCAGAGTGCCTTCAGCACTTCCGCTTGAATTCCTGCCTTCAATAGAGACACATCACTCCAATGAACTGCAACGGCCAATGAGGCATCTTTTTTTGAGTTGTGCAACCACTCCATTGCCCAGCAATGTGTGTCCCTGGCTGTGTCCCTGGGTCCCTGGCAGGGTCTGAGCACGGAAATAGCACATTTTCACCACCAAGTGTCAATGTTGCGCAGCCTAACACACACACACACACACACGCGCACGCACGCACGCACGCACGCACGCACGCACGCACACACATACCAGGGAGGAGTACAGTACAGTACAGTACAGTACAGTACAGTACAGTACAGTACAGTACAGTACAATACAGTACAGTACAGTACAGTACAGTACAGTACAGTACCACTCACTTCCGACGGGTCAGATCTTTTTATATATATGCCATATCTATACGTACCCGGAAGCTTGGCAAGCTTCCGCTTTGCTTCGCAAGGAATCTCAGGAAAGCTTGCCTTCATGTTGCCTTCCCTCGAGACACGACGCCATAGTGTTGAGCACTGCTCTTAAAAGTAATGAAAGGTGATTGATCATAATTGAATCCACCTGTGTCCACACCCCGCTGATTCAGCCTAATCCAAGCCACCTCACCACAGTGGCGTTTCCAGGAATTACATTTTGGGCAGGCAAGAATTACATTTTGGACAGGCAAGATGTGTTAATTGTCGTCTCCCCGCGCTCGTAGCACTAAAGGTTTTCAAAGAGATATATACCTGCCAGACGAGTAGTATACAAAGGCTGAAAGGCTTGCATTTACATTCCAATGGGTGATTGAGGGTCGCGCTCTACCGCAACGGCCAATCAGCTGTCCACTAATAGTTCTCATGTCTTGTTTTTGTCCCCTTTTTTTCTCATTGTATGGATTTTGGCCAGGCCAGAAATGGATTTGGACAGGCGGACGCCTGCCCTCGCCTTATTGTAGATACGCCTCTGCCTCACCATGCACCTCACTGCAGGTACTTAGGCCTTAATTCTGCAGTAAATCAGTGTTCATTTTGCTAGGACGTTTTTTATTTAGTTTTAGTCATAGTCTTTTGAACAAAATTTCATTTTGTCATATTTTAGTTATCTCAAACATTTTGTCTAGTTTTAGTCGACTAAATCTACAGTTAATATTGTCAACACAAATGTATTTTGGCAGGGCTTTATGGCATAATTGCTGATTTTACACTTGATTGCATATATGATATACATATATTGTCAATATATTTAGTTTTAGTCATCATAGCTTAGTTTTTATTTAAAAAGGTAGTCAACAAACATTTTGCATCGTACTTTTAGTCTACAAAATAGAGCTGTAAAAATGACCAAATTGCTGTAAATGACCAATCGTCACCAAGCTCCAATGGAATCGCTTCTTCCAGTTCCTCAATCAGCACAGTAGCAAGAGATAAAGATATAATCAACTATATTTTGACATATATAATCACCCATGGCCATAATGGCCTGAAAAGGAATAAAATCATGAATTAACTGCCATTACCATACATCTCATTCAGGAATATAGTTGGGTAGAAGCAACTTTCAACCAAGCAACTTAATTCACACTGTGGAATGTCGTCGTATAATGTAGCTATGTCATTTTTGTCATAATTTGCAATTGTTTCATTGTATCTCAAAAAAGATTTTGAATAGGTTGTGCATTGTAGTGTTCCCTAGTCTGCTGAAGAGTATACGCCTTATGTTTGTGGACACTTCTTCCCATGGGTTTACCCCCTCCCTGTTGGCCTTTACCATGCTGTTTGTGGACACTTCTTCCCATGGGTTTACCCCCTCCCTGTTGGCCTTTACCATGCTGAGAGCAATCCCAGAATGCCTTGATAAAAAGTTTATGCTCTACACGGAAAGTTGTTTCTGTTGGCAGTATCACTCGTTGTCCCGCTGGCGGAATCTAGATGAGCTGAACGCCTAGCCCACAGCTCTCTGCTTCTGCTCCATGAGCTGAACGCCTAGCCCACAGCTCTCTGCTTCTGCTCCATGAGCTGAACGCCTAGCCCACAGCTCTCTGCTTCTGCTCCATGCTGTCACAGCTCTCTGCTTCTGCTCCATGAGCTGAACGCCTAGCCCACAGCTCTCTGCTTCTGCTCCATGAGCTGAACGCCTAGCCCACAGCTCTCTGCTTCTGCTCCATGAGCTGAACGCCTAGCCCACAGCTCTCTGCTTCTGCTCCATGCTGTCTAGATTAGCTGAACGCCTAGCCCACAGCTCTCTGCTTCTAGATGAGCTGAACGCCTAGCCCACAGCTCTCTGCTTCTGCTCCATGCTGTCACAGATGAACGCCTAGCCCACAGCTCTCTGCTTCTGCTCCATGCTGTCACAGCTACATCCTCCTAGCCCACAGCTCTCTGCTTCTGCTCCATGCTGTCACCGCTACATCCTCCTTTTGATTGCAGCGGTTGATGGGGAAACAATTCAATATATATATATTTTTAAAACATATCTGCCAATTATTACTAATGGTTTTGGCTGCCAATTATTACCAATGGCTTTGGCTGCATGGAAACAATGTTTCAAAAATCTTCTCATGGTATTATGGTATTATGGTTTGTTGTGTTGAGTTCTGTCCACTCCAGCTGTACTAACATTCTAGTGGCATAACAGTTAGCAGAGTTGCTAAGCTTACCCAGTTCAATGAACTTGGCTCAGTGACTCAGCGTGTGTGTGTATGTGTGTGTGTGTGTGTGTGTGTGTGTGTGTGTGTGTGTGTGTGTGTGTGTGTGTGTGTGTGTGTGTGTGTGTGTGTGTGTGTGTGTCTGTGTGTGTGTGTGTGTGTGTCACTCAATATTTGGCCATCAGCAACTCACTCTGGCGTTTGTATTCATCAGTCCTTCCAAGAAAGAAAAAACACTGTTGCACTTCTTGTAATGTGGCAATCTTTCGATTGCCACATTACATAAAAAGCATCACCCGTTATTTCTATCTAGCATTGACACTTTCAATTTCCATGTCTGCCATTTTTCATTTTCTGACCATTATATGAACATCAACATGCTGTTTCTATGGTAACAACTTAATTTCAGCAGTAACGACATCACAGACACGTATAGTTAATCAGCAGCACACCTTAAAAAACAGCAAGCAGTGCTGAATTTGGTCATTTACGAACTGGAATTGGGATCATATCAGGCTACTGCTATCATCTTCTGCAACCACTGCAGTCGCTTCAATTTGTGTAAATTGATATCCAGTAGAATTTCTGTCAGAATATGCTCTCTTTTGACATCTCTGGAAGAAATCAATGCCTATACACCTTTTGAAGGCAACTCTTTGATGGCTGTTTTCCCCCAAGTGTAATGGACTTTCACTGTACTATTATGTCACTATCCCATCTTCTACACTGTAATGTATCCAACTGGGATGAAGCATTCAGTACACGCTATTAGCATGCATGCTAATGCCGATGGTGCTCTGTCATGTCTCTATGCGTGATGTGTGCATGTGAGAAAACTGAGTATATGAGATATTGACTCCACAAATGGAGTGTTTATTCCGCCCTTGGGATGAGCTGCATTCTCCTCCGCTGGTTTGGGAATATTGTCTTTGGCTCAGCTTTCAAGAACAGGCTCTTGCATTACAATTATCGCATTTTGTGTCCTCTTCCTCTGTTCTCCTTGACAAAAAGACAGATTGAGCTGTGAAAAGGAAAGGACGGATTGTGGTAGCAGAAGCGGAAGCATTGTATAATCATGAAGCACAGCAAAACATGGAGGAGTACACACACAATTCAAAGTTTACATGAGATACAGACAAGCATATACAAGCAGTGGCAGTGCTAGGACATGTATGTACATAGCCATCTGGATACAACTGTACGTGACTGTGTGTGCTTTGGAGGATACATTGTTAGTGATGTATACTCAATGAGTTGACTGATCTATTCGTTGCTTTGCACAGCTCAACAACACACATCCACACACGCCCACACAAACAGAACACAGTACAACAGACAGCCTATCAGCATTAGCATGCAAGAAAACATTGCATATTGAATGATTGAACACAGTTGGGCGCTGCTACCCCCAGGTTGTAATTCTGCTGGGGGAGGGAGACTTGTTTCTTTGTGAAGAATAGATATGATGCAGGAGATAGGGTCGACAGATGGACGGACGGACGGACGGACGGACGGACGGACAGACGGACAGGCAGCCAAACAGACACAGCCATGCAAATGACACACGTACAGCTCAGTCAATGAGACAGACAGAAAGCAAGTGATCAAAGGAGCTAGGGAGTCAAGGGTAGGAGACTTTGATGTTTAGATGGAATGAAGTATGTTCATTTACCATGGTGCTGTGCTACTTAGGGAGCCTTGTTGCATTGTGGCCTGACGGACTCCCTTCATTCAAGACATGCTTATTCAAGTCTCCATAATGGTGGTTTGAAGTGCAAGTTCTTTATCAGTTTCAGAAACGGGAGAAGACCTCAAGAGGCGGCTGTTTGTAGCTACAGTGGAATCAGTACCCCACGTCTTACGCTTTCTTGCACTACCAATTTGACACTGCACTGTTAACTTTATTTTCTTGTCTTTATTATGAAGGGGCCTCGTGATACACGGATTGATTGACTGTATACTGTAGACACCATATTTTCTTTTTTTTTTACCCTCGTTTACTGTTGCTCTGTAGTATTGGTATTATTATTACTGTATTTTTAATGCATCCTGTCTTTTCTTTTGCCTTGTTTCGGATTTGAGTGACAATCAACCGATAATCACCAGTAGGTTACTTATCAAGCCGAACTTATCGGTCTACTGCACATGCACACATACACAACAAATGTTCGGTCCGTGTGTGATGTCTGATTGCTGTTTGATTGCTGCTCCAATTCATTTTCAATGGGAGTCACATGGTTTGACCAAACATTTTTGTTTGATATGGGGGGAGCAATCAGCTATCAGCAATCAAACACAAATGTTTGATCAAACCATGTGACTCCCATTGGAAAAGCATTGTGGTGGCCCAAAAAAACAAAAAAACGACCAAACATTGCTTGATTGGTGTTTGGTACGTGTGAATGAGGCCTGAGGCCTCATACGTATCAAACACTATCAAACAAATGTTTGCTAGTTTTTTTTATTTAATGGCTGCCACAATGCTTTTCCAATGGGAGTCACATGGTTTAACCAAACATGTTTGATTGCTGGTGGTGTGTGTGTGTGTGTATCAAACAAAAAGGTCTTTCTTTTTTGTCTAACCTAAACATAGTTTAGGTTAGTTTAGGTCACTTCCGTGTTTCCTAATTGCAGCCAATAGGCTCCCAGACTACATGCAGTAGGTCGATAAGATCGTCTTGATAAGTAACCTACTGGTGATTATCGGTTGATCACATGGTTTCTACTGTATACTGCAGTACTTTTGTTTTTCCTTACTTAAATTGTAAGCTGTAACCTTAACTGCTGTGCCACCTCTGGGTGACTGATTTCCCCCCGCAGGATAATAAAGGTATCTATCTATCTATCTATCTATCTATCTATCTATCTATCTATCTATCTATCTATCTATCTATCTATCTATCTATCTATCTATCTATCTATCTATCTATCTATCTATCTATCTACAGTATCCATCCATCCATCCATCCATCCATCCATCCATCCATCCATCCATCCCTCCCTCCATCCATCCATCCATCCATCCATCCATCCATCCATGTATCTAGTACTGCTGTTTGGGGCTGAGACATGGACCCTCACAGCACAACAGGAAAGAGCCCTGGATGGAGTCTACACAAGAATGCCAGAAATGTGGTCCACTATAGGGAGGGACCTATACCACAGGTCACAGACAAGAGAGAGAAGTCAGAGAGAGAGAAGGATGAGGCTGGCAGGGCACTGTGTCAGCCACCCGGAACTATAGAGGCAAACAAACTGACACTGTGGGAGTCAACCCAGGGCAAAGTCAGGAAAGGCAAGAAGCGCACCACCTACGTAGATGCACTGCAGCACGACAGCTTAGCTAACACTGTAAGAGCTCAAGACACTGATGCTAGATAGGAGAGTGTGGAGGGCAGCGATTCAGGAGTCCCAAGTAGGTGTTGGCTAAACTGCACTGACCACTCTTGCATCGCTTTGTCAGTTACTCACTGTTGGTTTTCTGCATGCACAAATATCAATTCATCCATTTATTGCAGATAAGATGTACATTCAGCCAGGGATGCACCTATATGGAAATTCTTGGCCGATACAGATGTTTAAAATAACAATTAAATTTAGCCGATAGCCGCTACTGATACCGATATATATGTTTATTTAGTTTTTGTTGTTTATTTCCCCCTTATATGCCAGGGAAACAAATACATCTGCAATACAAGAAATTAAAGTTCTGAATCTACAGCTTGGTAGGCTGCAGATAACCAACACACCAACATACAGTAGCCACAACGCAAACTATATGCTCAAGAACATACATATTGGCTATACTGCCATCGGTTAATGTCAGTTTTATTTGCCGATACATACCGATATTGACCGATAACGGCAAATATTGGCTGATACACCTGTACATTTATACTTATATTTCTTGATATACTGTATATTAACTAGTCAGACCAAGTACAGATGTCTATAGGGTCAGACTCTATAAGTCTACTTAACTTATCTCTCGCTGTACCTATCCCACGTTTCACCCTGCTGTTTCTGCTACAAAACCTGAATTTCCCTTTGATAACTTTTTTGAGCGGTGCCTCCGCTCCATTACGCAGCTATGTGTGTCCGTATGTGTGTCATATACATGTCCCTGTGTCCCAGCATGGAAAGCTGCAACACGGTAACTGTAATTTCTCGACTGTTTCGGACACGGGAAGGCTCGCCGCTTGGGTGTGTTCTTTATAGATTGTTCTTATCAGACAATTGTTGCTATTGTAGCCCCCAGCCAATTAAGACCCAGCCCGCAACAGCCCTGCCAACCCGGGTCTCCCACTCGCCAGACCAAGCGTTGGTCTGACGAGTGGGAGACCCGGGTTCAATCCTCGCTTCCGCGCAATGCTACACTAGTTAGGGATTTACCACATAGAGAGTATTGTGGTTACAAAAAAAGATCCAAAGAGTAAAGTGAAGTGAGTAAAGTGAATGAGTGTATTCATTGTACTGTATGGCATTGAATGTCTGAATTCATTTAATTACTAGAAAGATTGCAGTCTCGGTAGAGTGCATACCTCTGCCGACACTGCACATTACTGTGAAGATAAATCGTTGCTAGACCTGAATGAGTAATTGGCCCTTGATTGTGACATTGTCCTTTGAGGCTTTGACCCTTTCAACCCAAAAGTAAATAGTCTCTGCAACAGAGAATACTGATCGTTCCCTTCACCTGGGTTTCCCCCGCCAGCGTTGCCATGTCTGCTTATTTTAAGCGACATTGGGCTTATATTTCTGTAATGTTCCTTACGGTTTGCATTTTTGGGGACTTGTTTCTAAAGTGTAGTTGCTTATTTGGGCTTGCTCCCAATTCTTTTCATTTAAACCAGTGGTTCTCAAATATTTTCATGTCATGGACCCCCAAATTATGTATTATTTGGCCCCTATAACCCCCATCTGAAAATGGTTTGTGCCAGAGAGCCCCATACCAGATTCATGTTGTTTGAATGTTTAAAAAATCTTCCAAATAATCGACAGATGTTTTGTAAATATCTTCAAAAAGACGATGTACAGTATATAAAGGTTTGAAGTGCTCATGTGGTCTAAAGTCGCTTCTTTTTGGCTTGTTTTCCTAGACCTACTGAATCTGACAACACTGTTCTTTCCCCGCCCATATCCCTGTGGCGATGTGAAGGAGCTCAGCAGGAGATCTTATCCCTGGTTTGACTGACTTGTTGTAACTGTAAATGATTTCTCTCCTGTCAGTAGTATAGGTTAAATCTATCATGACGTGATAAAGCCTTGTAGCAATATACCAAGATTACAAAATGCTATTAGTATTGAAAGATAAAAAACACATTGACAGGCTGTTTCACCCCAACATGCCCCCCCCCCCCCCCCCTCTCTCTCTCTTACAGCTGTGAGAAACACGTGGTAAAACTAGGCCCGCACACACACGCACGCACACGCACACACACACACACACACACACCAGTGGCAAAGGCAGAAATTAGTTCTTGGGTTGGCCTTAGCCACGACTAGCTGGTTGTGCAAGTGCGTGGCCGAGAAAACTTCAGGTTTATATCGGTTTTATATCCATTCATAGCGTATTTTCTGCCGATATAATCGGGAATATTGGTATAACAAACAACAAATACGCACGCATGCACACGCACACACACAGGCACACACACACACACACACACACACACACACACACACACACACACACACACACACACACACACACACACACACACACACACACACACACACACACAAATAAATGCTTCCAAAAATTCCTCACAAAGAGCACAGACATAAAGTCTGATGCATGCAGCCAGGAACAAACACAATTTAACACACACACACACACACACACACACACACACACACACACACACGCGCGTGCGTGTGCACAAATGTGTCATGATTCATGAATGCATGCCACATGCATACAGAGGAATAATTTAACAATACAAGTAGGATTCTTCCTGCTGGTCTCATTTGTAATCTGCCTAACTCCATAACAACCTCCCTACAGGTATCTCTCTCTCTCTCTCTCTCTCTCTCTCTCTCTCTCTCTCTCTCTCCTCTTATAATGTTTAGCTCGTACAGCAGATTTTCTCCTCCAGAGGGACAAAATCCTGAAGACCTGAACTGGGGTGGATTTCATCTTTTTACATTTTAACAAGAACAGGAGATGACATGAAATGAAAATGGAATAAATGTACACCAAATCCTTACTCGTTGCTCCTCTCTCTCTGTACAATTCCCTCTGCACTTTGTGTGCATGAGTGCGTGCGTGCGTGCGTGCGTGCGTGCGTGTGTGCGTGTGTGTGTGCGTGCGTGCGTGCATGTTATAATAGATGGTACAATACTGCAGCAACAGCGAGTAGATTGAAAAGAGGATGCTGTAAACTAATCTCTGTCAGCAGAGTTACCTCTCCCTGGAGGCACAAACTTCATTACACACACCTGCACTCACACAGGCTCACGCGTGCACAGGCTCACACATACACACACACACACGCACACACACACATAGACACGTGTGTACGCGCACGCAGAGCTTTTCATTAGCAGAAACGGAAGGTCCGAAGAGGTGAAACTCCTGAGTCTGTACTGTGAGTCTGTACTGTGAGTCTGTACTGTGCGTGCGTGCGTGCGTGCGTGCGTGCGTGCGTGTATAGTCAATCAATGTAGTACTCTTAATAGCCGTCTTAACTTCTGACAGAATAACAGGCTTGAACACAAAAAAACTATATTGGGCAAAATAAAAGCTGTGATTGGATATTGATTACATTATTATGGCTTATTAATTATTATACCTTCACATTATTGTGTTATATTATGGTGTGCAATAAGCAAGCTATAGTCTACCTCAAACACATTGCGAGAAACACAACTCATGAATTCAACCTCAGGAGGCAAGGGGACACTATAGGTTTGAAGTCCATCCATCTGTCCTTCTGGACCATATCTCCTGTCCTGACCTATAGACCTACCGTAAGATCTAGGATGACAATAACAACTCAAAGAACTATGAAGACCAGCTCAGAGTCTCCAACTCAACTCTGATTGTTTGTGAGCACATCTTTTTAGTTAATCTAAAAAACAATACTTGAAAGCAATGCTGCACTTTATGCACAAGTTACTTTAATTACCATTCTTTATTGCCCTATAAAATGCTGCTAAACCATAAAGATGCACTTTATACCTTGTACTTTGATTCTTATATGTCCTTATTCTTTGTCTTGTAGTGTAATGTGCTTCACTGCCTGCCTGTTACGTTTTTGGTTTAATGTTTGTTTTTAGTTCAATGTTTGTTTTAAAAACGCCATTGACAATGAAGGGAAATTTTACGTCATATTGTCTCTTTATTGTTAATGGCATTTAATGTTTGTGTTGGCACCGTTTGTTTTACATCACCATTACATCACCTAATCAACATGAGTTAGACTTTAATATATTAGCGCCCCTCACTTCACACGGGTGTGATTTTTATGTTTACTGCGGATGAAAATTAGCTAAATCCTTTACGTTGCATCGTATTAATATGCATTGCCCCATCAAAATAAACAAAATACCTCCATACGGGTCCATTTGGTTCTATTTCAGAGTTACAGACCTGTAAGGGTCCATTTGGATCCCCCTCAGGGAATCCAGAGGGTCCCTGACTGGACCCCACTTTAAGAACCACTGTCCTATACCAGAAGATAGAAAGGACTACCATGTCTTATGTTATATAATTCCATATTATATAACATAAGACATGTAGGACGATCAGAATTCCTAGAAGATCTTGCATGTTCATAACTCCTACCATGACATCTAGGATGTTCACAACTCCTACCATGACATCTAGGATGTTCATAACTCCTACCATGACATCTAGGATGTTCATAACTCCTACCATGACATCTAGGATGTTCATAACTCCTACCATGACATCTAGGATGTTCACAACTCCTACCATGACATCTAGGATGTTCATAACTCCTACCATGACATCTAGGATGTTCATAATCATAACTCCTACCATGACATCTAGGATGTTCACAACTCCTACCATGACATCTAGGATGTTCATAACTCCTACCATGACATCTAGGATGTTCACAACTCCTACCATGACATCTAGGATGTTCATAATCATAACTCCTACCATGACATCTAGGATGTTCATAATCATAACTCCTACCATGACATCTAGGATGTTCATAACTCCTACCATGACATCTAGGATGTTCACAACTCCTACCATGACATCTAGGATGTTCATAACTCCTACCATGACATCTAGGATGTTCATAACTCCTACCATGACATCTAGGATGTTCACAACTCCTACCATGACATCTTGAATGTTCACAACTTCTATACCATAATGCTGTGGTCCTGGCTCAAAGTGTTGTCCAGTGACCCACAGGGTTCCTTGACAGGGTTCCAAATTGATTGATCATTACAGGTCTGTAACTTTGAGAGTGATGGGCGCCCTTGAACTTCAAAGGTTTGAGAATCACTGCCACATTAGGTATGTGGTTACATCTACAGCATGAAGGCGATGCGTTTTGTAGCCAAAGTAGGTCAATGCAACCCTAAAAGCCTCAATCATTCATAACCACTGCCTCATCCGGTGCTTCATCCACATGACCTGACCTGAGTGACCTCATATCCTGCTCTTCAAAAACACAGTAAAGAAAATGGAACGTGGTGAATGAAAGGAGCTGGACTGGAGGACAGCTCCATGAAGTGTCCCTGTAGGGTTGTGTGTCATCACATTCAGGTGACCTGACCTCATGTCTGCTCTACTTCTGTTGCTATTGTAAAAGAATGAATCACAAAAACTCACGGAGAAAAGAGAGAGATGGAAAATGGAAGCAGAGAGGGAAAATGAAGGCATGATTGCAGGATAAAGGGTCTTCTACAGCTGGGACCATTCTCTGCCACGCGCACGCATGCATGCACACACACGCACGCGCACGCACGCACGCACGCACGCACAAACACACACACACACACACACACACACACACACACACACACACACACACACACACACACACACACACACATGCATGCATGGTAGACCAAAACACTTGAACACAAAGAGGAGTTTTTGAACACCAATTAAATCTCCTCTTGGTTAAGAGGGCAGCTGTTCAGTTGGGGGTGGACACCATCGTTGTGTGTCAATATGTGTGCATGTCATGTGTGCGTGCATGCTGCCTAGTGCCTATGTATGAGTGTTTTGGTGTGGCTGGCCAGTCAGCTCCCAATATTTCGAAACTGCCAACCTATGGTAGTCTGAAAATGCGTTAAAGCAGACATCAATAATTACATGTAAGGCATATCCCAAAGCATTGTATTAATTTTCTTCTGTCACATTCTGCCCTTTCCTGTTCTGTTCTACTGTTTCATTTCATTTTGTTCCATTGTCAATTTTCTTTTCTTTTCTTTCTGTTTTGTTCAACTTCTTTTGAGTAACCTCACCTGTTGACTCTGGAAAAGTTGTCCCGAAAGATGAACTGGCCTGAAGGGGGCAGTGTGGCTCTGTTTTCAAAAGGAGAGGGAAGAGGAGAGATGATGATGATGATTGCTTCACTTTGCCTCTCGTCCAACCCGTCACTTTCACACATATGCTCTCACCTTTTTCTACATACGTAAGCATCAATTCTTCTATTATAGGCCTTTCTGTCAGAGTGAGTTCCCTGCC
>NC_136809.1:39145325-39152825 GCF_951216825.1 Electrona antarctica
GCTGTGCTTTTCCTCATTCTCACAGCTGCATATAGCTCCCGTTTCGGCTTCGTTTCGGGTGTGCGTGTCAGTGCGAGCTGGTTGATCTGAGAGTGTTCATTTGTTCGTTCATGCGTGTTGTGTTGTGTTGTGTTGTGTCATCCGGACCCTGCGCCCTCCCCTCTGCACACACAGTGTGTGACAGTGGGAGAGCGGTGTGTGATTACAGGTGCTTGCCGCCGGGAGATTTTTGGGAGTGAGGCCAGTGTTGCGGCGCTCTGAGGCCGGCTGAGAGGCACCACAGGCGGGCAGGACCCCAAAGGAGTTGGCCCCGTTCGAGACCGAGGTGGAGCTCTGGACCAGACGCCCCCGCTTTGTTGCTCCAGGGACAGGCAGACCTTGGAGCATCTTATTATTGAGAATGAGAAATAAGACTCGTGCATGCGCGCACACACACACACACACACACACACACACACACACACACACACATACACACACACACCCACACACACACACACACACAGAGAAAACAAAACAAACAGACACATTCTGTACACACACAGACACACAGCAAGACCCAGATTCATTGCACACATACGTGCAGAACAGCATGAACATGCTTTACTTGTCTCCCTGGCCCTTCTCTTGTCCACATAATAACCCATAACCCCCCTTACCCTCTAGCCTTCCTCACTACAGCATTGCCCCGTGTTCCTTCCCCCCCCCCCCCCCCCTAACCTCTAGCCCTCCTCACTACAGCATTGCCTCGTGTTCCTTCCGCGGCCTTGAAATCCTACACCGTGATTTACACACCCCGTTATGCCCTCTCACACCCTGCTAAAGAGTGATCTGTCTTCCCTTCCCTCCACATCCCTGTGGGAGAGAGTGAATGCATGGAGACTCCTCCCTCTCTCCCACAGGTGTAATGTTCAGCCCCTTCCTCGCTCTCTGTTCCTCTCTACAGGTGCTCCACCATTCTCTTCTTAATTTCTTCACTCCCTGCCTCCCTCGTCGTCCCATAACTCCCCCCACTCCCAACTCCTTTTCTCTCCATAAATTTCCCTCCCGTTCCCTTCTCTTTCTCTCCATAGAGCAACTGCTCTCTCTCTCTCTCTCTCTCTCTCTCTCTCTCTCTCTCTCTCTCTCTCTCTCTCTCTCTCTCTCTCTCTCTCTCTCTCTCTCTCTCTCTCTCTCTCTCTCTCTCTCTCTCTCTCTCTGTGTGTGTGTTAGCCCCAGGAGATTTCTGGGATAACAGGTGGAACCAGTGGTTTTTAGGGATCAAGTTCCCATCTGCCCGAGATACAGGAATGCAGCATCACCCCAGGCTCCAATGAAACAAAGCAATAAAGAACACACACAAATACGGACCCACCAACACGCACGCATATACACATACATGTCCAACCACCCACTCTTTTCTTTCTTTCTCTCTCTCACACACACACACACACACACACACACACACACACACACACACACACACACACACACACACACACACACACACACACACACACACACACACACACACACACACACACACACACACACACAGCCAAATGTAGGCATGCAGAGGGCCCACGATGATGGATGAAAACAAACCATTAGGTGTGTTCAATTAGCGTATTCATTGTGTTCATTGGCTTTTAATGTTGTGTGTTTGCGTGTTTGTCAACGAACGTTTGTCTTTGTCAGGGAAAGCGAAAGGAAGAGAAGGCAGGTGCTCAGGTCACAGAGACGCAACACACACACACACACACACACACACACACACACACACACACACACACACACACACACACACACACACACACACACACACACACACACACACACACACACACACACACACACAGACAGACTGATGAAGTGTCTATGATTCTACACAACAGAGTGTGCTGCATGTTGATGGAGCATGGACTCCTGCTGGGTGTGGTACAGCAGAAAAGCTGCATTCAAAATGCCCTGAATCAGATCCAACTGCTTACGGCAATGACACCACAGTGTAACGACACTCCTGCAAAACACTGTTCGACTAACCCATTGAAATACATTGAGGATGATGGGCTGATATATTCTTTCAGTCTCCCACAATTACACCCGGCCGTGTGTGTGTGTGTGCGTGTGCGTGTGCGTGTGCGTACGTGTGTGTGTGTGTGTGCGTGCGTGCGTGCGTGCGTGCGTGCGTGCGTGCGTGCGTGCGTGCGTGCGTGCGTGCGTGCGTGCGTGCGTGCGTGCGTGTGTGTGTGTGTGTGTGCGCGTGTGTGCGCGTGTGAGTGTGTGTGTGTGTGTGAGTGTGACAGCCACTTTCCCGTCGTGAGGATTCTCCCTCCACTCCAGAGCTATGACAGGTCAGTTAATATTGACATTATCTCCCTGCACCACAATGACAGCTAGAACTGCAGGAAGCCTCTCATTAGCTGTGTGTGTGTGTGTGTGTGTGTGTGTGTGTGTGTGTGTGTGTGTGTGTGTGTGTGTGTGTGTGTGTGTGTGTGTGTGTGTGTGTGTGCGTGCGTGCGTGCGTGCGTGCGTGCGTGCGTGCGTGCGTGCGTGCGTGCGTGCGTGCGTGCGTGCGTGCGTGCGTGCGTGCGTGCGTGCGTGCGTGCGTGCGTGTGGATAGGAGTCATTAGCCTAGTCAAACAGGTGTTAAAGATACAGGGGACGTTTCCAATGTGCCACTGAGAGGATAACACAAATTGGTGCCATCGTTCAGCCCTATCATAAACCCTCTGTGGAGGTCAGCTTGTCTCCTCGCTGCAATATACTGTATATGGATATTAAGAGGAAGAGAGGGAGGGGGTTTGAAAATTTGCCAGACAGACAGAGTTGGAAAGACAGAAAGATACATGGCGATACATGCTGTGTAGATGCACACATGCTGTGCAACAGTATGTCGGGCCAGATATCCATTCATAGCCAGGGGGTTGATAAACTCCCAGGATATTGACTGTACTGCATTATTGTGTATACGTGTGTGGTTGTGTGTCTCAACCATGAGATGCTGTTGCCGCAGGATGCTGCAGTGATAGAAAGTAGTGGATGGATGGAGGGTAGGGAATGCAGACGTAATTGTGTTGGATACACAGGTAATTGGAGGCTAAAGTGGCTTTGGAATTAGAACCTGTGAGCGGTCAGACAGACCTTCATTGGAACCAGATAGCCTGCTGCCCGGTGTCTGAGTCTAAGTGGGAGACAGAGAGACAGAATTTTGTGGAATACAATCAATCAACCCAACTTTGTCTGCCTTTCCAATTAAATGTGTGATTGCAGTGGCAATCAAATCATATTTGTTCTTTCGGAGATATTCACAGACAATAACCTTTTGGGAACTTATTTATCACATCATTAGAAATGCAAGAGTATTTCACGGTGGCAGAATAGATGATGATTGCAAGCTCACATTGCATGTAAAATTCATGTAATACATTTCAAAGCATAAACACGTTCTGCGCATATGAGTCACTATGTTAATTAGGCATGTAGTGATATAACTGTACGTGTTTCGACTGGAGACGGCATACTGCCGTCGCAGATTGATTTCTTTATGTGTGACTAATGACCAATATCTATTCAGAAATTCATATGTTTTGAGAGATTCTATCATCAACAGAGTCTGTCTCTTTTTTGCTAAGATTTATTTTTGGGTTTTTATGCCTTTATTCATATAGGACAATAGACTGACAGGAAATGGGGAGAGCGAGATGGGGAGTGTCACACAGCAAAGGTCGTCGGGGAACGGGATTCGAACCCATGACGCATTGCAGCATAGGTGCCCGGACCGCTATGCCAGCAGCCTGGGCACCGACTCTGTTTCTCTTAAATGTGGTTTAACCATGATAACAGAGCACTGAGATAGCTGTTAGAGGTACGGTATCACTATAGAGATGAAGGTATTTCTAGCCATGGTGTGTAAGGATTATAGTGCTGTATCGGCACTAAATACATGTAATTACTAAGATGAAAGGGTATAGGTTCTTGCATGGAACTGATATTAGATTAATAACATAGTCTCACTGCCATTGGCAGTGAATGCATCGGTGCAAAATCTCTTGTCATAGGTAGTCCGCGATGGACGTTCTATTTTTGTTTTTAGTTTTAGAAAGTTGTTCTTAGTTCGTTAATACTACTACCTATGATATTTCAAAAATGATTTATTTATTTATTAAAACTTCCCCTTTTAGGATGATTTTTTTTCCCCTGGGAATTTTTCACAAACGTGACGTACTGCATGTAGACGCTAGCGGGCAAAATATGGACAAACATTTTCCTTCATGAATTTCCACTGTTGACTTTCACTTTATAATTCAGACCAGTACTACCGAATGGCTTCCCCTGCAGCTAAATGTGTTAATGCTGCTTACTTATCATTAGCACAACACCTCCGACCGTACGAGGACAGGAAGTAGAGTAGATGAAAGTAGAGGCTGTTTTATAAGCACGGAATGGGAGAATGGAGGGGTGACCACGGGGATCAAGGCATGAGGACATGGTAACACCGTCCATTTAAATACACCTCACAGCAGCTGAAGGGCAGGGTGAGACAGGGTCAGCTGAAAATAGTTTGAAAAGACATAGTTTTTAAAACAAAACAAGTGAAAGTTATTAAAGTAAAGACCTGGATACGTGAGGATGGAGGTGGTTGTGCTGGGTGACGGGGGTTAGGCTTTGGGAGGCAAGGTCATGTGTGTCAGTAATCACGACCAGATGGTTGTCAAATTAGCTCTTGAGGATGGTGTTGGTATCATAGCAACCACCAGAGGTCCAGATTGTCAGATCAGCAGCAGAGATGCCACTGCCTCTTCATTAGGCCAGCCGGGCCCAGTCTATTTAGAGCTTGCCCAGTCTAACTTCTGAAAAACGGCGGCGAAAAAACAACCCTTCACCCCCAGTGCATGCAAATGTCTGTTAGTAGCAAACCACAGCAAGCCACTTTTGTTTTAAATTAAATTAGCACGTCGGCAAAGCCGTTCTCACCTATCGGCCGAGTTGCTCTATCAACCGAGCACAGGGTCGGGGGGTGAGGAGGCAGAGATCATCCCAGGAAAGACCACGCAGAGGAAAACAGACAGTTGATTGATTGAACACTTTATTACTCAGAAATGTAAACAGCACAGGGTATAGGCTACAGCCAGACAAAAAAGGTCTGGGGACTTGTTTCCATTGTGGTCCTATGTATTCAATTAATCAACTAGCATTATAAAATAACACACTAATACAGTACATCAACAAATACAAAACACAAGGATAAAGGGAAAATGTCAGCAGTGAATGTCACCTCCTTTCAATGAAAATGTGCATTTACCTCCCCAGCTTGTGCATGGTCTCCTCAGACTAATTTATCAAAGATCTGCTGACTGCTGGCATTCGTCTTTTCAGCATGTCAGATATAGCCCACGCAACACTGCAGATCAGCTCCCATGGTGCATTTAATAAGACCCCCAAAATTAACTTTGGATTGCTTTGGATGTCCGTGTTCTACAGTCTTCATGATGAAAGCACTACCCAGCCTAATAGGTTTTAGCCCTGGCCCCAGGCGTACTCATCTGCAAAGAGAAAAGCCTGGTCACAACCTAAGACAGAGACGGTATCGGCGGAAGTGTCGGGCCGGAACATCCGTCAGATGTATTTTCCCCGGATACAATGTTTTTTTGACCAATCACAACACTTGTTTTATTCACGGAGATGTAAACAGATTTGTAAAGCGTCAACGTAATTTCCTTGAGCGGTACTTCCGCCAAAATCTCGCAACTTCCGCCCAAAATAAATGATACCGTCTACACTACACCGTAGGTCTTGCCCAGCGTGAGTAGGTTTAGTAGTTGCTGCGAGAGTGAGGTCTAGCCAACACCAACTCGGGATTCCTGGATTGCTGCCCTCCACAAATTCCTATCCAACATCAGGTTCTTGAGCTCTGCAGTGTTGTCAGCCAAGCTTTCGCGCCGTAGCACATCTACATAGTGTAAGTGGTACGCTTCTTTACCCTCCTGGCTTTGCCCTGGGTTGGCTCCCATAGAGTCAATTTACTTGCCTCAAGTTCTGGATGCCTGACGCAGTGCCCTGCGTTCTCTCTCTGACTTTGTCCGTGACCCGTGGTAGGTCCCCATAGAGGTCCACATTTCTGATGCGATCCGTCCATGTGACACCTAGTGCCATTCGTAGCATTCTTGTGTAGACCACTCCATCCAGGGCTTTTTACTGTGAAGGTCCATGTCTCGGCCCCATACAGCAGTACTGACTCCAAGTCCACAGTAGCTATGAACAGCCACCTCTTAAGGTCTTCTCCCATGTCTGATTTCCACACTCCTCATCCCGTGCAAGGCTTTCCAGGCAAGTGCTCTCCGAACCTTCAGATCCTGTTCAGTTGAAGCAGTCCAGGCCCCGAGGTACTTGAAGTCCTCGAATCGCTCGAGCACCGTCTGCAGTGGCAATGGTTAGGTTAGGTTTAGGATGCGCGATTGTGTGTGTTCTGCACTTAATCTAGTCGTCCCCATTCAGTGAACACCGTTCCACCGTTGCGCTGCAAAGTATAGATGCTGTCAGTGAGCGAGGACCCTGGCCACAAATCTATGAATACACTGAAGGCACTACTGTGTAAAGCCTTGCTAGGCTTAATGCCTGCATCCAACTACACAGGTGTGCTGTGACAAATATATGAATTAGGATTTTCAGAAATATTTTGGAAGGAATTAGAAAAGTGAATTTGAATTGTGATATGCTGCTCGCATGAAAAACATGAAATGTATAATTTACATTATTGGTTCTCAAAGTGGGGTCCGGGAACTACTAGGGGTTTCAGGGGGTCCCCAGCAAAGGTAGTTCATGTAGCAGCCTAGTTCATCCGTTTTTAACCATGCAATTTATCCATTTACGTTGGCTAAAAACAGCAGATTTACAAGCTCACAGTGCATCACTTTGTGCCATGCTGCGAGCTTGTACATCTGCAATTAAAAAAGAAATACAATAAATTCTAATCTATATTATTTGTAATAATTTTGTACAATTTTCAAAGCATGAATCTTCTCTTTTGTTGGGCGGTCCACAGCCAAATACATTTGGCGGCGGTCCTTGACACGAAAACATTGAGAACTACTGGGTTATTTATATAACCAAGCATTCATCAATAGATGACGAGAACACCAGCGTTCCAGGAAACTCCATCAGGAGCCCAAACGAGATGTACCCCCATAACGGTAACGAGACAGGAGACAGGTAGCCTGAAAGACATACGGTCTGAGGTGAAGGGGTCAGAGGAGGGTTTGTAGGGGACATGGAGGCAGTGAAGTGAGACTATTTGGCTACGCAGTTAAGGAGAGACATGTCCCTGTGGATTTATAGAGGCAATAAAGGATATAAGGTCACTGTGTGGTAGGTTTTAATATTAATGTGCCATTTAATGACCCACGCCATGAATGAAACTAGGCCATGGCAACCAGTACTTGGATAGTAATGGATACAGCTTCCAGGCACGCGTTTTGGATAATGAGGCAACAATGTACATTTGTACACTATGTCCATATA
>NC_136809.1:39157825-39165325 GCF_951216825.1 Electrona antarctica
TTTTTTTTATGCGAGCCAAGCCTCTCGTCTTGGGGAGGGCATTTAAATAAGCTCATCGATCTTTCATTTTACAGTTTAAGTGACGGCAGCATTTTACTGTCTCTGCCTCCTCACCTCCTCCTCCTCCTCCTCTCATCTACTCACCTCAGTCTCCATCCTCCGTTCCTTATTCATAACCTCACTCTCCCTGCCTTCGCTGCTGACACCCACTGGGTTTGAGTCCAGGCTAGAGAGAACTTATTTGATTGATTCACACACTCCTGTGGCAGTGTGGGCCTGGTTGTGTGCATGTGTGTGTGTGTGTGAGAGAGAGAGAGAGAGAGAGAGAGAGAGAGAGAGAGAGAGAGAGAGAGAGAGAGAGAGAGAGAGAGAGAGAGAGAGAGAGAGAGAGAGAGTGTGTGTGTGTGTGTGTGTGTGTGCATTGTGAGTGCAGTGAGTCCAGGGACTACTGCTGCAATTCATTTGGCTTTCATAATGGTAGATTGCAATCTGTATATCTTAAGGAGAGGTTACTAGGACACATTTATGTGTAGAGTGACTCTACCCACAACTATGGAGTGCCATTAGGTTGATGATGCCCCCGGTGGGCAGAATGTAAAAGGCAGGGAGATTGATGTTGTGGCTGTACATGTGGGTAAATGTAAATCTGCTTTTAAGGGAGGGAAAAGATTATGCTAATGACAATTGACTGGACAATTATACCAAAGCACTGTTACGGTGTTTGGTTTGGGCCAGTACTTGACACGTTTGACAAATATTGTGATATTTGTTTTTTTGATTAAATAAATTGCTTGTATTGACTTGTGGTGCAGAGTGCAGACACCGTCGTGTCTGATCAAAGACTTTCTTTCCATTAGCTTGGCCCGAGCTAGAGCTGCACGATTATGGCAAAAATTATGACATTATCAAATTAACTAAGGGCCATTATCAACTCCTTGGGCGAGGAGTGCCACACATCGGTATATGGCCATGGAAACACTGAATTAATATTTGAGGGGTGAACGGTGCTAGGTCAGGAGGATAGTCTGATGGAAACAATGCCCTTTTAAATCACTTTTTCTCTTTCATTTGGGAGTGGAGCGTGTGTGTTTGGGCTTTTAGGAAGGGGTGCACACCACTGTAAAGGAAAGGGGTGTATCACACAAGATCTTCATAGTCATTGTGAAACAGAATGCAGCAGTGCCACACTAATTGCTTTATCTCGATTATGTTGTTTTCATTATCTAATCATTGAATCAAAAATGTTAATTGCCCAGCCCTATGAGGCATATATTCATATTTCAAAGTACAGTTTCCTCCCCCCATCTTAGATAATATGGTCCCACTCCTTGCATTTAGCATCTTTTAAGTTGTTAAATACACATTGTCTGTATGAGCTTTGTAAAACAACTAAGGTCTGCATTAATTGAATGCATGGATCCAACATTCTCAAACAGGCACATGTTACTAATAAGCACTAAAGCCAGGATTCTTGGAAGGAAATTGTCAAAAATGGAACCAGAACAATATTACAATCCTTATAGGTCTAGGGGAATAAAGGATTGCAACATAGAAGGAAAGTGAAATTTTGTTTTATTATAGGCCTTGTATAGGCTCTTTTGTCTATGTCAAGTACAAATACACATATTCAAACAAAATGTCTTAACAATAGAGGGTGTATGGGGCAAATCAAATAAATCAAAATAATCTTGTCCTAACCTTTAGTGGCTCAACAGTATGGACATTAAACAACCCAAGCTCTGGACAGCATGCTCACACAGCTACTGGCAAACTGTGTCACACTGCTAAAGAGCACAGGTGAGAACACTTCTTTAAATAGTTGTCTGACGAACAGCCCTCTGCTGATGATTGGTCCAGGCTTGATTGGAGGCGAGGCGAAGCAGCAGATAGGTCTCCTCCCATATTCACACACCAGAACCTAGACTGAAAGCTGAAGTCAGTACTATGCCCAGTAACAAACTACATACTTGAACACACAATATATGTAATAAAGTTTGTATGGCTGTTCATTAATGTAGTGCAGTGCTATAGCCTACATTTGTGAAAGGTATTAAGGCAGACGAAACATGGAATATTGTGTAATCAACCCTATTTCTGTCGGAGCAAGATACCCAGTATGTGACATTTGCATGTGGATCATGGTTCCCTTGACTCTGCCCTTTTTAATTACCTGGTAGTACCGTATAGCTTGGAAATTTAATCTCGACTAACAGTAATGTTGATATTGCATGTGGGAATATTTTTGTGGGGCTACACATTGACATATTTAGAACTGGATATTGCCCAATTTTAATAATAATAATCTAAACTGTGGCCTACAAAACATGATCAGTAGACTTCCTTAACCAATTCTAAAAATGCCTTAAATCAGTACTTCTCAAATCTTTTTGTGCCAAGGACTGCCAAAATGATATGTATGAGCAAATATAGCACATGTACAAGTGCTGTGCTTGTATATCTGCTATTTTTGAGAACCACTGAACCAATCATCTAAATCCTAAGAGTTAAAACTTATGTTGCTACATCGCTAAAATCTAAAATGACACAGATGCCTCCCTGCTTTTAACGGGTTAACGAGAGTCCAGCATGTTTGCATGAGGTTCACGAGGTGGCACGGTGCTCCCAACTAGGCCAAGCCTTACGGTGCACGGACCGGCCCCACTTAGAGCCCATCTATCACTCTGACTGTAGGCTTGACATGACAGCATGTTATTGGCCGAGCTGGGCCTGAGCTGAACTTGATGGCGATTGGACTGTGGCCGCATCTTTAGAGAAACGAGGTCATTGATTGGACATTTGGGACATGAGGCTCCGGGATCAAAGAGTTCTGGGCATGAGACCAAACCCAAGGGAAATAGCCCTCACTCCCCCCCCCCCCCCCTCACAGAGGCCACTGTTAGGTCAACCCCAATTCCACTCCAAAATGACATGTAAGGAAACAACTCCAATATCCAACTCAGGTCAACTTTTATTTTCCAACTTTTTTTATCCACAGTTGCTTGGTTTGTTGACTGGTTGGTATCTTCAATTAGGTTGAAAACCTTTGAAAACAAAGAAATAAGGTTTAACAACAATGTCAAACAATCAAGACATCAAAAACAAACATCTTTTCAAAACAATAGGTTCTCTTTTAAACATGCTTGATTTTAAACATTAAATATATTTTTAACTAATCACATGTCTTTAACTATTAGTGTTTTAGTGTTTTACACTAAATTAAGTCATATCAGACTACCAAAGATGAAGGTCTACCCATGAGCTCTACCTCCAAAGACGCCAATGGTCGGTTATGTTTGTTCTACTTACTTTGTGCTTACTTACTTAATGTGGTTAACAATCTAGCCTTAATAGGCTAATGTGTAGTATTAAGTAACTGTCAGTTTCCTCCGTTTAGCTGGACCACACGGTTTGTTTTGCCTTTTAGTTGCTTTCTCTTCAAACAAACAAGTCAACCATTGACGCATGGCCGCCGCCGAGCAGTTGACCTTCCACGCCGACAAGACCGAGCAGCTGGCGCACTTTTTCCGCATGGAGGTTCTCCTGGAACAAGAAGGGAAACACTTCTCCAAGAGCGACCTGCATCCCGCAGTGAAGTCAGAGACGGTGCAGATGTTGTACATGAGGACTTTGCAGCATGTGTTCCGCATCAATCCAGAGTGTCTCCACATGATCCCGATCAATCTCACAGAAGACATCAAAATTCCGTCGTTTCATGAGGCGGCGACTGCTATCCTGAGGCTGTACCATCGCATGAGTCTCTTTCTACCTACCTGCCTTGTGTATGACTTCAACCTCAGTGACTTAATGTCTCCAAAAACAAAGAAAACGGCTCTCATCCTGAGTGGCATCATGAACTATCTTCAATTCAGGAGAGTGGACTTTGTTCGTGAGCACGACGGCAAATTGAGGGCAGATAAGGACCGTTTCCAAGGCCTGACCAGAGGCGTTAAAGATGCCGAGAAGAAGCTGGTGATACTAAAGACTATTCCTCCAGAGCAGCAGGCTGAGGCCAAAGAGCTAAAATCTTCACTCACTGAACAGCATTCCACCAATACACACACTTACAACCAAGTGCATGCAGTGAAAGATTCCGTCGCGGAGTGGAAGAGCAAGCATGCAGAGCAGACTCAGGCCCTGACCAAGCTGAAGGTTGCGGTCAGCACCAGGTACAAAGACAACGCGGCCATCCAGTCTCAGATCCTGGAGTCTCCAGAGGAGCTGAAGCTGGAGATGGATAAGATGAAGCAGACCGTGAAGAGCATCAAGGCTGCCACGGTAAAGTCAGATGAGTTTGTGGTGGAGCTTCAGAGCAAGGCCCAGATTCTGGACCACGGCGACTCCGAGTTGCAGCTAATCTGCAGCCTCCTGCAAGACCTGCACACTGGCCTGGAGAACGGCAAGCAGGATGTGCTGGAGGTGGATAAACGCATGTCGGAGTTGGAGAGGCAGCAGAAGGGGATGAAGAGCCTGTCCACGGAGATGGACAGGGAGAAGCGGTCGGATGCCATGAAGCTGGACAAGCTGTCCAAACAGCAGCTCCGCAGGAAGAACATGAGGGAGACGGCGGAGTGCCACATCCAGTCTGTCATGAAGAAGTGTGACCTGTACCCTGAAAAGCAAGAGGAAATGGATGACTACATCCGGAAAATCAACAACGAGATGCAGCCGCTAAAGGCGAAGATCCAGATCATGGTGGACACTTGCAGCAACGGCACGCGTAAGGCACAGGACGTGTATGACCGGCTGTCTGCCGCTCTGGATCGGCTGCACAAGAGCATCGAGGCCAGCCAAGATGAGATTCATCTGACCCTCCAGGGCCAAGGAAAACTGAACTTTGAGCTTGTAGATCAGCTCTAAGCCAACTAGGTATTTAACATACCTTTAAACATGGTAAATTGTCCAGTTTTAGTAGTTTAAGTATAAATAATGTAAATAATTTTAACATCTTTAACTTCATCTAAATTGCCTTTTGTAAATGTAGACTTCAACAAATGAAATCCAAACTCAAACAAATTGAGGCTATACTGCAAGTTCCAAACTGACAGTTACTTAATACTACACATTAGCCTATTAAGGCCAGATTGTTAACCACATTAAGTAAGTAAGCACAAAGTAGGTAGAACAAACATAACCGACCATTGTAGACCTTCATCTAGGAAAGTGTCTCTGCAGTATGCATTTCCGTCATGGCATCCGAGGCATTTCCTGCATGCTCCCAGCTTCTTCAAGGCAGCCGTCTTCTCTGATAGCTTCAGTCCCTTGAACTTCCGGCAAAAGAACAATTTGTTGTTATGTCCACTGTCACCACAGACAACACATCCGTCAAGCTCTTGTCTCCTTGTGTTCTTTGTCGAGGCAAACTTTCTTTCACTCTTCTTGTCCGAGCGATCTGGCTTGTCGGTCTTCTCCACAATTCGGAGTTGTTCAAGCCTCTCCAGTATGTCTTCCTGGTTCTTCAAATACTTCAAGAGCATGTCAAAATAGTTCTCTGCTGTGACATCGTTCCTGGGATCTACCATGAACATCAACCAGTCTCTTTTGATAAAGTCAGGCAATCGATTTGATCACAAGTGGGTTATTTATGGCCCCAGAGTTCCCCAATTCAGTGAGATCTGACAGAGCCTTCTCCACAGTTTGTATGAGGTCGATGACCTCTCTTGGCTGGTGCCCTTTTGCATGTGGTATCTTGTCGAGCTCTTCTAGAATTTCGACAGTGATGCTTGATTTGTTGCCATGCCTGTTCTCTAAGACTCTGAATATGTCTTTGGCCGTAGTGTAGGTAGAAAGTCTAAGGTCTTTGGAGATTTTCTCCTCCACTCTCCAAGAGCTGAATCTTTTTTACTTCAGGGGATCCGGATGGCTCTCCCTGCCTTTGCAGGCTTTCCCAATCTTTCCTCCATCGGTGATATTCTCTCGTCTCCAGAGAATGTAGGTAGGGTGGTTGGCTTTATCCTCACCATTGGTGTTGTCGGATGGGGTGGTATGACTCTTGTGCCTTGCTCAGCAATCCTCAGGCTGCGTGCCTCTGCAAACTGAGGTTTCCTCATCTTCAACCTGAGAATGGTTTCTCCTAGGCCCTCGAGCCTCGCATTCACTCCATCAATGCTTTCCACAGGTATCCATTTCTCCCACGTGGACATAGCAGAGATGGCCTCATCTCTCATCTCATCTGAGAGGGTCAGGTGCTCTTCATAGCACTCGAAAGATTCACTTTTTGCTGGCACATGTCCTGCTGCGTCACTTGCTCTCTCAGCTCCAGCAATAGCAGTTTCCAGCTCATATCTTCCATATTTGGACCACAGGGTTGACTGCACAATGTCTTTGATCTCTGCCATCTTTGTTTCGGCTTCTCTTGAAGTATTTTTGAGGTCGTCCTCTTGCTGCTCGTTAAGCTCTGCCTTTTCGTCCTCAGTTTTAACTTCAGCCTCCAGCCCAAGCCTGAAATCATCATTTGTCTCAAGCACTGCTCTATGACAGAGTGAGAGTGTGCTGAACTCATCAATCAGCTCGGATCGCAGCATGGCGTCTGCTCCCCTGGAAATGTGGTTGGCTTGTTTGGTGAAGCGGCTCTTTGCCGTGGTCCTCTCCTTCTTTAATTCTTTGACCGTCTCCACTTCAGCCATCTTTATCCTTCCGTGTCAGCAGTATCAGGTCGAAGCCGTTTATCCTCGTCCTCCAGCTGCTAGCACTTGGTTTTCAACTGTTAGGTCAACCCCAATTCCACTCCAAAATGACATGTAAGGAAACAACTCCAATATCCAACTCAGGTCAACTTTTATTTTCCAACTTTTTTATCCACAGTTGCTTAGTTTGTTGACTGGTTGGTATCTTCAATTAGGTTGAAAACAAAGAAATAAGGTTTAACAACAATGTCAAACAATCAAGACATCAAAAACAAACATCTTTTCAAAACAATAGGTTCTCTTTTAAACATGCTTGATTTTAAACATTAAATATATTTTTAACTAATCACATGTCTTTAACTATTAGTGTTTTAACAATAAAGTGTTTTACACTAAATTAAGTCTTAAATTAACTTATTTAAGTCAACGTTTTAATCAAAATATTAGTCATTTTAAATTAAACATTTCAGGTTACTGTAACCTTTAAGCTTGAATAAGTTAGGAAACAAGCATTTTAAATGTAATAAGTATTTAAGGGAAAACTGAACTTTGAGCTTGTAGATCAGCTCTAAGCCAACTAGGTATTTAACATACCTTTAAACATGGTAAATTGTCCAGTTTTAGTAGTTTAAGTATAAATAATGTAAATAATTTTAACATCTTTAACTTCATCTAAATTGCCTTTTGTAAATGTAGACTTCAACAAATTAAATCCAAACTCAAACAAATTGAGGCTATACTGCAAGTTCCAAACTGACAGTTACTTAATACTACACATTAAGGCCAGATTGTTAACCACATTAAGTAAGTAAGTAAGCACAAAGTAAGTAGAACAAACATAACCGACCATTGGCGTCTTTGGAGGTAGAGCTCATGG
>NC_136809.1:39182825-39185325 GCF_951216825.1 Electrona antarctica
TTTGGAGAACACTGATAGTTAATCCTTTAGTAATTAGGCTGTGGAACTATTCACACTAGGCTACTTTTGGATTTATTGGGATTGGCAATTTGGGGAAAGGCGGAGGAGGAGGACGTGATCAAGCTCCACAAGACCACATTGGTAGGTAGGCTCAAGGCTGCATTTATTTTCCTTCTTTTTCCTCTCGACGGTGCATGGGATGATGTGAGCCCCTACAGCAAGCTAGGGAGCACCGCTCAGGTTAGCGGAAAATGACCGCGGGGTGCGGGTTGCCAGGTTTTTTTCTAAGTAAAGTATTTAAATTACATTAAAAAAAATTATATATATCATATATTTTCATTTACGTCATCTTTAGCTGCATTTTGACCTAATTTCTCTGTTCATTGTCAATGGCAAATATTGACACGTGTGGGGACTAAAGCTGTATATAGGAGGGCCCTCAAACACATTATTTGATAACTTTTCATCGTGCTCCTACAATAATTTGTGTGCTACTAGCCGCAATTACATACACAGTTAAAATAATAAGACAATTGCGCGAACGACTGCGTCGACACCTGGCGTGGAACAAACGGGACGAACCCAGGCGCATATATGGATAAGAACAACAACACTACACGCGCGCTGCAACACAAAACAGCTGCATACAACGCGTGCCACTGTGCACTTCTGTATCTGTGGACTTCTGTATCGCAACGCGGGACAACGCAACTCTGGGATGAGCGGGCCGAAGGCCCGCGAAATTCTAGTGACATACATAAGATCTGGGTATACTATGGCCTGGTCAGCCTGCAATGACATACATAAGATCTGGGTATACTATGGCCTGGTCAGCCTGCAATGACATACATAAGATCTGGGTATACTATGGCCTGGTCAGCCTGCAATGACATACATAAGATCTGGGTATACTATGGCCTGGTCAGCCTGCAATGACATACATAAGATCTGGTCATCGGGAAGACGGCTGGATGGCACTTACACCGCCTTCTAATGAGAGCGCAAAATCTCTCTTGGAAGTGCCACCCATCGACCTCTCTAATATACGGCAACCTTCCCCGTGTTTCTTCACTAGTCCCATCCAGAAGATTGAAGTTTGCTGGCCACTGCTACAGAGCTGATCATGAGGTTATATCTTCCCTTCTTCTCTGGAATCCTGCCTCAAAGCAGACCAGAGGTAGAAAACTGTCGTTCCCTGATGTCATCGCAAGGGACACATTCATCAGTAAGCAGGAACTGGGGATGGCAATGAAGGACCGGGAAGTCTGGTGTGGCATTGTGAAATCCATGATCTCGACGGCGGTCGGAAAATCTTGATGATGACATTTTCTTAAAGTACTGCACTTTGGACTGGAGTAGTTATTTTTTTTATATGGAGCAAAGAGAGACAAGCACAATGAAGCAAAGAGAAACATTTCCATAAAAGGTAGATCCTGAACACAAGACACACACTCTGCACAAGGAACAGCAATGGCAGTTACTTTATTGTAACATAATACAAGATGTGTCTTTTTCACCTTTGACGGATACAAGCTGTATCTTAAACTTTATGTCCGGTGCGTTGCTTTGAATCTGTGATTCATCACACCCCTGGTGGTAAGCAGTAGTGATATGTGTCACTGGCAGTGACACAGATTTAAAAAATGTTTTAACAGTGTCTCACCGCTCAATTTGTTTTAAATTTTCTTTTCATTTAGTGCAGGGAAAGAGCATTGGAACCGGGGATGCTGCATTTAGGATTATGTGTGGTTGAGGACACTATCCAGTCACTTCATCTGACACATTCCTTTTGTTCCATTCTTAAGGACATTTTTCAGAGTCACATTAATGTTTACTTCTGAGATCCAGTTTGAAATAGATATACCAGATCTCAAACATGATGACCAGCTCTTTTTGGTTTGGTTTGGGTTCAATCCCCGGCCAGGTCATACCAAAGACAAAAACGGGACCCTGCGCCTCCCTGCTTGGCAATCAGCATCAAGGGTTGGATGGGGGTTAAGTCCCTGCGACATTTAAGTGCCATGTCCAGGGGGTGTACTTGTACATCATGTCCAGGGGGTGTACTTGTACATCATGTCCAGAAGGTGTACTTGTACATCATGTCCAGGGGGTGTACTTGTACATCATGTCCAGAAGGTGTACTTGTACATCATGTCCAGGGGGAGTACTTGTACATCATGTCCAGGGGGTGTACTTGTACATCATGTCCAGGGGGTGTACTTGTACATCATGTCCAGGGGGTGTACTTGTACATCATGTCCAGGGGGTGTACTTGTACATCATGTCCAGGGGGTGTACTTGTACATCATGTCCAGGGGGTGTACTTGTACATCATGTCCAGGGGGTGTACTTGTACATCATGTCCAGGGGGGGTACTTGTACATCATGTCCAGGGGGTGTACTTGTACATCATGTCCAGGGGGTGTACTTGTACATCAAGCCACCTCACACTACAGAAACAGGAGATATGCTCCTGCCCTATGAGCCACATGGCTCTGCA
>NC_136809.1:39190325-39209985 GCF_951216825.1 Electrona antarctica
TTACAAATGTTGCTCTGTTAGAAACTGGCCTTGCGGGTGCTGGAGGGTTGTGTGTGTGTGTGTGTGTGTGTGTGTGTGTGTGTGTGTGTGTGTGTGTGTGTGTGTGTGAGTGTGTGTGCGTGTGCGTGTGTGCGTGTGCGTGTGTGTGACTGTGTGTGTGTGTGTGTGTGTGTGTGTGTGTACGCGCGTGTGTGCGTGCATGTGTGCATGGATGCATGCTGGAGGCGAAGGAAACAGCAGGGCTTTTGTGTGTAGGAGAGTAGTGGTATTATGGGACGGTTGGGGTTAGAGACATGCATAGGAATATGACTGTATATGACTGTATGTCACAACACAAGATGTGTTGTTTTGTATAGTGCTTCTTCCTCTATTAATGTATAGTATAATATATTTGAATATTTCCGGTTCTTCAGTGGTTCTTTGCTCGTAATCACAGGGGAAGTGTTTTTGGTGCTATATAGCTGGCAGCTGACAGCGTAGCTGACGGGGGGCTGACACTGGTCCAGCTCACCATGCAGAGTTGACGTGGTCTTGGCCAATCACAGTCCTGATGGTTGTCGACTGATCAGAAGCCAAGGCTGTTTGGAACTGGCATAATAAACCCACTCGCGTTTTGGTTCGGTTGTTGTAAGATAATTATAATCTTCTGAACTTAGCCTCAATCTATTTGCTGTACTTTTACCTTATTTTGAAATGGTACTCTCAGGGACATTGATGAGATGTGACTTGCGTTCTCTGCAGGACGATGCCAGGCAGGGTGGATAATATGAATAGATACTGAAGGCACACAAACTGTTCTCTAATAAATTACTTGGTTTTGATCCAGAGAGGCTTCTGATGATGGGGTCTGCTGTGTCTACTGAGAGGGAGGAGAGAGAGAGAGGGAGGGAGGGAGGGAGAGAGAGGGAGAGGGAGGGAGGAAAGGAAGGAGGGAGGGAGGGAGGGAGGGAGGGGGGAGGGATGGAGAGTAGGAGATATGGAGAGAGAGGGAGGGAGGCAGAGGAGGGTTAGTTTAATCTCACAGTTCGTTTCACACGTTTTGTTTTTTACATCCCTTTAATGACATAAATCACTGATCATCTGAGAGAGAGAGAGAGAGAGAGAGAGAGAGAAATAGAGAGGGAGAGGGAGAGAGAGGGACAGAGAGAGACAGAGAGAGAGAGATAGAGAGAGAGAGTTATCAACATTTCAATGTTATCACCATTGAAAAAAGAGCCATACAATTTTGGAAACACCTAAAACTGAGTGACCCCAAATCCTATCATTATAAAGCCTTCAAAAGCCAAGAGATGAACATAGAGAAGAGTCCCCTCAGTCAGCTGGTCCTGACGCTTAACAAACCATCAGCCAACAATAACCAGCCTCAGGACAGCGACATCATTCCACAACAAATCCGACCCAACCAAATTATTAATCAAGAGAAACAAAAATACGAAAACTGTTGGCTTGAAACAACAAAAACCCAAAGTAAACTTAATTGCTATCTGGCCCTAAATAGACAATACACCGTGGCAGAATATTTGAGCACGGTGACTGATAACAAAGTCAGAAAAACCTTAACAATGTACAGACTCAGCGAGCACAGCCTGGCCATCGAGAAAGGTCGATACAGACAAACCTGGCTACCCAGAGAGGACAGGCTGTGTTCTCACTGTAGTCAAGGAGTGCATGTGACAAATATGACCCTAAATTCACAGAAATAACAAAAACAAGGATACAGTTTGACTCTATCCAGGCAATCCCCTACTTTTTCCTTGTCTTGTTTATATTATTTGTTCTGATTCTGAATATGTATAATTTATTATTTTGTTTCATACACATATATATACATGTCTGTAATGCTTTGGCAATATAAGAATGCTTGTCATGCCAATAAAGTATATTTGAATTTGAATTTGAAAATTTGAGAGAGAGAGACAGACAGAGAGAGAGAGAGTGGATATATAAAATACCAGTAAGACGTCCTGAGGGCTAGAAGCATGCATCCGCCTGGGTGACAACAGACTACTGGGCGAGCGCTGGTGCTTTGGTATGGGGGGTCAGATCAACATATGGAATGAATTCTGTACTGGCCATATATGGAGCTTGTCTTGAGTGTACATGGTTTGAGGTTCAACATATGGAATGTCAGAACAGGTCAGCAGGCCCGTCTAGAGTTTGAATGGACAGGTATTGGTCAAATGGGAGACATCGAAGTGGAAGGACGGGTGGGGAAGGGATCAACATATGGAATGTCAGAACAGGTAAGCTCTATATATGGAGATCTAAGTGTTTGAGGTTTGAGTTCAGATGTAAAGTTGCTGCTGTCCGGCTCCATATATGCAGATCTAGCTGATGATCCAGTCTTCTCCATGTATGACTATCCAGGGTTTGATGAGGTCAGTCTCATCTTCATATATGGCCATATATGGAGCGTGTCATGAGGTGTAACGGACTGACAGCCATATATGCTGGTGTGACGGAGTCACTGAAAGGGTTTGCAGGTTTTCATAGTAATCTGAGACCTACAGTCGGCGGTCGCAACCAGGACAGGAGGAGTACTGTAAATGTCCTTTCTAATGAAGAGATTACTGTGTGTGTGTGTGTGTGTGTGTGTGTGTGTGTGTGTGTGTGTGTGTGTGTGTGTGTGTGTGTGTGTGTGTGTGTGTGTGAGAGTGTGTGTGTGTGTGTGTGTGTGACTGTGTGTGTGTGTGACTGTGTGTGTGTGTGTGTGTGTGTGTGTGTGTGTGTGTGTGTGTGTGTGTGTGTGTGCGCGTGTGTGTGTGTCAGTTCAATTAAATTTTTATTAAAGTGTCAAATCACGACAAGTTGTCTCAAGACACTTTACATATAGAGCGACAAAGCTCTGTCTGTGTTTTGCAAACCGACAGAGATCCCACCCAGAGCAAGCGTGTGTGTGTGTGCGCGTGAGTGCATTTGTCTGACCTATTATACCCTTACTAATTTTATTTCATTAACATAGACCACTAGATGGCAGTAGCGATAGTTCAGCTCCCGCCACCGTTCACCACCATTCTATTTCACCGTAGAAGAAGACCGCCTCTCGTCTCCCCAAAACATGCATATGGCGGGATATATATTCCCGCCATATTCCCGGGATTCATATTTTAGAACCGCGGTCACCGGGAGTTGCTATTGAGCCACTAAACAGATCTGAGCTGGAATTATCATAAAGAGGACTAGAAATGCTCCAGCCCCCACCTTTCTGTTTTTCAATGCATTGAGGCTGAAGGGAAAGCCAATTGAACACAGAGCTGCCGATCGACGGACAGTTTTCATATGTGGTAAGCCAACGTTATATGTTTATCATTAAATAGAACGCTAAATAACTTGTTAAACACGTATATGGCGCTGTGGTAGTGTGGAAGGTCCTGAATAATCTGTTAAATCAGTACATGGCGTTCTATGAGTGTGTGTGTGTGTGTGTGTGTGTGTGTGTGTGTGTGTGTGTGCGTGTGTGTGTGTGTGTGTGTGTGTGTGTGTGTGTGTGTCTGTCTGTCTGTCTCTTTTAAGTCCATCTGCTACTAGAGACTAGATACTCTCAGTACATGTATAATATAAATAACCCATTAATTTAACCCAATTAATAATCTTTTCCCTGGTACCCATGTGTGTTACTATTTGGGAGTCGCTCTGTCTCTCTCTCTCTCTCTCTCTCTCTCTCTCTCTCTCTCTCTCTCTCTCTCTGACATATCAAAATGTTTTGAGCCCTTCTCTTTCCTAGATGGCCTCCGCACAGCCACATGCATCGTATTAATTGAACAGTGTGAGGTTCCAGAGATTCCAGAGATTTAGATTTAGAGATAATCCTGTGTGCAAGTGGGCATTTCGTATACTGTGTGCACCAGCCAATTTGAGAGAGAGGTCTGCCACAGCCTTGTCTTGACTCAATGTGTCGTTTTCAACCGATAATTACATTCAAGGATCGCGGCGCTGAGCTGTGCCCCTGCCAAATATCCGTTGACACACATACACACGCACGGCGCTACGGATGAATTATCACGAGAGCATGCAGTAGGAGAGCGGTAATAAATCAACACAGAAAGGGGTGCTCCCTTGTTTTCATTGTTAGATTTATCCAAACTTTCACAGATTATACCAAATGTCACGACCGGTGTTGCATTCATCTCCTGTGACTTGCCGTTGCTCACACTAGTGTTGATTCCGTCAACTAAAACTGTGACAAAAAAAATAATTAGCAGACTACCTTTTTTCACTGATGACAACTGAATAAAAAACAAAATAAAAACTAAGCTTTGTAAATTGTTGACTAAAACTAAGACTACTGGTAAATATACTGACATTTTCAACAAATAAAAACTAGACTGAAACACGTTGGTCCCATGGGACCCTGACGAAGGCTTGTATAGCCGAAACACGTTGGTCCCATGGGACCCTGACTTGTATAGCCGAAACACGTTGGTCCCATGGGACCCTGACGAAGGCTTGTATAGCCGAAACACGTTGGTCCCATGGGACCCTGACGAAGGCTTGTATAGCCGAAACACGTCAGTCCCATGGGACCCTGACGACGGCTTGTATAGCCAAAACGCGTTGGTCTGTATTTTAATGATCTTTGCCATGCCGTTATAATAAAGGCTTTTTTCACTTGACTGGAGCAGAGTGCCTTGGACCTCTCTTTATTTGTTCATGTATATGTTCATATTGGTTGAAGACAGACAGACAGACAAACCGACATCGCCATCATTGGATCCCCAGGAGCCGGGAGGGAAAGGTTCCCCTGGAACAACATATTTTTTAGATGGGGGTCGGAGGCCAAATGCATATAATTCTAGGGGTCCTTTGCATGAAATAGTATGAGAACACTTGATATAGAAACATAGGTTTTTCAGAAAACTGTCATGATTTAGAAGACATTTAGTAGAATGGAGCTCAGGTCTAAATGGGTTAAATAAGAGGTTTGGTGTTGTGTCTGTGTAGAGACGAAAGGGTAATACGTAGCCAACTTTCATTTCCTGTCCAGGTCCCTAAATCCCTAATGGAGAGGCTGGTCAGTTCACTGGGCTTTCACAGGTAATCTACCAAAAAAGGAGGCGTGGGATTGTTTACCCATCCGTCATTTCTTCTCAAGGAAAGTCATTTCTTGGAAAATTTCACACCAGGTGATTTATTAACCGCGGCCAAAGTTATTAAGAAAGAAATGAATGATCAATAAATCAACGGTTGGGAATTAATGATCCCTGGATAACGCTGGCCAATAGGCCTGTTGATGGGTCCTTCATTCCTGTGATCAAGTCACACCTTTGCTTGTTTTTTGTTATTTTCTAAGATAATTTTCTAATTATTTAGAGAGGAGAGTGTAGGGGGTGGGGTGGGGTGGGGGGGGATTAAAATTAAAATTTGTTTCAATATATCCTGACCTGATGCGAGTATCAGCGAACTGATTGGCATTCTCAAGCATTCGTTGAGCGAGTGTCCTTGACCCAAGTATAGTATAAAGTATGTTTGAGAGTGAGCATATGTGCGTATGCAATGCATGTGCTTGTGTGTATACAGTATATGTCTGAGTGCATGTGAAGGTATGCATTATTATTTATTTCATGTATACATGACATTGCGTGTATCTTTATGAGGTGCTGTTGTGCCGGCCACAACTCGCTCACTTTAGCTCACTCGGTGGTGTCTCTCGTGGCTCAAGTTTGCTTGAGACGGCACCCCTCCGTCGCGGTCGAAAACTATAGGCCGGAGGTCCCTCCCTTTGTGGGGCAGAAAACTGTGTGGCGTTTCGGCCACGCCTTCAGCATGGCGGAGACGACAATATTCTGCTACAGTGCACTGCAGTGGTAGAGGGAGAGCTGATCTGGAGGTTTAGCTCCATAGGTACCAACAATCTATATCACAATGCCTCTGCACTGACAGTAGCATAGCCTAAGAGCAGTGCTGGAGAGTATCTATGTCAATTTTGAGGTATTTGTACTGGAGTATTTCAAATTTCCTATACTTTTACTTCTACTCCACTACATCTCAGGTCCAAATATTGTACGTTTACTCCAATACATTTATGTGAAAACTTTAGTTTGTAGATTTTGATTATTATTACAAAACATACATTATCCACTTCAACCCTATACAATTACACATTGTGAGCTTGTAGATCGATCTGCTATTTTCAAAAGATTTGTAAACATTTGATAACTTAAAATGGGACATTCTACATAATGAGTACTTTTACTTTTACAAAAGTAATGGCATCAAAATGTACTTTAAGTGCATTTTGATGCCAATACTTTTGTACGTACTTACTTGTACTCAAGTACATTTTGAATTTGATACTTAACACAAATTATGCTAATGACGTGTATACACGTCTTTAGAATCAATCAGTGGACGTGTATGGGCCTTTTTATTGATATCAAACCATATTATTTTATTTTGCTTGCCTTTCCTTCTTCAGCCATCCTAGATCGGTTTCGCGCATGCGCACTGCCGTTCACTTCCTTGTTTACGGGCAGACAAAAGTTGCTCATAACTCTAAATCTACGGCGCTCTCCATGGTTTTGATCATAACACCGATGTTCTGTGGTCATTTCTGACTTCAGCAAGCACCTCGTTTGGAATATTAATGCTTCTAGAGAGACATAAAACGAGGTATCATGAGGTACTAAGGGAAAATTATGTCTCCCGGTTTTGAGGGGGTAATGGAAGGAGTGAGTACTTTTTCCACCACTGCCTAAAATACATCTGTCTTTTCTGCTCGAAATTCATGAGAGAGTGAAACCAGTGGTGTAGTGGAGGGTACATAATATATCTGTTTACATTGGCCGAGCGTATCACTTCTAATATGCACTCAGTCAGGTTGAGTGTTGTCATAAATATAACATTTTCAATAGTCTACATATTGATTTGGATATTTGAAACTGCTCCAATACTCATTTGTCACAATGTACCAGCCGTGCTTTCTCCTATGACTACTCTGTCGTCTCTGCCCGGGGCGCCTAGATGAAAATGCAGTAGGCTCATCTAATTTCTAAGCTCTAAATAATCCTCATCACAGACTCACAACGTGTCGCTTTGCACCCATATTTCCCACAGATACAGGAAATATGGAATATAACGTTGCTGCCGGGCAGAAACCTCTTATCTCCATATTGTAACTTTTTGTGTTTTTTCGTAAATGAACGCCCTACGTTTTGAGCTTGTCGATCTGCTACTTTTGCCGTTTTGGAATTTGAATCCTGAAAAGTAACACTTTTGGACTTATGAGGCTTCCACCCGACAAGAGATGATAACCTCTCTGACCTCGAGGGTATAACATGTCCTTCTGGAACTTTCTTTTCAAAGGGAGTCAGCGATAAAGGAGACAGTGAAATGGAGCGAAGGTAACCTGTCTGTTTCCACGCAGCGTCTTAGAAGGTTTCTGCTATTTATGAAGGAGAGAGCTAGAGGTGATTGAGGAGGTGAGAGAGCTGGGAGTGGAGGGCGCATCTTTCGTTGGTTGCGTTTGCATTACACAAACAGGACTATATAAATAGAGATGGAGATGCATCATTGTCCAAAGGTTCTATTTCAGTCTTAGCGTATATGGATCTGTGTGTGTGTGTGTGTGTGTGTGTGTGTGTGTGTGTGTGTGTGTGGGGGACTGTGGATGTGTCTTGACACTCTGGCGAGGAACAGGGGTGATAAAACGTTGCCTGTGTGGACAGGCTTTTTCACTCTTGCGTCCCTAAGTCCTGGAGGACATGCTTAGAGACATTTACACTCTGGTTATGTATGTCCCACTTTTACATTTCCTCTCTCCTCTCCCTCCCATGCTTCGCCCCCTGCCCCCCTCCTTCCTTCACTCATTCGTTTCAGTAACACCCGGCCCTGCCCTACCCACTCTCAGCCCTGTCTCATCTCATCTCACGTCTCTCTCTCTCCTGTGGATCCCTCTTTCTCTGCCCGATTCCGCTGTGACTAATCAATGTCTGAGCTGTTTAATCCCTTCTACGAGAGGTGTGTGTGTGTGTGTGTGTGTGTGTGTGTGTGTGTGTGTGTGTGTGTGTGTGCGTGTGTGTGTGTGTGTGCGTGTGCGTGTGCGTGTGCGTGTGTGTGTGTGTGCGTGTGGTATTATACTGCTGTTGCATTCAAAGCAGAGTGCTTGGCTTAGGAAGCACGAAGCAGAAGGCACACACCGCAGTGCCGCAATAATGTTCAAGACTCCTTTGCACTTTGTACTTTGTCCTTGACATTGCTCACGATATACCAGCAAACGGGCTTTTTCATTTTCCAGGAAGGTATATAGTTTGACTCGTTCATATCTGTATCCTTGAGGAACCTCCTTGCAGAATTACTGACGTGGTTCAACTTTTTAACCACAGATTGGTTCTTCAAACAGACAGCAGTGAATGGCTTTGAACTGCTAGGCTCCACCTCGTAAGTCAGGAGGGGATGGAAGCAGGCCTATGGTGCAGTCTGCGGGGGCTAATGGCCTCAGGCCGTTGAAGTTTGAGGGGGGGGGAGTAGAATTTGCTCTCTTCTTCCCGCCAGTCTTCTCTCCTCTGTCGTTTTCTCATTTTCTCTTTCTTAACCTCCCTCTCTCTCTCTCCGACATATGGTAGTGTGATATCCTCTGCCGCGAGGCTCTAATTTATTTAGCTAACGATCTACACCGCCTCCCTGAATGCGGAATGAAGGTCTGGTCTCTCTTTTTCCCTTTCTCTCTGTCTCTCTGTCTCTCTCTCTCTGTCTCTCTCTTTATCTCTCTCCGTCTGTCCCCATCTCTCTCTCTCTCTCTCTCTCTCTCTCACTCTCTCTCTCTTTCTCTCCGTCTGTCCCCATCTTTCTTTTCATCGTCTATAGCTCTTGTCACTTTGCCTCACCTGTTGTTCCACATGTTTGAGCGAGCACACCCGATGAACACACGCACACACGCATGCATGCACATGCGCATGCACATACACGTGCTGCTGCTTAATCTAATTAAGCATGAACATGTTTTCTCGAGCAGGTTGTAAATATCGAGACCATTAGAGGAATAGAATGAGCTGTGGCTCTTTATGGCAATCTGTCACTGTGTGCGTGTTTAGGACTGGGAAATAAATAATCAAACCTCGTGTTGCTAGTCAAAACAATCATTGACAAAAAATATATATTCGCTGTATTTTCTGAACTCTAGTGGGCGTGTGTATAATAATAATACAATCAGCATATAAAAACTGTGGAACTCAATTTGTTAATTATTATTCCTACAATGATATAACTACTACATTAAAATAGAAGATGACTTTTGGATGACTATAGCCACAGACCATATCGTTGTCAGGTACTACAGTGTCACATATAAAGCATACAAAAATATCAAATCTGCAAGTTCGAAACGCAACGTTTTGAGTTGTAGATCTGCTACTTGTGCATTTTTTAAATTTGAATCCTAAAACCGTTTTCCACCCGACAGAGACCATAATGTGAGAACCAGGGCCTGAGGTCAACCACAGTCTGATGATGATACTGCTCCAATGTGATCCATGGTCCTTTTAATAGAATGTGGAATCACGAGGCTTTCAAAATGTAACTGTATCGAGTTAGTTACCCCAACAACCCCATTCTGTATAATGACAAAACCTGATTGTGATACTGTAAGCTCTGTGATTTCACATCTGTACTTTTTTTCCCCCCACGGTGTGCTCTTCTCTCGGTGGGAGTTGAACACCATCGGTCTCCTTCTATGCCTTCCAGTCCTCTGCATGGATGGGGCAACGCCCAGCTTAATCAAAAGGAAACCATGGCCATTCTAATAGTCTATGCTGCTAGGTGCAAAAAAGACAGCGGTTGCCTTTAGGCCTTTGAAACGGGCGTTTAGCTGCACATCCTGACAGGCTCTGCCGTGTCTGTGCTTTGGCCGAGTCCACTATCAAATACTAACGGCAGGCTAACGACGATAAATTATTCACGGCAGTTTTTCAGTAGCTTTCACTTACTTTCTGGTTCCAGTGAACGTGGAATCATTAGTCATGTTAAATGTGTCATTAGGCAGTATAGTTAATTAATCATACGGTATGTTCTCCCTTTACCTCTTAATACTTACATGAGAGCTCTGCTTCAAAGAATGCAATGCTGTGCGTCCACTTGAACGTGGTGTGCTGTGCTGCTGTGATGTATTTTCCAACATCCAAAATATTTCACGAAATATCCCCCACTGAACCGGAGCTGCAGCGATCAAAGCAACGCACGCTGGTTGTGAATTTAGTCGAAACATAGGATCAGCATCAGAGTTCTTCCACTCTGTTCCCCATATAAAGTACTGTGTATTCTACCACAATGTAGAGCTGGACATGATGCAGACCAGCGTTATCCCATTGTGACCTGAGACCAGATTCTACAAATGTTTCTATATCAGTGATGCTCAAACCTTTTCGTGTCAATAACCCATAGTATGATATGTATTTGGCCGCCGACCTCCATCTCAAAATATTTTGTTACAGGGACCTCCCCAAAGCAAAGATTTGAGTTCAAAACATTTGCTGTGAAAGAATATTTTCACGATATTCCAAAAATAGCAGATCTATATCTGCCATTATTCAACAGCTAAAGTTTAAAATAATGGTTAAAGTGGTTAAAGGCTAAGGTGACACAGATGCGTTCCAGGTCTTAATGGGTCATTCGATGAAAATGACAGCATATTAACAAACTGTGGCCTCGGACCTCACAACAACAGGTCATCTGCTGTAGAGATGTAATGTAACCATAACATTTTCTCCTTTCCCGATACCGATACCCATGAGTTGTGTATCGGCGATATGGCGAATACCAATCCGATACCAGTGTGCAATTTTAAAATACTTTAGGACAGTGGCTCTCAAAGTGGGTTCCGGGGACTCTCTGGGTTTCTTGAAGGGGTTCTAAATGTACCATTTACAGGTCTGAGTGTACAAATGGAACCAAATGGACCCTTACAGGTCCATTTGCGGATCCACTACATGTGAAACAATAATGTAAATATCACATTAAGAGTATAAAACAGTAGTGCAACATCAACCGAAGCATTCAAAATACACAATAATTGATGACTGTAAATGACATATAATTCATCATCTCAGACCCACCGTCCCCCCTAGCAGGTGCGCCTCACGAGCCTCATCGCTTTTAACACACCGGGTGCAGTTTGTGGGTGTAAGTAGCAGCACCGCCTCTAGGGGCCGCTAGCAGGGCATTTAGACTCCTTTAAGCCCTGCATGGGGGAGGTGGCTGGGGTAATGTAATTATTACCAGAGCATCTCGGTGAATTTAATCCCGTCAGAATAGTCCATGTCAGTGTTTTTTATGGACTGTGCCCCTGTGCCAGTAAAGATTAATGTGTCTTTAACCTACTGTAAAAAATAATCCCAGGTTATTGCACAAACAAACCCGGGGTGACGAGTTCAGCACTACTGTGGCCGTTGTGTTACCTTTCATAGCACGACGAACACAGCTGGAAGATAGCACGGTATATGGTGAACAAGTAGGGGATAAATGGTGGGTGAGCCAGAGTTCTCAGTTTATACTTAACGGTATGCGCGTCGTGTGCATAATGAAGTCAGGGAGTGTGTGTCAGTACTGTGAGACTGTCATTTTGAATCTCATCACATTATTATGGACTGTGGGTTCCATTAGTTGCAGTATTCACCAGATTACTAATGCTAGTCTTTAGGGAGGTGTGTGTGTGTGTGTGTGTGTGTGTGTGTGTGTGTGTGTGTGTGTTCGTGCATGCGTGCGTGCGTGAGAGAGAGCGAGAGCGAGCATTAGGGACTTCGTTTGAGTGTGGCCAGGAAGTAAGGAGTCCCTACGTATCGCTCATTACCCCAGTGTTTATGTGTGTGTGTGTGTGTGTGTGTGTGTGTGTGTGTGTGTGTGTGTGTGTGTGTGTGTGTGTGTGTGTGTGTGTGTGTGTGTGTGCGTGCGTGCGTGCGCGTGTGTGTGTGCGTGCGTGCGTGTGCATGCGTGCGCGCAAGCATGCATGCATGCATGCATGCTTGCATACATCAAACTAGGCCAGTGTAGCAGTTTAGTTTGAGTCCATCTCCTAAGAGGCAGCTTAATAAATTGCTTTTCCTCTGCATCAAATCAGCCGAGAGATATCTGATTGGGAGCAATTCCTTGACTGTGCGTGTGTGTGTGTGTGTGTGTGTGTGTGTGTGTGTGTGTGTGTGTGTGTGTGTGTGTGTGTGTGTGTGTGTGTGTGTGTGTGTGTGTGTGTGTGTGTGTGTGTGTGTGTGTGTGTGTGTGTGTGTGTGTGTGTGTGTGTGTGTGTGTGTGTGTGTGTGTGTGTGTGTGTGTGTGTGTGTGCGAGTTTGTGTTGTGCCAGGTGCCAAATAGTATTCAGCCTCCCTTCATTCCCTTGACATTAGGATAAATCTGCTACCGCAGGAAGTCAGATGTAACCAGTGTTTTCCTGTGAAAGTCAAGAACCTTGGTGGTACACTGTGTGTGTGTGTGTGTGTGTGCGTGTGTGTGTGTGTGTTTTTTGTATTTTAGCAGGCATGTGCATGTACATATAGTACTTGTGTTTGTGTGGCAGGGAGTTTGTATGTGGTTTGTTTTATACATACATTTCACATTACGTATCTGAGTTTTTGTTTTATCTGATGTATCCTCATCCTGTCCATTATCCTCGCCTTCTCTGTCTCTCTCTGTCTCTCTGTCTCTGTCTCTGTCTCTCTCTCTCTCTCTCTCTCTCTCTCTCTCTCTCTCTCTCTCCCTCATTCCAGAGACTATTACAAAGGGCACCCAGAGCCTCCCTGCTTGGCACTGCTGTGTGGTGCGATGTCACAGTTCAGAACATAAAGTCACAGTTCATCATGTGGTGATACAAGGCTTTCATTTCAATTTAGTTTGTAAGCCGTAGTTCATTGCAGCGTGCAAAGTTGATGCAGTGTACTTTGTCAATAACTTCTGAACACATACGCACGCACGCACGCACGCACGCACGCACGCACACACGCACGCACGCACGCACGCCTAACCTCTGGCGAGGGTCCCACCCAAGGTTTTAGGGGATCTTAAGAGGCAGAATTCACTAATGACTTCCTTTATCTCCAACACACAGCTTCAGACCTGTTCACTGGAGCTTCAGTGCTTCACACACGCATGCACGCACACACGCACGCACACATAGAATAGCATGGACACGACACGATAACAGTGTTGGCATTAGTGGATATGCTAGGAACAAGTCTAATCACCATTCTTCATCACTTGAAGTGTGTGTGTGTAATGTGAAACTAATTGCTTTTACTCTATGTCAGTCTTTTCACCACAGACAGACAGCCAGACAGACACACACACACACACACACACACACACACACACACACACACACACACACACACACACACACACACACACACACACACACACACACACACACACACACACACACAATGTACAATCACAAAGTATATTCTCCCACATGCACATACTGTAGACATTCACACACAGGTGCACTTACACACACATATATACAACACACAGTCACATGCCCTCCGAAATATGCTTCTGAAGCAACCATAAAAACAGTATTACTATTTCATGAACAAACGCTCTGCACTCTGCATCTGCTATTATTCAAATTGACAGACTTCTCGGTCACACTGTCTGGACCTTTATCAAGAGTGAGCTGAGCAGTGGGCAGGATTATTGTTCATGAAATATTACTTTTTACCTTGAAATACCTTTTTTCATGATTGATGCTTCAGTTGTCACTTCCAACCAACATCATCTGATGTTGTTCAGATGTTCTTCTGAACAACGTGGTTGTGGGAATATTGCCATTGGCATAGAAAATATGTTTTTTTGAAAGTAGTGTATCCCTCAGCCTTTTATGCTTAATGTTTCATAGTCAGACAGACATTATAATGGACGTTGTATCTTCCAACTTCCAACTCTGCTAACTCACGTTGTACCACCTCCCATCCCCAGCCCCCCCCCCCCCCCAGCCACCCCCCCGGGCTATGCCAGGACATGTTAGTATCGCTGGTCTAAATCACACCTAGCATCTGGCTGCATCTACCTGCATGTCTACCTTCCTCTGATAACAGGACGTGTGTGTGTGTGTGTGTGTGTGTGTGTGTGTGTGTGTGTGTGTGTGTGTGTGTGCGTGCGTGCGTGCGTGCGTGCGTGCGTGCGTGCGTGCGTGCGTGCGTGCGTGCGTGCGTGCGTGCGTGCGTGCGTGCGTGCGTGCGTGCGTGCGTGCGTGTGCATATTTTGTGAGATGTACAGGAAGGTGCGGTGTAGGTAAGAAGATAAATCTTTATTCAGCTTGTATGCCGCACACCAAATGGAGTCGTGCAGATGATTACGACGATAAAAACTAAATAGTGGGCTTCTGGTTAGCGTCCATCCTGGGGGTTCTATCCCCGGCTGAGTCTTAACAAAGTCTATCAAATCGGTAGTACTACCCATTGCCTTGCTTGGTATTCTGCATCCAGGGTTGGATTGTGGTCTATAATAATAATAATAATAATAATAATAAACTGTTTTTTGTATAGCAGCTTTCATACATAAATGCAACTCAAAGTGCTTCACAGGGCAGAACATAAAAATAGCAATAAAACACAGGCAAGCAGTTACAATGGTAAAGAGCATACAAAATAAAAGCATATAAAAAACATAGATGGATGAAAAGCAAAGCACACAGCAAATCAGTCAGAACAGATATGTTAAAAACTCAACTAAAGGCAAGAGTAAAGAGGTGAGTCTTGAGTTGAGCTTTCAACATGTCTACAGAGGTGTCTAAGTACTGTATGTGTGCGCACGTGATTTTGTATGCTCTGCGTGTGTTGATGTCTTTATGTACAGCATGCGTGTGTGAATGAGTGTGTGCTTGCAAAGAAAGATTAATTCTATAAAACAGACACACACACACACACACACACACACACACACACACACACACACACACACACACACACACACACACACAGAGCAGTGCACCGCTTATACGGGTGCCTAAAAACAGTTGCATCTCAAGGTACAGGGAGGGCACCTCACACTCTGCAATTGTATATCACATTATATTTTAGAACAACGTGTTATTGTATTACTTTTTTATTGCTATTTTGTCTTGTCGCCGAAAACCAATAATCGCACTGCTGTGTCCTTGTATAGCACAACACACAGAAACGTTTGAATCTCTTGAAACTGCCACGCCTTAATCCCTGCTCTCAAGTGTTCTAAAATCAGATCCCCCCCAAACTCATTCTATCCTTACCACTGCAAGCTTTGAGTAGCGTTAGTGCTTTGTCATTGCTGTGCTACTGTAGCTGCAGCCTGGGGAAATGGTGCCTCTCGAGGTTTAATGTGGGCTATCAGCTTCATCTCTCTCTCTCTCTCTCTCTCTCTCTCTCTCTCTCCCTCTCCCTGTATGTATCTATCATCTCTGTCTCACTCATCTCTCTTGTGTTCTTTTATCTCGTTCCCTCATCTGGTTCTGCTGTCTCTGACTGCAGCTGTGTTCCAGGGTTAAAGTGACTCCGGAGGTAAAGACAGAGCCAGTACCAGTCTGATGTACACTGCTGGTTCTGGAGTTCTGGTATAGTGTCCCCCTCAGCCTGTCCTGTACTCTATATTGTCTAATGACTGACAATCATGATATGACACATCTATCATCTGATTTTAATGGTCTGGCATTTACCTGAACACCTCTTCAGTCATTAATAGATATGAGTGAGTCAGTCAGTCAGTCAGTCAGTCAGTCAGTCAGTCAGTCAGTCTGTCTGTCTGTCTGTCTGTCTGTCTGTCTGTCTGTCTGTCTGTCTGTCTGTCTGTCTGTCTGTCTGTCTGTCTCCTTGTGTGTATCTTTCTTTGCATGCACGGACGTGTGCACGCCCCACATGCAACACTTAAGACACTTGTGGCATTTCTCAGTCGTTGCCTCCCACAGTTCCTAACAGACTGGGTCTGGGGCTCACCACAACCCCAGGCTACATTATAGACGTGTGTGTGTGTGTGTGTGTGTGTGTGTGTGTGTGTGTGTGTGTGTGTGTGTGTGTGTGTGTGTGTGTGTGTGTGTGTGTGTGTGTGTGTGTGTGTGTGTGTGTGTGTGTGTGTGTGTGTGTGTGTGTGTGTGTGTGTGTGTGTGTGTGTGTGTGTGTGTGTGTGTGTGTGTGTGTGTGTGGACCATGGGGACTGCTATCTGATCCATTGAGATGAATGGCCTGTCTGTATAAAGCTGACACTATCAAATAGTCCCTGCCTCGCCTCTCTCTCTCTCTCATCCTTCCTTATTCAGTCTCTCTCTCTTGTCCTTCCTCATTTATCCTCTCTCTCTCTCTCTCTCTCTCTCTCTCTCTCTCTCTCTATATCTCTCTCTCTATCTCTATCTCTCTCTCTCTATCTCTCTCTCTATCGCTCTCTCTATCTCTATCTCTATCTCTCTCTCTCTCTCTCTCTCTCTCTCTCTCTCTCTCTCTCTCTCTCTCACTCTGTCTTTCATCCTTCCTCATTTATCCTTCATCTCAGTCTCTCTCTCTCTCTCTCTCTCTCTCTCTCTCTCTCTCTCTCTCTCTCTCTCTCTCTCACTGTCTTTCATCCTTTCTCATTCATCCTCTCTCTCTGTCTTCTCACTTGTTGTTTACGTGTGGAGCAAGGAGTGACTGGCGTTTTTTATCAGGCTTAGAGAGAGAGAGAGGAACCGAGCAAGAAATAAGAAAGAGAAAGAGAGAGGACAGACAGAGGGAGGAGGAACATCAATGTCTACCAGTATTTGTTGCTGGCCTGGGTTGGTTGTTCTCTCTCGCTTTCTCTCTCTCTCTCTCTCTCTCTCTCTCTCTCTCTCTCTCTCTCTCTCTCTCTCTCTCCCCCCCCCCCCCCCCCTAAGTCAAAGTCTCTTTCCGTTGGAGTCTCCTGTCCCTCTGGGACTGTATAACACGTGTGGGTTTCCTGGCTACTCAGCCTTAATTAACGGGAAGTCAATGTGAGTCGCTGAGCATTAATAGGCTAAACTTGCTTATACGGGCTGAAAATTGTATTTGGTTTTCTTAGAGAGATTAGTTTATTGAACGTTCTGCCAGCAAGAACGTTCGGTTAGCGCTGCCGCATACATATTTAACGACAGGACCACACATCACCGCACTGGTCTTTCACATCGCTGGGATGGGGGGGGGGGGGTGGTCACGACTTGTCCTTCCTTGCCTCGTTACAGTAACCACATGTCGCAGACGCCGTGGATTGGTTGACCGATTTGTCCCCCTTTTCGCGATTCACCACCACTCTCCAAATCCGACATTCTGTGATGTTCAGCAGTGATGGAAGAAATACTCAATTTGGTGGACTCGAATTTCGAAGTGTAGGCTATTTCTTTTAGGGAAACTTTTCATTCGTGTTCACATCACTTTCAGCAGCAAACTGAGCAGAGGCATTTTGCAGCACACGTCAGTCAGATGACGTATGAAATCAGGAGATTGACAGGTGGTAAATTACCATTCGGTGGAACAGCTGTGAAAGGGTTAAAGAGAGGTAGACTCCCAGGAGAAGGAGCATCGGCAGGTATTCTCCTGTATTCATTACGCATGGCAGACTTCATTTTGAACACGACTGTGGTGATTGTCAAGCTGGGACTGTCGATAAAACTGAAATGGAAAATACAACAGTAATGTGGTGTTGGGTTCAAAGCTGAAATGAGTCACTGCTGCAGCTGTAACGACAGCATAAACATCCAGGCAGGAGAAAGTGTAATTCGTGTTGCTAGTTCACTTACTGCTATTCTGTGTGATGTTGTGCAAGAGAAAACTGTTTTCAAATACACCATTGAGAATGCTCCATTCAAATGGTACAAGCCAAGGCCACATTTTAAGTGGCCTATTAGTGTTTCTCGGTCAGTACAGGATGGGGCTGAAAATGTGAAAAATCATGCTGGTCTCGACTCAAAAAATAGAAGTCCAGAAATCGTCAAATTCTAAACATGATGGGTGCAGCTGCAGAACTTGTGGTGCTGAATGCAGTCAATGCACTGTTGCTCCTGTCAAGTGTCAACTGATGCACAGCCCAAAAGAAAGAGAGAGAGAAATCGATCGACTAATTAGCAAATGGCCGCGACACGTCGACTCCCCAAATTCTGAGTCGTTCACATCCCTAGCTGGGGGTGTTACTGACAAAAACAAATATCACAATGTTTTTTGACCAAATACCTCAATGTTAGCCTCGGAAACCCAGACGTTTTTATTTCCAGGGAGGAAAAAAAAAGTCTGGGGCAGAGTGCACTTCAATTCGGCATACAGTACCGCAAACGTCGATCACACTCTGCTGATTTCTGATCGCCTGCACCTTTGCTAAAGTTGCTTATTTACGCAATGAGATATTTTTTGCATCCTCACTGTAATATTGGTCTTGGTCTACTCTACAAGGTTGGAACAAAGTGCAATGTTGAAGGACGTTTATTGTTTCACCTAAAATAATGAAGGCTATGACTCAACAAAGATCCACTTAATGATACATGTGTTCCTTGAAAATCCACTATGTTGTTCACATCAATTTCACCTCAGTTACCAAACTGCTGTCCCCGCTGCTGCAGGCAATTTCCCCCCCGCTCCGACTCACACTGCCTCTAAATGTTGGCCATGGATCATGGCTTTAAACCTATCTCCTGTACATTACCGTAGCCATGGCTAGCTCAACCCTGTTAGGCTGTGCGTCATGAAGTCAATTACCGTAGCCCCGGCTAGCTCAAGCCTGCTGCTAGGCTGTGCGTCCTACGGTAAATTACTGTATAGACGAATCCGTGGAGCGGTGCCCTGTACCGGCCAGCTGTAGGCAATCAATGTGGTGTAAAATTTGACACCACGGTTATGATTGCCTACAGCATGGGTTCTCCAACCTTTTTGGCCCAGGCACCCCTTGGAGGGGATACATTTTACAAGTACCCCCTCATCCCCATGCCACCGATCAATGCGATAAGCATATTCTTACAACCTTACATTTAGATTCCATTGGAACTATTTGCATTAAAACTTCTCAATCAAAGTCACAACATGCTACCAAATGCTATCTTAGAATAGATGTACTGTAGACCTATTTGACAGTGCAGAAACATAATTACCTTCCTTGATGCATTAACGAGCGTCAACGGACATCAGCTGGTTTGGGTTAGTAGCCCCAATAAAAATATAGCCCCAGCTAGATCAACCCTATAAGGCTGTTGATATGTTGTGTTGTTGATGACGTTGGGACTCGATTCTCTCTCCTCTCCTTTATTGACTTTTTTCAGATTCAATAATCCTGTTTTCTCCTGCTAACACATTTCTCCTCTCTCTTGCTCCCCCCATCGCGATAATGCTTTATTGAGCTCCTAACATCGTCCCTCACCTCACCTCAATTCCGAGAAAAACGCAGCTAAAGATCGCGTGCACAGATTTTTTATTATTTTGATGACGTCACACCATGGAAGCAAGCGTTGCCTAGCGACGCGATGCTACGATACGGTAAAATAATAGTATTCATTTTGGATTAATACTCTCTTAACATTTCTCGTGGTCTCAGGGTTTAAGCTCTATACACGATATTTCTCGAGTTTGGCATAGATTGAGTTAAGACCATACATTAGGAGCTCTCGCCCCCTCTGTCCTCTCCGTATCCACCCCCCTTTTTCCTCTCACCACCTCCTCTCTTTCCTCTCTCTCTCTCTCTCTCTCTCTCTCTCTCTCTCTCTCTCCCTCTCTCTCTCTCTCTCTCTCTCTCTCTCTCTCTC
>NC_136809.1:39210185-39220185 GCF_951216825.1 Electrona antarctica
GAGCCACTTGTAATGATTAGTCAACACTAGTTTTATTTCTAAGTCTACTTACAGGACGTTTAACATCTCATTTGAGTTCCTTTTGAATGCCTGTCAGCATTCTCTAAATCCCTGTCTCTCAGCTGGTGCGCAAATGTGCCTCCATGCCTTTGATCTACCGCGCACCAAACGTTTTGACGACGCATGCGCACTGGCGCACCGCTTGTGTGCACCCCTGCTTATAATGATGCCATGCGACTGCTGCTTAAAGTGCCGCGATGCAGCAGTGAGAGCTAAATGTTTGTCAGCATGGGTGTACCCTCTGGCTCCGCTGTGCTGCGGAACCTCATGTACAAAGGTATGTGTATCCTGTCTGATTCTGCCAACAGCATTTTGTCATTCTGACTAACCCTTTATTGAATTCAGTCAGGTTTGTTTCTCAACTGTGGAACCTTTGGTGTGTAAGACTGTATATGAATTTATGATTTTATGTGGACAATGTCCACCTTTCTTTGTCTTGGTGTGTGTGTGTGTGTGTGTGTGTGTGTGTGTGTGTGTGTGTGTGTGTGTGTGTGTGTGTGTGTGTGTGTGTGTGTGTGTGTGTGTGTGTGTGTGTGTGTGTGTGTGTGTGTGTGTGTGTGTGTGTGTGTGTGTGTGTGTGTGTGTGTGCAGACGCAGTTTGCAGACCTGTCTAGTTTCTCTCACTGAGACGTAGAGTTAATACTCTACCTGGCCATTAGTGATGAGGTCATCGGAGTCAGCTTTCCAGCTGATTGGACAGATAAGGTTTTGACCCTGGGTTGACCCTGCTGAGTGATGTCATCATTTCATCACCCTATTGATCGCCAGGGGCTCGACCTTACCAATCACTGCCTATAGAACTACCTGTTAAAGTCTGGAAAGTCCCTGTGTGTGTGTGTGTGTGTGTGTGTGTGTGTGTGTGTGTGTGTGTGTGTGTGTGTGTGTGAGCGTGCAAGTGCTAAAATGTGAGAATCTGAGATTGGGAAGAGCAGAATTAGATTCTCACTGATGATTCAATCACTTTTTCTCTCTCTGACACACGCACGCACGCACGCACGCACGCATGCATGCACGCACGCACGCACGCACGCACGCACGCACGCACGCGCACGCACGCATGCATGCACACACGCACACACACACACACACACACACACACACACACACACACACACACACACACACACACACACACACACACACACACACACACACACACACAGTGTGGCGTTACCAGGGTGTTTAGGCCAGTCGATAGGTAATCAGCTTGGCGAGGGTGTAACAATAGTAATTCTCTTCTACCCACTGCTCGGCCTTCTGGGAGAATTAGAGGGCGGCCGTCAAACAAATTGGAATCCTGACCACACACACGTGCGTACATGTGCGCGCGCACACACACACACACACACACACACACACACACACACACACACTTGCATGGGCACACAAAAAATACACGTGCACATTACCACATAGATTGGAGAGGACACCGAGGAGAGAGGAATGTGTAGCACCCGGTAGAAATTCAATTCTCTTAAAGCAGAGGAGATGCAGAGATGGTAACAGATGGTAAATAGCAGAGTATCAACACAGAGCATTTAGATCTTTCTTTTTTAAAGAAAGTATAAATCGACAACCCATAAACCTACAACTAAATGACTGATCCTAACCCTAATATCCTTTCCTAATTGTAAGCATAACCCTAAATAACATGTTTTGTATGAATGAAAATAAAGCTAGGATCCAAAATGCCAGCTGGTCACTGAAGGAGGAGACAGAGCGTCTTAGTTCAGTCAGACAAACAATGCCTACTTTTACCTTTGGTACTTCTAAGTATATTTTGAAGAGTGAGATCACCTGATCAGGGTTTGTCTGCCTGAACTACAAAGCTCAGCAGGCTTGAATTATACACATTGGTCAGAATACCAAAACGCTCGTCCAAAAACATAGTCGCTCCGGTAGATCTGGGAACCTCGGAATGTTCTCACCTGGTTCCTGTTCCTAAACGTAACCTCAGTAAACTATGCCTAAACCTAACCTTAGCCTCAGTAAAACCTAACCCTGTTCCTAAACGTAACCTCAGTAAACTATGCCTAAACCTAACCTTAGCCTCAGTAAAACCTAACCCTGTTCCTAAACGTAACCTCAGTAAACTATGCCTAAACCTAACCTTAGCCTCAGTAAAACCTAACCCTGTTCCTAAACGTAACCTCAGTAAACTATGCTAAACCTAACCTTAGCCTCAGTAAAACCTAACCCTGTGCCTAAACATAACCTCAGTAAACTATGCCTAAACCTAACCTTAGCCTCAGTAAAACCTAACCCTGTTCCTAAACGTAACCTCAGTAAACTATGCCTAAACCTAACCTTAGCCTCAGTAAAACCTAACCCTGTCCCTAAACGTAACCTCAGTAAACTATGCTAAACCTAACCTTGGCCTCAGTAAAACCTAACCCTGTGCCTAAACGTAACCTCAGTTAAACTATGCGTAACCCTAAACCTATTTCTAATCTTATCCTCAGTGAAACAAATACAGGACAGCGTGCGGTCGTCGAAAACAAATGAGGCCGAGCGTGTTTTGGGGTGAGCCTTCCGGTTAGCCTTTGCTCAGACTTAAAGAGGAAACGGCCATCCTTCTCCTGGTCTCCTCCATGCTCCTGGGTGACCCTGTGGGACGCTGTCTCTATGATGAATGGATAGGATGGATGGGAGGGGAGGGATAAGGTCATTCACAACGCTGGCATGTTTGACCACGCAGACTGATACTGTTGTTTTTCAAGGTACAGCTATCACTCACCTCTAAGTGTGTGTGTGTGTGTGTGTGTGTGTGTGTGTGTGTGTGTGTGTGTGTGTGTGTGTGCGTGCGTGCGTGCGTGCGTGCGTGCGTGCGTGCGTGCGTGCGTGCGTGCGTGCGTGCGTGCGTGCAGGCGTGCGGAGCATTGCCACATTGCAGAGTGATGGCGAGCTGACTTCCATGTTAGCAGAATCCCGCCGTCATTAGTAGCCCACTTCAACAGCTCTGCCACACACACATGCATGCGCACACACACACACACACACACACACACACACACACACACACACACACACACACACACGCACATGCACACAGAACTCTCGTGTATCTCAGCCTTCCATTTGTCGTGTATCTCAGCCTTCCATTTGTCTGGCCCTGTCAAGAGTCTCACTGTCTCCGCTAACGATGAATATACCTTTTAATGTGTTGGAGGAAAAATGGAAGCAGTCACAGACCTGCAGATTAAAGCTCCCCATCCATCCTCCACCCTGGAACCTTTTCCTCCACTCCTCTCTCTATCTCTCATGCAACAAACAAGAAGAGATACCCCGCATGTCACAGCCATTGCCCCCAGCTCTGTCTCTGTCTCTGAATGCAGGTTTCATTTTGGAAATGCACGCTGATGCTCCCATTTCAGATTGCTCTGCTTTTGACATTACAGACTGCCCTGATATCAGTTAATGTTATTTACAAAGGGTCAGATTAGATATCTACTAATTCATTTGAGTAGTGCCAAGTCTAGTGATCCTCAACCTGTGGGCTGGGTCCCACTGATGGACCGTGAGGATATTCCAAGTGGGCCGCCAAAATCACTGGAAAACCACTATGATGTTATGGTTGCTTAACTCATTACCTACAGGAGTTTCTCTACAGTCTGCACACACTGGCAGCGCTTTTACTAATCTAAAAAGACCCACAGAATATTTTGTTCTAATATATCAAAAGAAAGAAGAGTCTCTCTCTCTCTCTCTCTCTCTCTCTCTCTAAGTGTAAACTAGTTTAATCAAGTGAAGTAAATTGCAGACATAAATAGTGGTGTCTCGCTGGTCTGAAACTCTTGGCTGCCGCGGTTTCCATAGAAGCAGGATACTTCATACTATCATATACTCGGCAGCATGACAAAGCTTCATGCGTGCTCCGTATCACAACGCTTTTGCTATTGTGATGTTTTAGCTTGTAGATGAGCTCTGTTGGTCAAGCGACACAGTTGTGCTACAATATATCAAGTAGAAAAAGTCCTCTGTCAGGTAGGTAATTGTGGGCCAGCAATGTTAGTAATTTGCCAAATTAAGATGGAATATGAAATATCGAACAGATCCGTCTTGATTACATGAATATGAATGCTATATTATTCATAACATAAACGTGATGGGCCGATGGACCGTGTACAATCAATGAGTTCAGGTTTCATGCTGAAGCTTTACATCTTTCTCTCCTGGATACAACTCCAACCATTAGAGTCTCACTCTAACCCACTTTTATCTTTATACGGAAAGAATGAAGCTGTTTGTTATTATTACATTACTGGTAATTTTTTTTAAAATTTGTGCTGAAGTAACTTTAGTCACAGCACGCGCAGCCCTGTAGCGGTCCAGTCATCACAAAGACATACAGAAGCATGCATGCGCTCCAATTATATTTGGGTTTCACATTTTGTTTTTGTACATTTCATTTAAAGCAGGGGATACAAGACGCCACGAGCTGTTTTTAAAAACATCTGTAGTGGAACTCTGGATAGCATTTTGTACAATCATTTGTGCAGCAAGTGGAACACCATTACACAGACAACAATGTGTATATGTTCAGATGAAAATGTATTCTACGTATACAAGCATATATCTTTTACAGTGGATCTACTTGGTATACTGTCCACATGCAGCCAGTCTGTTGTCACCTAATAGTCGATGTGTCCACATGCAGCCAGTCTGTTGTCACCTACTAGTCTGTGTCCACATGCAGCTAGTCTGTTGTCACCTACTAGTCTGTGTCCACATGCAGCCAGTCTGTTGTCACCTAATAGTCGATGTGTCCACATGCAGCTAGTCTGTTGTCACCTACTAGTCTGTGTCCACATGCAGCTGGTCTGTTGTCACCTACTAGTCTGTGTCCACATGCAGCTAGTCTGTTGTCACCTACTAGTCTGTGTCCACATGCAGCCAGTCTGTTGTCACCTACTAGTCTGTGTCCACATGCAGCCAGTCTGTTGTCACCTACTAGTCTGTGTCCACATGCAGCTGGTCTGTTGTCACCTACTAGTCTGTGTCCACATGCAGCTGGTCTGTTGTCACCTACTAGTCTGTGTCCACATGCAGCTAGTCTGTTGTCACCTAATAGTCGATGTGTCCACATGCAGCTGGTCTGTTGTCACCTACTAGTCTGTGTCCACATGCAGCTAGTCTGTTGTCACCTACTAGTCTGTGTCCACATGCAGCCAGTCTGTTGTCACCTACTAGTCTGTGTCCACATGCAGCTAGTCTGTTGTCACCTACTAGTCTGTGTCCACATGCAGCCAGTCTGTTGTCACCTACTAGTCTGTGTCCACATGCAGCCAGTCTGTTGTCACCTACTAGTCTGTGTCCACATGCAGCCAGTCTGTTGTCACCTACTAGTCTGTGTCCACATGCAGCTAGTCTGTTGTCACCTACTAGTCTGTGTCCACATGCAGCTAGTCTGTTGTCACCTACTAGTCTGTGTCCACATGCAGCCAGTCTGTTGTCACCTACTAGTCTGTGTCCACATGCAGCCAGTCTGTTGTCACCTACTAGTCTGTGTCCACATGCAGCTAGTTTGTCACCTACTAGTCTGTGTCCACATGCAGCTAGTTTGTCACCTACTAGTCTGTGTCCACATGCAGCTAGTTTGTCACCTACTAGTCTGTGTCCACATGCAGCTAGTTTGTCACCTACTAGTCTGTGTCCACATGCAGCTAGTTTGTCACCCACTAGTCGATGTGTCCACATGCAGCTAGTTTGTAACCTACTAGTCGATGTGTCCACATGCAGTCAGTTTGTTGTCACCTACTAGTCTGTGTCCACATGCAGCCAGTCTGTTGTCACCTACTAGTCTGTGTCCACATGCAGCTAGTTTGTCACCCACTAGTCGATGTGTCCACATGCAGCTAGTTTGTCACCTACTAGTCTGTGTCCACATGCAGCCAGTTTGTCACCTACTAGTCGATGTGTCCACATGCAGTCAGTTTGTCATCTACTAGTCTGTGTCCACATGCAGCCAGTTTGTCATCTACTAGTCGATGTGTCCACATGCAGTCAGTTTGTCATCTACTAGTCTGTGTCCACATGCAGCCAGTTTGTCATCTACTAGTCTGTGTCCACATGCAGCCAGTTTGTCATCTACTAGTCGATGTGTCCACATGCAGCCAGTTTGTTGGACAGGGACGCAGCTTTCTGGTTTCTCTCCAAGTCCCCTCTCTGTCTTTCTCAATCGTTCTGTGTCTCTGTGTGTCACATTCTCTCTGTGTGCACATGTGGCTGCATGTATATTTGACGACCGCACCAGAGTACGGCAGCCTTGAGACTGGTTTGGTGCCAGCTGGATCTTATTTACATAATAAAAAATGCAATCTAGTCGGCATCTCCATCATTGTATGACTACAGCGTAGCCAGGCACACAATTAAAACAGTTTTTCTGCTGAACCCCCTGATGCATCACGTTGCCTTATTTACAGTGGACAAATTGGCATGATAACCTGCTGGGAGCCACTGTGCTACTGTGCCCATGTTGTTGTGATTGTTTTTGCCGCTTGCCCTCTTCATTCTTTTGTTCTTTCCCTCCGCATCGCTCCTCTCTGTTCTCTTCACTCATTTTCATTAGAGCTTCTCTCTCTCGCTCTGTGTTCGCTTCTCGTCCTCCAGGTCTAGCCTTAATTGCTTGTTTCTGAGTCTTAGACAACACTCCTGATACTCTCCTCTATTGTCCTCTCCTTCGTCATCTCCTCTCCTTCTCTACCACCCCCCATCACCTGTGTGTCTGTCTGTGTATCTATGTGTGGTTGTCAAATCTCGCAAACCACCTCACCAATCATCGCCGCCGGGAGCGTCATTGACAACTGTTATTACTTGCGCAAGCAGAGCGTGCAAGTAATGTTATCAGTCAGGTGCTACGATGCGTATGTCCCTTAGCAGCATATGATATGACGTCATATGCTTGCACGAAGCAGACCGTGCAGGTATGTTTTCCGTCATGCTACGAAGCGTACTGTATGTCCCATGACGTGATGAAGATATGTACCAATGCCAGGGTATAATTGGTTTACGATGGTGACGTAATGATGATATGTTTCAGTGTCGGGTGGATTAAAGGGACATAAGCATCAGACCACCCGAGTAACTACATTATACCACTAACCACATTATACAACTCAGAAATTACATATACATACTGTACATTTAGACATATACATATATATAGACATATGAGCATATGACGTGATGAATATATGTACCAATGCCAGGGTATAATTGGTTATCGATGGTGACGTAACGATGTTTCAGTGTCGGGTGGACTATAGGTAATGCCCCTATGTATACATGTATGTAATCTGACACCACTGCCATAACAGGCATAAGTAATCATTACCATACTTCAAAATACTACTTGTTTTCATCCAAAAGCAAGGTACGTAGCAAATAGCTAAACCTAATAATTCAATATTGCAAACGTTCTTTCACAGAGAGGCTGAGATTTGAAAGTTTGTAGCGGTCTACAGTACTTGCACGCTCTGCTTGCGCACTAGTATGCAACAAGCAAGTAGGCACTCGACAGAGTGCAGTTCTAGTTTAATATGTTTTGTGAATGCATTACCTCGAGCCCACCATCCCTCCAGAGAACAATACTGTGTGCTGTCCACGTTCATATGGAAGTGCTTCTAGCTTCTGTAGGTCAGTGCATGTGGGTGGTTGCATGTACCGTAAGGACATTCCACCACAGCATTTCTTTTCCTGAAGCCCAGCATATGTTTTGAAGTGTTTTCAGTGGGAGCAGCACATACAGCATTTATTATGCTACAAACGGTAGCAGCGTGATAAAACTCATGCACGTTGGCATATTCATCTGGTTTGCCAAGAGTTGAAAACATTTTCCACAAATACTGGGCTGGTCACTGTCACTTTTTTACGTAGACATCCAATCACTGAGGACGAGGGCCTGGACAAACACCACGATTTTAACCCATTAAGGCATTTAGGCATTTAGCAGATGCTCTTAATCCAAAGCTTTTTTCAGCAAGTCTCACACAAAAAAAGGCTGGATCACCAGAGGAAACAAAGTTCTTAGTCTCTGCTGTTTGGTGTTATAGCGCTCTCTGTAGTTGTTCTCATGTGCCTAGAAGCAGGGTGTGTAGCGTTAGTCCGATTTCCAGTCATTGTGTAAAGAATTTGTGTGTAGAGAAGTTGCCAAAATATACCACCATGGATATAGAGCGTCGCAGTCCCGCCCCCTCGAGAGACCCGGAAAATAAATCCTGTTCATTTTCCTCATAGACTTTTCAGAAAGTATTTATTTAAAGACGTTTATGAGTGGTGCAACCACTCCATTACGGAGCTATGTGTGTCTGTCCCTGGCTGGCTGGGTGGCTGGGTCCGTCCGAGCACGAAAATAACATTTGGTTGGTTTTCACAACCAAACGTCACTGTTGCGCAGCCTAACACACACACACACACACACACACACACACACACACACACACACACACACACACACACACACACACACACACACACACAACGGTATATATGATGATTTCGGGTGTGACAGTACAGTAGAGTACAGTAGAGGGACCCCCGTGGGGACCCCCACACAGTAACTCTGTCATTTCTCAACCGTTTCGGACACGGGGCGGCTCGCCGGAACCGGCCCGCCCCCCTGGGCGCGTTCATGGGGGTCTGGATGTTCCGGGGAGGGACCCCTGGGAACCCCCACATAGTAACTCTGTCATTTCTCTACCGTTTTGGATGCGGGGCGGCTCGCCGAACGCTGGCCGGCACCCTGGGCGCATTCCTGTGTGTCTGGAACTTCCGGGGACCCCCTGGGGACCCCCACACGGAGTTGAACCACTCACTTCACACGGGCGCAACCCACTTGTTTTGAACTAGAAAGGCTGTATCTTTGCCAGCTTTTTTCCTCGTCTAAACGAGGTGTAGCCGACCTTGGCATACTGCGATCATCATCATCATCATATACGGTTCCACAACACAGGTTAATGGTTACATATGTACACCGTCAGAGTTAAATTAACACTGAGCATGTCTGGCCGCTAATTGCACCTAAAGTGGTGACCTATTTACAGTTAGCCTCGCTGTCTGCCAATTTCAGCCACACCATCAGGAGCAGAAACCTCAGCCAGATGGTTCATCAGGTGAACAGGTTGGTTTGGGATTTTATGGCCACTGGATGGCTCGCAAAACACAATGTACGGTCCCACAGTCCATCACGCTGGAGCCCTTTCATTTGCATTTATATGATACGCCAAGTCATCAGCTGGTTAATGTGCTTTGGCTTTATCATATTTACATAAATAACAAAATACAAGGGCCACTGTAATTTAACTATCCCAGTCTGCCTGACTGTATATGCGGTGTCTCGAGTATGGATTCTTGAATCGTGATACGTGCCCTAACCATGCAGCTATCAGAACCAGGATTTACATACATTTCTGTATGTAAATCCACACACACACACAACCCAGCAACATTTTCATCCATACAGACAGCGCGAGGTGAGGCACATCAGGAGGTGTGCCTCACCTCGCACCTTTCTAGTTACAGTAGATGATATGTCCTTCTACGGTCCTGCCTCATTAACAGAACGTGAGGGACAGTGGGAGGATGGAGGGTAGGTGTTACGAGGTTTACCAGACAAGGACGGGGGACAAATAAAAGTGACAAGAAAAAGGGAAGACGGAAAGCAGGCATGAGGGAGAGAGGAGCAGCATTAATGAACGCAAGTGAGTGAATTAAGAGGGATGGGGAGAGAAAGACAAGCTTTGCGGAAAGCTAACCTATAGCAGGGAGGAGATAATCACTCCTTCATAGTTCCTTGGGGAGGGATAAATGAAATGAGTGCAGGGAAAGATAAAGGAGGTGTGAGTATACGTCGTAATAAGCTGTTCAATCCGCTGCATGGGAAGTTGTACCTCTATAACTTGCGCTGTGTGTACTTAGCTGAACCCAGCTGGGCTGACGAGCC
>NC_136809.1:39225185-39230185 GCF_951216825.1 Electrona antarctica
CCGTCCGTCCGTCCGTCCCGCTCTCTCTCAGTAAGTTAAGGATACTGCTGTGTTGGAAACCACATACATTAAGAGAGAGAGAGAGGGGAGGGGGGAGGGGGGGGGGGGGTGGAGATAGATAGCAGCCAGGGAGACTGAAGGGCAGATGAAGGTGAAGACAGATGGACTACAGATGAAGATAAACAGTTTTGTTTGTCTGCACGCTGGGTTATATTTCCTGGTTCCTTTTTTATTGACGTGTCCACGGTAACCCTGGCTTCTCCCCGCCTACCCTGATATTAGACAAGCGTGCCGTAATGGCATCATTACAGAATACAGGACATGCACCACCAACTGTGTGTGTGTGTGTGTGTGTGTGTGTGTGTGTGTGTGTGTGTGTGTGTGTGTGTGTGTGTGTGTGTGTGTGTGTGTGTGTGTGTGTGTGTGTGTGTGTGTGTGTGTGTGTGTGAGTCGGGCAGGGAGAGAAAGACACAAACAATGTGGGCGAGAGTGGGAGAGATAGACAGGGAGTGAGAGGAAGAGAAATGGGAGACATTATTTGAAGTTATTGGAAAATGAAGGAAAAGTAATTTCACACACGGACCATCTGCCTTTCTCTGCGAGTGGCTTATCAGCATGCATGAATGATAAACAAAGTGATGAAACACACAAAGTGCACTTTCTCACAAAGACATGTCGTGCACACACACACACACACACACACACACACACACACACACACACACACACACACACACACACACACACACACACACACGTTCATTTTCATTTTTTTTTTCATTTTCAAAGACATTTCAAATATCCAGAAAATAGACTTGTTTGTTTGAGGTGCTCTTCCATCAGCCTGACTAAAGCCCTGCATGCTCTGAATATACCCAAACACACACACACACACACACACACACACACACACACACACACACACACACACACACACACACACACACACACACACACACACACACACACACACACACACAGGGCACATCAGTGAGGACAACCATCACTGGAGAATAACATAAGACTGCAGACATGTCACTATGTCCACCAGCCTTATTATTTTCAGGTCTTTCAGGTCTTTGGGGGGCGTTGGGAAAATGTGACTTAATCGTGGCTTTATTTTCGCTGGACCTTTCTCATGTGGTTCTCAGAAACAAACAAAAAAATCACACGCGTGTGAAGTGAGGAGCGCTCTTATCATCGTACATCATCATGACATAAAATAGACACTATTTCTCCATTCATTGTCAATGGGGATTTAATGTTTGTGTAAGATAAAAATAGACACTAAGCCGATTTACTCAGACACTATGACGTACAATTCTTTATTCATTGTCAATGGGAATTTATGTTTGTGTTAGACGAAAATCTACACTAATAGGTGAATATAGAAGGGAATAGTGCCTGTCCACCCCTCTATGTTTTAGTAAAAACAGACCTGACTGCTGCTTTGATCTACCTCAAACACATTTTGAGCTTGTAGATCAGCCATGGCGAATGTCCATGACGAATCTCATATACGCCTTTGTTTGAAACGCTGAGGAAGGCCTGCCTGCCGAAACACGTTCGTTTCTCTAGGTAGACTGCTGCTGTGTACTCGTCTCATTAATAAAGAAACTCAAGAAACTATACTAAAGAGAGTGCGGATATTCACTTTTTTCATTGATCTTCAAGAATATGCACCCATCAGCCACAGACTACTAAGACTCCACCTGAGCAGAGCGCGCCTTCTCCTATAACGTCGTTATTTTACCCTACTTCAATAAAAGGAGAGACCACAACAATATGGAATAAGTGATGTAATGTTTATTGGAAAGATTTTGGCAGCAGTTTAGCAAGCAAAATGGCAAACGATTATAGCAGAAGATTATTTTGGTGATTAGACTCCATTTACATTTATTTAATAATATTAGCTTTTAATAGGGAGAACCCCCCCATTTGAGCATATAGGAGTCTAGACGGCAGGCGCTGGTGGTGGCAGCTGAGCAGATGAACCTCCTTCCTTCTCAACACTAGATGACAGGGTGGAGTTGGGTATGGAGGTGGGTTGCTTGTTGCAAACTGAAAAGAGAATGGCAAGTGTCAGGCAGTGATATTTAAAGGCTGCTGCAAAGTGCTCGTGCTTGTGAACAGATTTTGACAGTGTGAGAACGGAAATGACGAGCTATGATAGTGCTGAAAGGCCGAATGAAAGCGTTGGTTAAGATCTTCCTTATTGAACCTTCGCTAAAAGCTACATTACTAGACACATGTATGTACAGTATACCCTACTACTAGACACATGCAAGTACCGTAACCTTTTCACCAAACAAAAGCTGTTGATATGTGTCAGGCTCGTGGTGAAGGCACGACAATGGTTGCTGATCAATATACAGTTGGAGGCCATCGATATTGTCCTTTTCTTTTTGCTGAGGTTTGCGTGATCTGCGCAAAAGGACAGTTAACCCATTTTGGGCGGGAACCCCTTTTGGTGTTTTAAACATTGTTATAATTTAGCTATTGAAAAATAGCAGATCTACAAGCTCATAGCGCGCCACCGAGTGGCGCGCTACGAGCTTGTAGGTCTGCTATTTTTGAAAAATCGTGAAAATATTTATTTCAGAAAACTGGAGGATGTAGAAGGATTTTTTAAAATTTTGAGGTCATGCCTAAATGGGTCAAATGATAAGGGACAATATCGGTGGCACCCAACTGTAAATGATTGTTTGATCACATTTTGCTTCCCAGCCAAACAGAGAAACGCTGGAGACAGGGCCCCAGACTAACACTTTTCACCACCATCCCACTGTCCCAAAATGTCAATGTGTTAAGTAGTCACAGGATATTAATCTCCACTACGATCGATCCCTCGACCGTTGAAAATCACTGTGCCTTAGCAATTAGCGAGCGGCATTACGGCTAGACGTACCTACACTATGACAAAACATCATCATTTCCATAAACATACTTGGATGGAAGCAAAGGTCATTTTCATCAGTTCTCCATCTCTGTACCTGCTTCCTATTAGTTAACAGGAGCCAATTCTGGGAAATCATTTTCTATGACTGTCGCTGTGTCTTTGCCATTAGCTATTCATGAGCCTGGCTGTTCTCAGCTCTGTCTACCTGGAGTAGGAACAGGGGTGCATTCAGGAGATTGTTGCCTCTGCTGTGCTGCTGCTGGTGGCTGGCTCACTGAACGTGGATTAAAGAGAGTGTCACGATCAATGCAGCCCTGCCTTGTCACCTGGAGAGAGAGAAGCCTTGTTTATCTCATCAACCGGCTAAAGGAAAATAGGCCCTGACCTACACCAATTTGTTTTGTACAGCTGAAAGGGAAGATAGATTAGGTATGTCTGCCTATTCCTGCCGAACAGTGAAATGTTTTCTACAAAGCAACTTGAGTGCCCGAGTGTGGACGCGCGTGTGCTCCTTGCATACCTGTTCAAGATGCTATGCAAGTGAGTTTGGACGTGTGTGTGTGTGTGTGTGTGTGTGTGTGTGTGTGTGTGTGTGTGTGTGTGTGTGTGTGTGTGTGTGTGTGTGTGTGTCTGTGTGTGTGTGTGTGTGCGCGCGTGCGCATGAGGTTGTGCATGCACCCATACACTGCCTGTACATTTCCGCAGCAATCATAACCATAAAGTCAGATATATATAATGAAAGGAAAGAAATAAAGGAGTGTGTGTGTGTGTGTGTGTGTGTGGGGGGGGGGCAATGAAAGACTGAATGAATAAAATTGCTGACTGTGTGCAGTGGAAGATGAAATGCTTCATCACCACCACCACCGCTAAACGACAGCACGGGAACGACAGAGCCAGACGGAGGGGAGGGAGAGGAGAAGAGAACAGTGGGATGAGCGGACAATAATGGAGGAGAAGTGGAGAGGAGTAGTCAAGAGATACGAGGAGGGGAGAAGAGCAGAAGGGAGGAGGTGGAAGGAGAAGGGTGGGGGGGGGGGGGGGGGGGGGGGGGGGGGGGGGGGGGCGATGCAACGGGCAGGGAGTGTAGGGGAAGTGTGATGTGTAGGGGAAGTGTGATGGCTGTGAACAGAGGGAGGGAGAGAGAGAGAGAGAGAGAGAGAGAGATAGTGTGTTGTATGCTGCACTCACTCACCTGAAATCACTCATTCTATTACAACTGAGCTGGAACCATGAACCATGAAAGTAATACCAATGACAACTCCATCCACTCCTCTCTTCTCTCTCTACCTCTCTCTGCTTGTCCTGTCTGTCTGTCTGTCTGTCTGTCTGTCTGTCTGTCTGTCTGTCTGTCTGTCTGTCTGTCTGTCTGTCTGTCTGTCTGTCTGTCTGTCTGTCTGTCTGTCTGTCTCTCTCTCTCTCTCTCTCTCTCTCTCTCTCTCTCTCTCTCTCTCTCTCTCTCTCTCTCTCTCTCTCTCTCTCTCACTCTCTCTCCAATCAATAGCAGGTTTTAAATCAGCAGACTCATGCATAGACTAGTCTGCCACATATATGCGCCTATGATGTCCCACCACGTTTCCTCACTCAGTCTTCATCACGCACGCACGCACGCACGCACGCACGCACGCACGCACGCACGCACGCACACACACACACACTGCACTGCACTGCACTGCACTGCGAGTGACTGACTGACTGAGAGGGTCAGTGAGTGTAGTTGCAACAACACTAGTAGGGTTTTGGCTAACTACCTCTGAAGTTATATGTATGGAGTCTTCAGAGAGAGAGAGAGGTGGGGGGGGGGGGGGGGGGGGGGGCGGGGGGGGAGAGCGAGCGAGCAGTATAAAGAGGAGGGAAGTGGCAGTCAGGTCTAAGCTGACTGGAGGTTTCTATTTTCTGGCTAAATGAGCTAAACTGACCTGCATGGCTTCCACAGTGACCTCTCAACCTTGGCTGCTCCACTGCTCCAAAAACCCATTTTACAGCAATTCTCATGGAACAATTTGTATTTTAACCTGTTCTAAACGCCAGCCCTGCAAAGCTGGAACCCTCAGGCTTTCCACAGGCCAAGCAACAGCACTCTCAATCAAACCGATGAGACACA
>NC_136809.1:39232685-39242685 GCF_951216825.1 Electrona antarctica
TACTATAGACTCAGTGATGTCACTACCTGTAGTCTACTATAGACTTAGTGATGTCACTAGCTGTAGTCTACTATAGACTCAGTGATGTCACTACCTGTAGTCTACTATAGACTCAGTGATGTCACTACCTGTAGTCTACTATAGACTCAGTGATGTCACTACCTGTAGTCTACTATAGACTCAGTGATGTCACTACCTGTAGTCTACTATAGACTCAGTGATGTTACAACCTGTAGTCTACTATAGACTCAGTGATGTTTCTACTATAGACTCAGTGATGTCACTACCTGTAGTCTACTATAGACTCAGTGATGTCACTAGCTGTAGTCTACTATAGACTCAGTGATGTCACTAGCTGTAGTCTACTATAGACTCAGTGATGTCACTACCTGTAGTCTACTATAGACTCAGTGATGTCACTACCTGTAGTCTACTATAGACTCAGTGATGTCACTACCTGTAGTCTACTATAGACTCAGTGATGTCACTACCTGTAGTCTACTATAGACTCAGTGATGTCACTACCTGTAGTCTACTATAGACTCAGTGATGTTACAACCTGTAGTCTACTATAGACTCAGTGATGTTTCTACTATAGACTCAGTGATGTCACTACCTGTAGTCTACTATAGACTCAGTGATGTCACTAGCTGTAGTCTACTATAGACTCAGTGATGTCACTAGCTGTAGTCTACTATAGACTCAGTGATGTCACTACCTGTAGTCTACTATAGACTCAGTGATGTCACTACCTGTAGTCTACTATAGACTCAGTGATGTCACTACCTGTAGTCTACTATAGACTCAGTGATGTCACTAGCTGTAGTCTACTATAGACTCAGTGATGTCACTACCTGTAGTCTACTATAGACTCAGTGATGTCACTACCAGTACCTACACACACACACACACACACACACACACACACACACACACACACACACACACACACACACACACACACACACACACACACACACACACACACACACACAGAGATACTGTGCAACATGTGTATTTACATTAGCAGAGAGACTTGTGTTAGTAAATCTAAATGATATTGACAGTAAAAGCTATGAGTTAAAACGCTATTCTGGCATATCTGTAATCTAAAATATTTCTACCTAGACATATCTCAGCTGCATCTTACTTGACATTGCTAGGCATTATGTCCAGTAGAAACAAGGGAAAGGACGGAGGCACTATTGTGGTATCTCTACCTTTGATCACCTTCGAAAACAGCAGTGGTTCCCAAAGTGGGGTCCGGGGACCCCTAGGGGTCCTTGAGGGAGTTCCCGGGGGTCCCCAGCTTAATGATCGTTTGGACCCAAATGGACCATTATGGGTCTGTAACTGAGTGTACAAATGGTCCATTTGGTTCCATTTGTACACTCACAGTTACTGTAAATTAACATTGATTTTACAATTTAAAAATGCCAATGGGGGTCCGTAGACTAATGCATGTCAAACTGGGGGTCCTTGAAAATAAATGGGTTGAAAGTCACTGCTAGAGCCGTAAAAATCTTCCCTCACGGGGTCCCTGGCATATCTTTTCAAATGGGGGTACACGGGCTAATTAGTGTCAATTTGGGGGTCCTTGACATGAAAAAGTTTGGGAACCACTGCTCTTTACAGTACACTTGTGATTGCAATGTCACTGCAGCAAACTGACAGTGTATTACAGTAGTGCAGCACCGTGTACAGTAAACTGACAGTGTATTACAGTAGTGCAGCACCTTGTACAGTAAACTGACAGTGTATCACAGTAGTGCAGCAAACTGACAGTGTATCACAGTAGTGCAGCACCTTGTACAGTAAACTGACAGTGTATCACAGTAGTGCAGCACCTTGTACAGCAAACTGACAGTGTATCACAGTAGTGCAGCACCTTGTACAGCAAACTGACAGTGTATTACAGTAGTGCAGCACCTTGTACAGTAAACTGACAGTGTATCACAGTAGTGCAGCACCTTGTACAGTAAACTGACAGTGTATTACAGTAGTGCAGCACCTTGTACAGTAAACTGACAGTGTATCACAGTAGTGCAGCACCTTGTACAGTAAACTGACAGTGTATTACAGTAGTGCAGCACCTTGTACAGTACACTGACAGTGTATCACAGTAGTGCAGCACCTTGTACAGTAAACTGACAGTGTATCACAGTAGTGCAGCACCTTGTACAGTAAACTGACAGTGTATCACAGTAGTGCAGCACCTTGTACAGTAAACTGACAGTGTATCACAGTAGTGCAGCACCTTGTACAGCAAACTGACAGTGTATCACAGTAGTGCAGCACCTTGTACAGTAAACTGACAGTGTATCACAGTAGTGCAGCACCTTGTACAGCAAACTGACAGTGTATCACAGTAGTGCAGCACCTTGTACAGTAAACTGACAGTGTATCACAGTAGTGCAGCACCTTGTACAGTAAACTGACAGTGTATCACAGTAGTGCAGCACCTTGTACAGTAAACTGACAGTGTATCACAGTAGTGCAGCACCTTGTACAGTAAACTGACAGTGTATCACAGTAGTGACACCTTGTACAGTAAACTGACAGTGTATCACAGTAGTGACACCTTGTACAGTAAAACCGACAGTGTATCACAGTAGTGCAGCACCTTGTACAGTGAACTGACAGTGTATCACAGTAGTGCAGCACCTTGTTCAGTAAACTGACAGTGTATCACAGTAGTGCAGCACCTTGTACAGCAAACTGACAGTGTATCACAGTAGTGCAGCACCTTGTACAGTAAACTGACAGTGTATCACAGTAGTGCAGCACCTTGTACAGTAAACTGACAGTGTATTACAGTAGTGCAGCACCTTGTACAGTAAACTGACAGTGTATCACAGTAGTGCAGCACCTTGTACAGTAAACTGACAGTGTATTACAGTAGTGCAGCACCTTGTACAGTACACTGACAGTGTATCACAGTAGTGCAGCACCTTGTACAGTAAACTGACAGTGTATCACAGTAGTGCAGCACCTTGTACAGTAAACTGACAGTGTATTACAGTAGTGCAGCACCTTGTACAGTAAACTGACAGTGTATCACAGTAGTGCAGCACCTTGTACAGCAAACTGACAGTGTATCACAGTAGTGCAGCACCTTGTACAGTAAACTGACAGTGTATCACAGTAGTGCAGCACCTTGTACAGCAAACTGACAGTGTATCACAGTAGTGCAGCACCTTGTACAGCAAACTGACAGTGTATCACAGTAGTGCAGCACCTTGTACAGCAAACTGACAGTGTATCACAGTAGTGCAGCACCTTGTACAGCAAACTGACAGTGTATCACAGTAGTGCAGCACCTTGTACAGCAAACTGACAGTGTATCACAGTAGTGCAGCACCTTGTACAGCAAACTGACAGTGTATCACAGTAGTGCAGCACCTTGTACAGCAAACTGACAGTGTATCACAGTAGTGCAGCACCTTGTACAGTAAACTGACAGTGTATCACAGTAGTGCAGCACCTTGTACAGTAAACTGACAGTGTATCACAGTAGTGCAGCACCTTGTACAGTAAACTGACAGTGTATCACAGTAGTGACACCTTGTACAGTAAACTGACAGTGTATCACAGTAGTGACACCTTGTACAGTAAAACTGACAGTGTATCACAGTAGTGCAGCACCTTGTACAGTGAACTGACAGTGTATCACAGTAGTGCAGCACCTTGTTCAGTAAACTGACAGTGTATCACAGTAGTGCAGCACCTTGTACAGCAAACTGACAGTGTATCACAGTAGTGCAGCACCTTGTACAGTAAACTGACAGTGTATCACAGTAGTGCAGCACCTTGTACAGTAAAAGTAAACATTGTGTAACTACCAAAACTAAAACAACATCTGAGAAATACTTCTGATTTAAGCTATATACTTTACACTTTTTGAACTTTGATGCAATGCACTGTATTTCTTGGTCCAGGCAACACAGTAGTGAAGTGTGTTAGTGTGAGGCTCCCAGATCTTCCTCAGAACCACTCCTTTGATAGCTTGTAGAAGACCAATTCACCTGAAATGGGATAAGTAACGTTTACGTCTTCTAAACTGTTTGCTGGGGTGAAACAATTATGCAGTGATGGAAGCTGGTTGCGACGTGCCCTATACATGTATTTGTTTCATATAGAAATAGTTGCATTAAAAAATATGTACAGTATGAAAGGGAAGCTATACCCATCAACACTAATGAGGGAGACGGGCATCTACACCAGTGGTTCTAAAATGTTTTTGGTTCAGGTCACCCCCGTAAATAATATTTTCATCCTCCACAGCACCCCTAAATTACATTGTCACTTTATAGCACCTTTTGTCATATTAACACCCTTAACGCCCAGGGGTATTTGGAACCAATCAAGTAGCTAGATGTAGCCAAAACCCCCCTTGAGGGGATCGACAACAACGGGAGGTATGATTACTTCTAACGCGGCAAGCGACGGGACCGTTATGGGCCATCAAAAACAGAATCTTTGGTTAGAATTGGAAGCATTCATTTAGATCAAGAGTTCACGTTTTAAGATTTTTCATCCCATCCATTAAAATGGAGCGGGACCAAAACGAATGTTGCCCAATCGACGCTCCCAGCCTGTAGACTGGTGCGCTAGATTATGGAATGATTAATGTTCCGTCTTTTGATCTCCGCCCGGGGTGTGGATCGTAACTATTTGATAGGACGGAGACCTCCGTTTTGGCAGGTAAGAGTGTTAATGGTACTCAAATATGTAAATCTTTCCCCCAAAGATACAGTATGTCACAAGGAAAACTGGAGAGAATATTTGTTTCCATTAGCCCATTCTGGGCCGGAACCCCTTTTGGTGTTCTAACCATTCTGGATGGGAACCCCTCTTGGGGTTCTGTACAGTATGTACAGTATTCAAAAATGTAAAATCAATGAGCAAGCACACGATTCCCGATGAAGCCGGTCAATTTGACATATGGCTCACGTGCGTACCGTCAAAACTGTGGGAGGAGTAGTGTGCCAAATTGTAGGATTACTCTAGAAAGAAAGAAAGTGTTACAATTACAATAATCTGGTTCCAACCAGACTATTGTAATAAACAAGCCAGCAGACCATCAACAGACGTGTTTCAGCTCAAACAGCCTTGATCAAGACGCTAACAGGAAATCATTACAAGATGAATTGAGAGCGCATCGTTGCCACAGGTTATTGTGAGTAAATACTGTAAAGCACTCGTACTCATGAAAGTAAACTCGCCGTACAAAGTTCAATGCAGCTTTTAGCTCAACTTTGGAAGCCCACTCTCAACCGCAACTCCAAGTAAGTAGCCTATTAAAGTGGAAGTGAGATGTCTCCGCTCTGCTGTATCTGCACTCTGCAGCCTGCCTGCAGTCCCGTTGCAGAGACCACGGCCACACAGCACGTATCTTCATAATAATTAAAATGGTACCACCTGTTATCTGCAGACTAAAGTATATAATCTGCTTAGAACATGGGCGCCACACGAAAATGAACTAAAGTGGTTTTATAGGGTACACAAGAAAAGAAAAATAGTCTAGTACAGACAGGGCTGCCCACACTTTGTGGACTTTCAAAATGACCAGCTCAACAAGATCTACACACCCACAACAGTATTATTATCCCATTGCTGAAAACAGCACCACTGGTGTTACATACTACAAGACAAACACACAAGGAATGGGAAATAGAGAGAGCTAAATGGAATTCGTAGTTATTTGTATATTACTTTGTAATGCTACTGATGTGTGTGTGTGTGTGTGTGTGTGTGTGTGTGTGTGTGTGTGTGTGTGTGTGTGTGTGTGTGTGTGTGTGTGTGTGTGTGCGCGCGCGTGCATGTGTGTGCATCCCCACTATTGAAAGCAAATTATTGCAAATTATTGTGTTTGAGCTGGCAGGCTCTTTTTGATCAATCAATCAAGTCACCTTAATTCAAGTAGCAGATGGCAAAAATAGTTATTTTTTTAAATGATATATATTTTGGGGCATGTAATGTGGTCTACCTGCAAAGCCTTTGTGGTCTACTGGTAGATCGCAATCTACCTTCTGGGTACCCCTGGTCTAGTATTAAAATAAATAACTAAAACAGTGCTATTGGTGTGCACTGTGCAAGTAACATATACTCGGTGCGTCCCCCTGGCCCCCACACACCGGTAACACCGGAAACACAGAATACCGAGACATGCCTACAACGCGTCACGCTGTGACAAGTTGATTATAAATAAATTATGGTCCCATTGATGTCCCATTGATTTTAAAATCGAAGATAAAGCAGGGTATGATTTCGGAGCCTGTGACTGGGTTCTACTGCGTGAAGACCCACCCCTCGCTCCCCTTCCCACCAATAGCACACCGTAAGTAGAGGTTTCAAAAAGGCTCTGTAGTAAGCAGTGGCTGGAGTCACGGTCCCTTCGTCCATATTCCTGTTCCAGTCAGTGGTCACACAGCTGCCTTAGAGGCAACGCTCTCCACTCTGCTTCAACAACCAGCCTTTAGTCCCGGACAGAGAGACTAACTAGATTAATGGATAAGAAGACAAGAGGACAATTAGAGAGACTGTACCTTTGTCAATCACCCAGGTGTTCATCTTTGTGTGTGTGTGTGTGTGTGTGTGTGTGTGTGTGTGTGTGTGTGTGTGTGTGTGTGTGTGTGTGTGTGTGTGTGTGTGTGTGTGTGTGTGTGTGCGCGTGTGCGTGTGCGTGTGTGTGGTACCGGTAGATGGTTTTTCATCTTGTGGCCGTCAGGCTCAAGAAGGGAATGATCATTATTTCCTAAACCTCTCCTCTGTTCCCTCTCCTCTCCTCTCCTCTCCTCTCCTCTCCTCTCCTCTCCTCTCCTCTCCTCTCCTCTCCTCTCCTCTCCTCTCCTCTCCTCTCCTCTCCTCTCCTCTCCTCTCATCAGTCCTGTCTGTCCATGGACATAAGCCTCTGTTTGATTCAAGCACTTTTTGTGTGTGTGTGTGTGTGTGTGTGCGTGCGTGCGTGCGTGCGTGCGTGCGTGCGTGCGTGCGTGCGTGCGTGCGTGCGTGCGTGCGTGCAGGGAGTTGCGTGCGTGCAGGGAGTTACGTGCCTCGCGGTCTCCAAAAGGACACTTGTTTTTAATGAGGGCATTTGAAATGCTTCAAAAGGGAGAATAGAAGAAGAGAAAGAGAAAAAAAAGCAAGGCAGAGAATCAAACAGTGGTTGAAAAAACACTAGATTTTTTGCTACATGTGTGTGTGTGTGTGTGTATGCGTGCACGCTTATGTGTGTGTGTGTGTGTGTGTGTGTGTGTGTGTGTGTGTGTGTGCTTGCGTGCCCATCAGTCCTAAGAGATTTGTCCTGCAGTGTGGCGCTTGCCTCTTAAATGTCACTGATCACATCCTCCTCAGACCTCCTCCTCTGACGTCAAATCCCACCCCGCCCCGCAAGCTGCCCATGCCCCCGTGTGACCTCTCCCCGAACAGAGAGGGTGGTGGTCTTTCTCGTGTCTCTTAGCTGTCCTCCGAAGAGCTCCCAGGGGAGACGAGAGAATCCGGCACGGACCCCTGCAGTTAATAAAAGCACATACGTACAGAAACAGACACACACACACACACACACACACACACACACACACACACACACACACACACACACACACACACACACACACACACACACACACACACACACACACACACACACACACACACAGAGTTACATTGACATTATGAAATGCCAGAGGCAGCCATACAGAGACATTTTAAGGGTCCTGTTCGTTCGTCGTTTCAGGACACGACACAGCCTCGTTTTCCGAGCTGTCCGTCAACTGTACATAATTAGAACATGTTCTATGAACACTCGGATGGGTGTATCTCTGCCTGGCTGGGTTGACTAGCCAGGGCCGTGTAAGTAGTAGTGGTTTGCAGCCTAACACAAAACAATGCTACTACTGTACCTCTGTACTGCAGCGATCTTTTTCTCATCCTCGCAACACCGATAAGCATATTTACAACCTTACATTTAGATGCCATTGGAACTATTTGTATTAAAACTTTTCAATCAAAGTCACAACACATTGTCATAACATTTAGTTAAGATGCTATCTTAGAATCGATCTATTTGACCGTGCAGAAACATAATTGCCTTCCTTGATGCATCAATTAAGCGTCTATGGCCATCAGCTGGTCACAGTCACAGACACTCAGCCTCTGCAGTACTCTAACTGACTGAGTCTGTTTCATTTCTATCCAAAAGCCCTTGAATGATGGAAATTTATGATTAAGGATTACTGTGATTTGTCGTAAGCTCACATACCACACATACCATAATCACTTGCAAAAACAAAATAATAAAAAATACGGACCCCACTTTGGGAACCGTGGGGTTAGAGCACACACCTTTTATGCAGATGGTCGTGGGTTCGAACCTTACTTCGATCGGGTCGATGCCAGCAAGGGCATGCGGCCCTATTAGGGTTCCTAACGCCAAGTCACATGGGTTCAGATCTGAGCCAAGTCTCCTGAGGAGGCACGTCTGAGCTTGAAGCCTGTCCTGGACGCGAGTCTCCGGCCGTAAAAAGCGGACACAGAGTAGCCAGTTGTTACAAGCCAGAGCAGATGGAATTGCCAGATGACAGAGGCTCACTCCCTGAGTGTGTGTGGCATGACTGATTTATCCCCATTGGCCTCGTGCATCCATCAATGCACAACAGGTGTGCAGTCACACCCAGCCCACAGTCCAATTGGTTTGGACTCAGGCCGGGTGTGACTGCTTAAATCAACCATCACACACACCACAAGCATTTGATTTATACATGTATATGTGAAAGGTTGCAGAGTATGCAACCTTTCACATCCGTGGCGGCCCCGTTCAGCAGAAGTGAAAAGGAGGTTTTGGACCTGACTCTTTAGAGGCCCCCTATAGACGTACAATTTCAATTTGGGATTGATAGGATATATTGTGTTCATGATTTATGGATTTTTTGTTAGAAATAGGCCCTTCCCACCAGAGATGGGGATTTCACTCAAGTCGCACACATTTTGGAAGCCAATTAAATACATTTTCAACAATAATGGCGCTATAGTGCCAAGCAGATTGAGCAGATTTAGAGAGACAGTTTAATCAGGCCGTAAACAAGGAAGTGAATGGCAGTGCGCATGTACAAAACATGTCTATAGGATCTATAGCATGCACGAAACATGCAGTCTAGGATCGCTGAAGGAGGCATGGCCAAAAAAAATAATGATTTCAGCGATCCCGTTTGATATCATTGAAAAGGACCTACGTATAAAGACGCCTATACACGTCATACTGTACGTCATAGGCACCCCGCGGTTTGATTAGAAAAGACGTTTATACACGTCCTTATAGGACAAAAGGTGTTAAAAACTACAACTACCATAAACTAGTTCTGCTACCTACCTACTAACTGCTACATGTAGTACTACAATTAGATCTACTACCACAATATATTTGTAGTATAGTACAACGAGCTACTGACTGGCCAGACAAGGTTGTTCACCTCCTTTTGAGTGTGTGTGTGCGTGCGTGTGTGCGTGCGTGCGTGCGTGCGTGCGTGCGTGCGTGCGTGCGTGCGTGCGTGCGTGCGTGCGTGCGTGCGTGTGTGCACGAGCACGTACAGGTTCAGCCACATTTCTCCCGTCTGACATCTGCCAATCAGAAAGTCATCATGAGCTAGTAGTCTGTCACCTTTTCTCTGACAGGTGTCACTCAAAACCTGGGGGAGTTGTGGTTGGAGCAGGCAATCCAGGGGTGAGGTGGTAGCAGTGGATGATTGGCTCTCCAGGGGGAGAGCTAAACCCTGGAGAGGGTCTCCTGGGTCTGGGGTTTGTTATCCAACACGTTTCATCGTGCCGTGCACTCCACATGTCAGGAGAGTGAATAACAGCAGCATCCCTGGCCGCCCGCGTCCATGGGTTTAAATCCTCATCTGTCCTCATGTCCCTCTCGGCCCTCTCAGTCACGCTCGCCACATCTGACAGAGCCTCGACAGAGGACGTCGTTCTCAGTCTCACCCCGAGTAACAACGAG
>NC_136809.1:39250185-39260185 GCF_951216825.1 Electrona antarctica
CTCTCCCCCTCTCATGGAAGTAATTGACAATATATAAAGTTACAACACCAACTTTGATGAGGCTGTATTGCTTTGTTTTAAAAATATAAGGTTTTCTTAATTTCCTGAAAAATGAACATTTTGGAGTTATGAGGTTTCCCCCCGACAGCAGAGATATATTATATACGATACGGTGCATGGTTAAAAATAGCATAAACTTGGAATACAGACAGCAAAAATGCTCCTTGTGCACTCACAGTGGCCCCCTGGGTGCTTCTAATCTCAATGGCTGTTCACTGCTTAATCATTGATGGGTCAAACGCAGAGTAGGCATATACGAAGTTCCTCACGGAGACCAATAGAGTACATGTTCATTTCATACGGAGTATATGAGCTGTGGGCCGCTGGCCTGGCCTAGTGGTTCAGGAGCATAGCACATTTGTGGGCCCTATTTTGCTCGTCTTAACACATTCAGTGCTCGACGTCTCCAGAAGTCTTTATAATTACACTCGTAGGAGGCCCAGTTCAATTATTTTCACTTTTTGAGCCAATCAAATCATCGCTATGGGTTACACACAGACACACAACGTTGGGCATAGGAGGTGCTAGCGCCCCTCAAAAGGGATATGTACAGTAGGAGCATCAATAGTTTTCATTTATTTTTTATTATTTATAACACATGCAAGAGTTCAGTTGATATTTGGTATCAAGACATTTCCTCCATTGTAAAACGATTCACTTGGTTTTACATGCATGTAATGTATGTACTGTAATACGCCTTCATAAGAAATCCCAGCTACCTTCAACATTGTCTCAGTAAAGGGACAGGCAAACATCATATGTTGGTTCTATCATTGTCTCAGTAAAGGGACAGGCAAACATCATATGTTGGTTCTATCATTGTCTCAGTAAAGGGACAGGCAAACATCATATGTTGGTTCTATCATTGTCTCAGTAAAGGGACAGGCAAACATCATATGTTGGTTCTATCATTGTCTCAGTAAAGGGACAGGCAAACATCATATGTTGGTTCTCGTCATCTACCTTCAACATTGTCTCAGTAAAGGGACAGGCAAACATCATATATGTTGGTTTCAACATTGTCTCAGTAAAGGGACAGGCAAACATCATATGTTGGTTCTCGTCATCTACCTTCAACATTGTCTCAGTAAAGGGACAGGCAAACATCATATGTTGGTTCTCGTCATCTACCTTCAACATTGTCTCAGTAAAGGGACAGGCAAACATCATATGTTGGTTCTACCTTCAACATTGTCTCAGTAAAGGGACAGGCAAACATCATATGTTGGTTCTACCTTCAACATTGTCTCGGTAAAGGGACAGGCAAACATCACATGTTGGTTCTACCTTCAACATTGTCTCAGTAAAGGGACAGGCAAACATCATATATGTTGGTTTTACCTTCAACATTGTCTCAGTAAAGGGACAGGCAAACATCATATATGTTGGTTTCAACATTGTCTCAGTAAAGGGACAGGCAAACATCATATGTTGGTTCTTGTCATCTACCTTCAACATTGTCTCAGTAAAGGGACAGGCAAACATCATATGTTGGTTCTACCTTCAACATTGTCTCAGTAAAGGGACAGGCAAACATCACATGTTGGTTCTACCTTCAACATTGTCTCAGTAAAGGGACAGGCAAACATCACATGTTGGTTCTACCTTCAACATTGTCTCAGTAAAGGGACAGGCAAACATCATATGTTGGTTCTACCTTCAACATTGTCTCAGTAAAGGGACAGGCAAACATCATATGTTGGTTCTACCTTCAACATTGTCTCAGTAAAGGGACAGGCAAACATCACATGTTGGTTCTACCTTCAACATTGTCTCAGTAAAGGGACAGGCAAACATCACATGTTGGTTCTACCTTCAACATTGTCTCAGTAAAGGGACAGGCAAACATCATATATGTTGGTTCTACCTTCAACATTGTCTCAGTAAAGGGACAGGCAAACATCATATATGTTGGTTCTACCTTCAACATTGTCTCAGTAAAGGGACAGGCAAACATCATATATGTTGGTTCTACCTTCAACATTGTCTCAGTAAAGGGACAGGCAAACATCATATGTTGGTTCTACCTTCAACATTGTCTCAGTAAAGGGACAGGCAAACATCATAATATGTTGGTTTTCGTCTCGTCAATGTCCCATTTCTCATTGGAAATCAGTGACTTCCGTATGTTTTTGTCTTGTTGCCGTGTATTACTAATACAGCATTCTTGTACTTACAGCTTCCTCAATGATTGTGCCTGCTTTTGAGAGACGCTCTGTGATTTGCACTTGTAGTTAAACACACCCTTGAGGAATACATGATGTCCGGTTGTTCCAAGTTCCAAGTATGTCTAGACTTTTGAATCAGCTGATAAATACCTTTCTCTCTCTCTCTCTCTCTCTCTCTCTCTCTCTCTCTCTCTGTCTCTCAGAGGTGGCCCCCTACCTGCGTGGAGGTATGCCAGGGCAGCAGGTGGTGCTGGAAGGGAACAGACTGGTGCTGACCTGCCTGGCTGGAGGCAGCTGGCCTCTCCAGTACTCCTGGACCCTCAACAACAGCAACATCACTGGATGGTCGCCTCGAAACAGGTGAGTTCAAACCCACCCCATCACTCCCCCATTATCACCTTTTCAGTCAGCTGTCAACTCCATAGAAACTGCAACACAATTCAAATATTGCTCACTGTTCCAACACAAAATACTGCCATGCTTAGAAAACAGAATCACCTAAGAGGCCAGTGTGGTCTAATCATCTAATGCATACCAAACTGCGCGTCCTTGTAATTCTAAAGTTTGGGTACCAGACCACCACAACTCTGAGAGTGTATAAATGGACCGTTACGGCTCCACTGTATGTCTGTATGTCTGTATTTTTGTATTTTTGTCCACCTCTGCCCTTGCCGTATCATGCCATCTGTCTCTCTCCGTCACCGTCAACTATTGATGCCGTCTCATGCACATCCATCCATCCATGTCAGGATGTCTGTCCATCCGTCCCCTATTCCTGCTGTGCCATGCACAGCCAGTCGCTCATCCGTCCATCTGACTGTTTGTCTTTGTCTTTCCATATGTCCATCCTCCCTTCCGTGTGTCACGCTGTCCCGTATACACATCCGCTTTGTCCCTCCGTCCTTTATCAATATACAGTACGTCCCTCCACCACCTGTCCCTCCGTCCTTTATCAATATACAGTACGTCCCTCCACCACCTGTCCCTCCGTCCTTTATCAATATACAGTACGTCCCTCCACCACCTGTCCCTTTGTCCCTCCGTCCTTTATCAATATACAGTACGTCCCTCCACCACCTGTCCTTTATCAATATACAGTACGTCCCTCCACCACCTGTCCCTTTGTCCCTCCGTCCTTTATCAATATACAGTACGTCCCTCCACCACCTGTCCTTTATCAATATACAGTACGTCCCTCCACCACCTGTCCCTCCATCCTTTATCAATATACAGTACGTCCCTCCACCACCTGTCCCTCCGTCCTTTATCAATATACAGTACGTCCCTCCACCACCTGTCCCTCCGTCCTTTATCAATATACAGTACGTCCCTCCACCACCTGTCCCTTTGTCCCTCCGTCCTTTATCAATATACAGTACGTCCCTCCACCACCTGTCCCTTTGTCCCTCCGTCCTTTATCAATATACAGTACGTCCCTCCACCACCTGTCCCTCCGTCCTTTATCAATATACAGTACGTCCCTCCACCACCTGACCCTCCGTCCTTTATCAATATACAGTACGTCCCTCCACCACCTGTCCCTCCGTCCTTTATCAATATACAGTACGTCCCTCCACCACCTGTCCCTCCGTCCTTTATCAATATACAGTACGTCCCTCCACCACCTGTCCCTCCGTCCTTTATCAATATACAGTACGTCCCTCCACCACCTGACCCTCCATCCTTTATCAATATACAGTACGTCCCTCCACCACCTGTCCCTCCGTCCTTTATCAATATACAGTACGTCCCTCCACCACCTGTCCCTCCGTCCTTTATCAATATACAGTACGTCCCTCCACCACCTGTCCCTCCGTCCTTTATCAATATACAGTACGTCCCTCCACCACCTGTCCCTTTGTCCCTCCGTCCTTTATCAATATACAGTCCGTCCCTCCACCACCTGTCCCTTTGTCCCTCCGTCCTTTATCAATATACAGTACGTCCCTCCACCACCTGTCCCTTTGTCCCTCCGTCCTTTATCAATATACAGTACGTCCCTCCACCACCTGTCCCTTTGTTCCTCCGTCCTTTATCAATATACAGTCCGTCCCTCCACCACCTGTCCCTTTGTCCCTCCGTCCTTTATCAATATACAGTCCGTCCCTCCACCACCTGTCCCTTTGTCCCTCCGTCCTTTATCAATATACAGTACGTCCCTCCACCACCTGTCCCTTTGTTCCTCCGTCCTTTATCAATATACAGTCCGTCCCTCCACCACCTGTCCCTTTGTCCCTCCGTCCTTTATCAATATACAGTACGTCCCTCCACCACCTGACCCTTTGTTTGGGGCAGGGCAGAGCTGCGGCAGGTTGCTAGTGATGGAGTGTGTGGTTACGGAAGGTCACAACATTTACACACTAGAGCCAAAAGGGAGATTAATAAATACATGAACACCATAAATATACTATACATACGATCTGTGTGAGGGAGAGAAGATGCCATCAATATCTCTCTCTCTGTGTCTTCTGAGACGCACGTGCGCACGTGCGTGCGTGCGTGCGTGCGTGCGTGCGTGCGTGCGTGCGTGCGTGCGTGCGTGCGTTATTTCAAGGTAATGTCGTTTCAGAAGAATGCTGTTTCAGAACAAAACAGATGTTGGGGGAAAAAATTACTTTATTCCTTTTCTTTTGATTCAGTTGGCAGGGCTACCTTTTAATTAGAAAACTAAATGATTAATTCACCAGGATTGTTTTATAATTCTCTGTGTTTCCATGACATTCGCTTACAGTAAGTTTACAAAATATTACGAGCAATTTACAAGTAATTAAGCATAATTGTCTCAATGCAGCAATTCAAACACGTTAAGAGGGGGTATTTGTGATGGAAAATAATTAAGAAATCACCTCATAATTTCAGTATATCATTGTAATAGCACAGTCATCAGGGACGTAGCTGACTATATTTTGGTTGCCCTACTCGGATATATTTGTGCTGCCCCCCTCCCGACGTGAGCGCTGCATTTCCTCATTCAGATCGGGTATTTTCGCCGTTTGTGAGGACGCACACACGGCCGCTTGTTATTATGCGGTGCGGAGAAATGTGTTATTATGAGGGTCAGGGTCGGCTTGGCACTTTTTTAAATGTTTTTTTGTGGCTTTCGCCTTTATTTTATTTTTTATTTTTGTATAGAGGGACAGACAGTAGGCTAACAGGGAATGGGAGAGAGAGATGGGGGGGTGATATGAAGTAAAGGCCGTCGGGATCGGGAGTCGAACCCGCGGCACACTGCCAGACTTGGACTCTTGGCACTTTTTAGCACATTTGTTGCCCCCTTCGGTGAATTGCCCTACTCATAGTGCATATTGCGCGTATAGGTAGTGACGGCAGTGGTCATATATTCGCAACAATCTGAGTTCTGTGAAACCGCTGAAATCAAATCCAACGTCATTGAATTGCAAGGTGCAATGTCATTCAAAGGAGATAATGTTAACTCTATTGTGTAGTACACAGCCTAGCTTGTACCATCTGCTACCTGCTGAACAGGTGCCCTCACCCAGAGGTTCTCAACCTTTTCAGGCTGTGACCGCCCCAAAAATAATCATATCGAATGTAGTAGTTTAGGTATTCAATTAGCCCTTCGCTAAGTCCCTCCCCAACCCGTCCTTGTCCAATAGGCACTTTAGCAGCGAGGAGACAGGACAAGCTGTCCTTCTCCCCCATTGAGATGCATGTTAAAATAATCGACCATTTCGGTAGAAAAACATTCAAAATGTCTTCTAAATATAGTCGACCAGGCCTGCAGTAGGCTATGCACTGGACAAATGTGCTTGACATTATTTAAATTAACTAGAAATACGAGGAAATGACAGAGGGAGAAATCAACTTTTAACGACCACCCAACCAGAGTTTTCATGTTGCACTGTACGACTACGGTCAATAGTATTATTGCCATCACCTGGGTGGGTCAGTCGTGTAACTTTCTCGACGTTAAGCTGTGTATGTGTTATGCAAAATAACACTGACAGCTATGAGGTAGGCGAAAGCTTAACCTGCATAGCAACAGTTGCTAAACTATTTGGATTGGCATTGGATAATCGCTTTTTGGGGTGGGATTTAGCGAAGGGCTAATTGAGTTTGACTTGGTTCCACATATGAATATTGTAAAAATAGCAGATCTACAAGCTTCGCAACAAAAGGCATTGAGAGCTTATAGATTGATTATTTTGTAAATGCTTGCCTCTTTCTATTATTAATGTATGACTATGCCATTATGACAACGACGATGAACATCTTCAGTTGCGTTTGTTTGGAGGTAACGTGGAGGAATGTTACTTGAAAATACTAATAGAAATGACTCTAAATTGTACAGTACTTGAGTAAATGTACTTGGTTACTTTTCACCACTGCCTAACACGGCCTCATCCATGTTGTTGATCGGCTGCTGCAGAGCAGAGAGGCATCCTATATCGTCTGAAAACCTAAAGTCCAAAACTGTGATTCAAATAGTGAAATTAGCCTCACAACGCGTTGCCAATCAATAGGCATACATTTGAAAAACAAACATACAATTATGGAGATACAAGGTTTGTACCTTGCCGCATTGATATGCACATAAGCAGCCCTCCCATCAAGCAAAAAATAAACAAATTGCCCAGTCATCATCAGTAATGTGATTTATCAATCTTCATTTATCGTTTTTTTCGTGTATTTTACCAACCTTTCACCAATTTTGGCTGTGTTTGCGAAAGGAGGGGAAAAAAATCTGTTAAAAACAATGGATTTGTTGATGGCCTGTCAGCTGGCTGTCGCCAGCGGTTAGTCACAGTGTGGTGGATACTGATTAGAGCCTCCGCCTGCTACTTGGTTCAAAGCTGACTTCTAGTCAAACTTTTAGTGGAGAAAGCCTAATCACTTACAGTGCCTGCCACCCTCTACTGCTTCTCCCCACAACGGCAATTAATGGTGCCTGCCTGGGCTCTCTCCATGACAATTTAGGACAAGCCTGACCAATCAAGTGGAATTTCACTGGAAAGACATTTTTAGGTAAAATAAAAAAGTCCCTCTCTGGCTTAAGAATTTCATGCACTTTGATATAATGGAAACATCAGGACACCTGTTCTAGGAAAAGGGAGTTTAACCCATTATCAGACTTACTGCTTTTGGCGGAACGCTCTGCCATAAGGAATGTAATTACCTTCCACTCCTGGCGGAATGCTCCGTCTGATAAGCTTTATTATTGATATCAAACTGGATCGCTGATTTCTATTTTTTCATTATTATTTTGGCTTGGCCTTTCCTTCTTTAGCGATCCTAGACCGGATTGCGCAACTGCGCTGCTGTCCACCTCCCATTATACAGGCTGACTAAAAGCTGAATAACTCCTAAACTACGGAGCTCTCCATGGTTTGGATAAAACGCGCAATGTTCGGAGGTCTTTGCTGATTATCCGGTGGTCTAGATGGAAACATTGGCGCTTTCTAGAGCAAGGATGGCTATAGTTTAGCTCGCTAGCATTGACGCTATTTATTTAGCATAAGATGGACACCCACAACATCCGTTTCTGTGCTGTGTGTGCACCCTCTAAATCGCCCCCGCAGCCCTCGGCAGTCTGAGGTTGGCTTTGCGTCCAGCAGGTGGCAGTAAACCAACTCTTTCCATGCCCATGACGACTTTAACGACTTTTTTTTAATCAATTTGTGATACGATTTTGATGACTCTTGGACATTTTCTGGGTACAGACGACCCTCGCTTCCACTAACCGTAGGCGGGTGTTGTTTCCGTAGGAGACAAATTCATTCCGCAATGGTGGCCGAAAATGTCCCATCCATTCACTCCTGTTACAGTAGCCTTCTTCAGAGCAGATTAAAAAGTATTTTTAATCAGATTAAAAAGTATTTCTAATCTTCTCTGAAGAAGGCTACTGCCACACACGCACGCACGCACGCACGCACGCACGCACGCACGCACGCACCGCACACAAAAAGCAAGCAAATTGAAACTGTGTGAAAAGTTTTTTTTAACCCAACTACGATATTACTATTTCCATATTGAGCAAATATCAATTTAATTGAAGGTTTACTGTATATACTACAATTACCCAACAATGCTGCTGCTGCAAGTAGAGAACCCCCCGAGCCTCATCTACACTCCCTTGAACAACGGTGATCACTTTATTTGACAGCAAGGGCATTTCCATGGACAGCAAGGATATTGAGTTGTCATCCTCTCCTCCGTAGCTAGAATTCTGCCAGAATAATTCACTTTGTGAAAGAAAAAAAAACCCCACCACACTACTCGGGCAGGGAAAGCTGCAGGGATCCAACTCGTATGAGAACAAACGCCTGACAAAGCAGAATGCTGACATTAGCAGATGGGCTTGCTTCCTATAAGAAAACTAAACAAGATCCAATCAACTTGGACAACACATTTCAAGGTGTTCATAACTGAATGGGTCACCAGAGGAGGCAAAAGTTCTAATCATCAGGGATGATTGCAGAATTGGACAAGTACTAGCCTGCCCCTGCCGATGTGTTTTCTGGTCTAGAGTGGCGAATTCAAAAATTCCGGCAAAAACAGCCGGTGGATCCTATTGATTCACCGATCTGTACGCGTCGCCCGCCCCTGCCCCCCTCCTCCTCCCCTCTCCTCCCCCGTAGTACGCAGCAGAGAACACTGACGTCACCAAATTTGAAGCGACTGCACTGTTATTGGTCAGCGAAAAACAAGGTTCACTCCCAGACCAGATTTCATGGCTTGTTTTTCCAGGCTTTGGATTCTGGGTCTTGTATCTTGTAGATTCTGGGGATTTGAGATCGTTGGAGATACCGAGTGCATTGGTTGGTATCTGTTAGACTAGAGAGCACCTGGATCTAATATTCACAAAGATACGGTAGCATATGTATGCCATGACAGGTCAGAAGGGTTTGTTTATTTATGGGGATTTACCGTGACGGTTGCGGGCGGCACCAGCAAGGAGTGTTGGGCACAAGCCCCCAGAGTGGCTGGCCAATGTTGAAGCCTCTGGCCCTACTGGTCAAAGCTGAAACTGCAGGCAGGCCCAGCACCGCTGGGTTTACTGTTGGTGGTCAAATTGTTGGTGGTCAACAATTTGACCACCTGTTGGTGGTCAAATCGGAAAAAATGCGGAAGTAGATCTAGTAGTAGTTCTTCCGGGTGCTTCAAAACGCCACTGAGCAACTTCCATTGAAATGAATAGCAGGGGGCGGGGCTGTCACTCCTTGTCCGCCATCTAGATTTTATATGACTCTATGGTTGGGCAGGACGAGTAGGATGAAGACTATCTACTTCCTCCACATGGGGGCTAGGATACAACAGCAGTGATAACTCAAAAATGTGTGTTTGGGGAGGAATCAATTGGCATAACAACATTGGGAAAAAGGGGGTACAAGTTAATGAAAAAAGAAAAGAACATTTGGTTTGATTATAGTGTTAAAATGGTTATGTCCTTTTGATTGGCTGTTAAAATGGTTATTATGTCCTTTTGATTAGCTGTTTAAATAGCTAGTTATTATGTCCTTTTGATTGGCTAAGTGGCCACATGAATAGTCCATCTAAATGCATTTAAATCTCATCTCCTGGTTAATTGTAACCCTCCCTCGTCAGGTTCTGTCTGCCAAAACACTTTGGTGTTTCAGTGTGTAGAGCCGAGTGTTGCTGATGTCTGACCCTCCTTTCCACAGGATCCTTATCATAGCAGCTCCTTCGTCTAAAACTCCCAGGGCTGTTCTGTGAGCTGCTTTCATCAAAAATAAATACAGTACATAAAATAAATAATAATAATAATCTCTGGTCTTGCCAACGCTAAGAAG
>NC_136809.1:39265185-39267685 GCF_951216825.1 Electrona antarctica
AACATTACCAGACATGATGTCTAATAGCATAACGGTCAGGATGTTTACCCCTTCACTGATTTTATTGCTTTAAGGATGCTTCCAAGGATGTTTAAAGACGTGGTGAAATGAAAAATATCAAAGGCAGACAAGCCCAAAATATATCTTAAACAAGAAAAGATAAGAACCACACATTTAGAGCATATCCGTAGCCTAACAATCTATGCAAAAGAAAAAAATCAATGCTGTCCCCATGGTTTTAACAGTGGTGCGGATCGTCTTGTTCCGCATACAGATACGTGCCTTTCCTAATCTTCACGTTTTCCTGATCTTTTCCTGAAGGTTTCCTGAAAATGCATGTTTTCCCTGTAGGTTTTATTCACTGATTAGCCTCGCTAATTCTACTGCTTTGCTACTGAAAAGAAGTGTCCAGACGATGTTCTGACAATGCTGAATTGCCAATGGCAGGATATGTGAAGTTCTCAAATTGCACATCTTTTCCTGGAGTGCAGGAGTTCAATCACCGTTTGACATTTGGTCAAGAATTGACAATATGCCTTCATAACATTCTTATATCAAAGGTCCCTAAAAGGCCAATCTTAATTACTTCCTGTCAAACGAAAACGTACTGCGTGATGACATACAGTAGGCAGACCACAGACGGACGTTTGAAACTAAAACATGTATCTGAAAACATTTTAGGATAGAAATAAGCAACATATTAACAAACATGTTTCGCACTGGCCGTCTCACTCTTGAAACACTGCTTAAGTCTGAAATGTCAAAATAAAATGAGCAAAAAAAGCCATTTCACCAGCTATTTAAAGATGTACTAGGTTTAAGGGTGTTTACAAGGATGCACTAGATTTAAGTATACTTACAAGGATGCACTACAGTAGGTTTAAGTATGCTTAGTTGGTTACGCAGATGCATTTGGTTTAAGGATGCTTACAAGGACTCACTAAGGATGCTTACAAGGACTCACTAAGGATGCTTACAAGGATGCATTATGTTTAAGGATGCTATCTTGTAAAGACTATAGCCAATAGCCCAAGGCATTTTTACGCTCATTAACAAGCCCACATTTGGACAAATGTATCAATACTAGAAGCTCGACCTGCCTGCGGCAGGTCTCGGTCTAACGTCACACAACATTTTGTTGCAGTGCGATCCGACTGAGACACACACACACACACACTTTGGGCTCCATTTTCGTCACCGCTAAACCCCTTATCCCTAAACTTCTTTGCCTATTTTTACTATTTTGCAAAACATCTTTGAATAGTTAAAATGGTCAGTCTACAAGCTCACAACGTGTCAATGTAGATTGGCTAGTTGAACTATTCAAAAATGTTCTTCAAAATAGTAAAAAAGGCAAAGAAGTTTAGGGATAATAGGTTTAGCGGTGACGAAAATGGAGCCCTTTAGGTTTTCCCACTGACTGTGTGTTTTCCGTGCTGGGACGGGTGTGTTGTTGTTGTTGTTCCGTGTTGTTGTTTCTCCATGAATGTCGTGTGTCCGTGTATATTCCTGGGCCAGCACATCACAGAAAGGGAAACCACGGTGATGGGTTGCAAATGCAGGGGGTACGGTCAGTGAGGTATCACGGCCGCCGAGCACGGGCGTAGGCGGCGCTTCCACATGCTCAGCGTGCGTCACGGTGTATGACTTGCTGAACTGAACTGCGGCCAAACTGTGCGCATGCCGCACGCACACAACGTGTTACCGGCTCAAATGTATATAGATTCATAACACATTTACAGATGCTAAAAGGATGGACTATAACCTCTCTCTCTCTCTCTCTCTCAGACCAGGGGACCTTCTCGTCAGAGGAGCAGAGAAAGACGGTCACTCAGGGCCGAGCGGCGGTCATCAGCCCTCCCCCGCTAGCTTCCTTCCCAAGACCCCTGGTCACATGGTACAGAGACGGACACAAGATTCTCCCTGGCAACCGAGTGTGAGTTACATGCACGCACGCACGCACGCACACACACACACACACACACACACACACACACACACACACACACACACACACACACACAACAAGATTGTTTATGTCAATTAACACACGCTTTCAAGAAACGTCCCTTTTTAATAAATAATAGTTGAATAGGTATTATCAAAAAGCCATTATCCAATTATCCAAGCCATTATCTGTTATTATTTCTTCTCCTTCTCGAGAAGAAATTACTTTTCGATGATTCAAATCTGCTTCACCTCTGTAATCTACACAGTGAATAAGTAGCATATGCTGCACCGCCTGACTGGAGCAGACACTATGGGGTAAATCAGGGTACATTTTGCTTGTTTTATTTGACCAGGGATTAGTTTGACATTATTGTCCTGCTGAGTTTGATAGCATGTGCATATTTTCTTCTGCGCTGCCACAGCTCTCCTGTCAATGTTTGTTTGAAAGATCCAATCCATTAGTAATACAAGCATTGTGACAGTGCAGGGAAGGGGCAGGCTGTAGTACAAACAAACACACTGTTTATTCTTTTACACTGCATAGCTTGTT
>NC_136809.1:39272685-39275185 GCF_951216825.1 Electrona antarctica
GAGTCATTGTTTATATATAAATCACCTGCAGGGTGATTAGCCACCTCGGCTTTGCGTCGGTGGTTAATCACCCTGTCTGTGATTTATCTATCAACAATGACCACTCAGCCATACATTATCCCTTACATACCAGACTGTAGATGTGGTTCAGTGACCACTCAGCCATACATTATCCCTTACATACCAGACTGTAGATGTGGTTCAGGGATTGGAGAGCACTGATGATGTCACAGGTGGTAATTTTCGGGGATGGGCCTCATGGGAAATATTCCTCATTCCTAGATAGACCTGGTCTAACCAGCCATCTGCCATAGAGGAGCTGCATTGTGTGTGTGCGTGTGTGCGTGCATGCGTGTGTGTGTGTGTGTGTGTGTGTGTGTGTGTGTGTGTGTGTGTGTGTGTGTGTGTGGGTGTGTGCGCGTGTGTGCGTGCGTGCGTGCGTGTGTGTGTGCGTGCACGTGTGCGCTTGCGTGCATGCGTGTGCACATGCGCATGTTTTTGCATGTGTGTATGGGCATCGCCTACTCAGACTAGCATGCATTTTGATTTTATCAAACGGCGGCATAACGAGTGATTCATTATCTCGACTCACACACACGCGCACACATACACACACACACACACACACACACACACACACACACACACACACAGGCACGCACACACACACAAACAAGAGCTAACTGAGCAGAAGTTGCTCGCCGAGTGAACTTTGTGAGCAGATGTTGTGTCTGTGAGTGTGTGGGCAAGCGAGGGAAAGATGCATTTAGAGAGAGAGAGAGAGAGTGAGGTAAAGGACATGGAGGACAGACACTTTGAAAAGACAAGTGTGCTGTTTGTTTGAAAGCTCTGCTGTCGTGTTGCAGAGACGAGGGCTGTTCTTATAGGACACGGACACTGCTCTTCCTAAGGGAACAAATGAGAGATGAGGTGATGGGGAGTCACAGCAGGCAAAATGCAGGGGACATACTGAGAAAAGTTAATGGTTTAAGCTAATTAAAATCTGATCTGTTTGGAACCTAATCATTTGAGCCACTGGATGTGATTCAATGCGGTTATTTAAGTACCTCTGTAAAAAGGCACATAGCTACAGTATTTAGAAAAAAAGAATTTACCACTGTTGATTTTTCAATCTTGCTCTCCTGGTTGTAAAATAACAAAGAGTAGAGCAAACACATTGCTAAGGCCCACTAGTATATCATGGTCTGTAGGTTGTACATAATCAGTAAGCCAAGTAGCTCCCATCTCATCCAAAGCCTTGACCAACAAGCTAAACTCACCAGTCTGACACAGCACCACTTCAGTTCCTGTGTGTTTTTCTGGCCATATCCACAGCAGTAATGGAATGTTATTGGTCTTAGCTAAATGTATTATCCTTTTAGAGAGACAGAACAGGACAGAGAGAGGGGGGAGGAGCAGGATTTTCCTTATTAATGACATTGTTGTGACCTTTTTTGAAACTGCCAATAAAGTATTCTAAGCCTGCGTTTAGGCTTTTAAGTTTGAAATTCCACTAGAGCAGGGGTAGGCAACCTGCGGCTCTAGAGCCACATGTGGCTCTTATAGGCCCTCTCCCGTGGCTCCCAGTTGCTACGGCCTAGAAGTATGAAAAGGAATAAGAGGTTTTCTTTTTCTTTTCTTTTCTTTTTTTTACATTTAATCATAATTTATTATTGAATTTGTAGGAGGCATAAAGTTATTCTTTCATTTTGATATTGCAAAACAATGTTGCCTATACACCAGATAAAAATAAGAATCACATTTAATGAAGGAAAATAGAATACTAGAAGAATGTATTCATGTCGATAAGACATCTTTGTTTGTTTTCACCACCAATGCTGCTGGCTTACTGGTACAGTATACTTGAAATAAAATGTAATATTGAAAGACCAGAAAAATCCCAAATAATTAAAGTTTGCTTTACTAAAGCAAACATTATTATAGATAGAATTGTAATACGTTTTTGGGACAAAAATGGCTCTTCTGATAATAAAGGTTGCCTACCCCTGCACTAGAGCAGGGGTTCTCAACCCATGGGTCCCCCCATGGGACCCCCCAAATTATTTTGGGGGGTCCCCAAATTATTTTAAAAAAAAAACGGCTGGAAGGTGGAAATGAAGAGTTTACATATAGTACACATAGTACATGCATACACCTTCCCTAATGATTATATCTGGTTTCAGTATTTATTTATGGTGTATTGTCTCTATTATTAAGGTTATTGTAGCAGTCAATTTATATTGGGGGTCGGGCGGGGGTCCCGAGACATTGCCAAAGCATTTCTGGGGGTCCCCGGCCAAAAACGTTGAGAACCCCTGCACTAGAGGATAGTCCCTTGAGTTGCAGCAACTCGTTTTCAAGGTTCAAGGTTCAAGGTTGTCTTTATTTGTCTCTAGGGATAAATTTGTCACAGCTGCATACAAGAAACATATACACATTCACATAAGAAAAACACCATGAAACACACCAACATAATACAAAACTGAGATATTGCACACAT
>NC_136809.1:39285185-39290185 GCF_951216825.1 Electrona antarctica
CGCACACGCACACATTCACAGTCAGAGGCAGGCAACACTCAATAAGAGAATCATGGTGTAGACAGACATTGTATAGCTGTAAAACGATCCATTGAGTGTGTGTTTGTGTGTGAGTGAGATTGTGCATCACAGAGTGACGTGTACAAAGTGTTCTCTACTCTAGATGTAATCAATTGTTAGTACTTTATTGATCTCACATCGCCATGGTGACAGGAGAATCACTTACAGAAGGTTGTACACCTTGTGTGCACAGCTAGAGATTTTGATGTGCATGTGTGTGTGTGCATCTGTGTGTGTGCATCTGTGTGTGTGCATTTGTGTGTGCATCTGTGTGTGCATCTGTGTGTGTGCATCTGTGTGCGTGTGTGCGTGCTTGCGTGCGTGCGTGCGTGCGTGCGTGCGTGCGTGCGTGCGTGCGTGCGTGCGTGCGTGCGTGCGTGCAAAGTAATGATGTACACTACAGGAAGAATTTGCCTATATGTCTCTCTAGTCTGTCTGTCTGTCTGTCTGTCTGTCTGTCTGTCTGTCTGTCTGTCTGTCTGTCTGTCTGTCTGTCTGTCTGTCTGTCTGTCTGTCTGTCTGTCTGTCTGTCTGTCTGTCTGTGTGTGTTCTTCACAGCAGACCACAGGTGAGAGAGAGAGAGAGAGAGAGAGAGACAGAGAGAGAGAGAGAGAGAGAATGAGAGAGAGAGAGAGTGTGAGAGACATATGTCGTTACCATTTGTGTGCTTAATTGGAAGCAGACGTAATTAGTGCTAATTAGGATAATAGCCATTTGTCTAGAGATCCATCAGCCTAATGGGGCTACAGTACGCACGCGTTTGCACAAACGCACATGCACAAACAAAACTCACTGCTCATTTTTAGAATCAGAATTCAGAATGTGATTTTTCCTTTTCTTTTTTTTTACCTGCGCTGGCCCCATTTTCAGCAGCCACACATAATATTTATCCACTGGGGGGTGTAGCAGTGTGGACATGAGAGAGAGAGAGAGAGAGAGAGAGAGAGAGAGAGAGAGAGAGAGAGAGAGAGAGAGAGAGAGAGAGAGAGAGGAAGTGTGTCATGGGAGATATAGAACAAATATCAAATGGAGAGAAAAGCCTTCCTTCCATGTTTGCTCTGGTCTGACCCCATCCCTCCGTTCCTCTCCTCTCGTCCTCCATCCACTCACCTTTTAGCCTTCACATGCTTTTCCCACTGCTGTACCGTTCACTGCAAAATCCTCAGTCTTCATTTCACCCAGAGAGTGTAAAAAAACGACACATTTTTACACTCTCCGAGTTTAGTTAACACTCTCGGATGTCACAGTGTTGGTTGGTTCCCCGCTCAGTTTGTCCCCTGGGCCATGCCAAGGGACATTAAACACACACCTCTATATACAGTACGCACGCACGCACAAGTGTGTGTGTGTGTGTGTGTGTGTGTGTGTGTGTGTGTGTGTCTGTGTGTGTGTGTGTGTGTGTGTGTGTGTGTACACAGTATACTTTTGTGTGTACTTACTGCACCTACACTCCTGCCTACATGTGGGCCAGTTAGTGGTTGTGTGCGTTCATGCACGCAACATGCGTGCGTGCTTGCATGCCTGTTTGTGTCTGCGTGTGTGTGGCACAGTGGAATCTCGCCAAGACTCCAGTCGCCATACTGACTACTGTTAGCCTCGCTCTGTCTCCCTCGTCCATTTCGCCGTATGAAAGAACCATTAAGGTGATTGAGGATTCAAAGCTGTGATTTAGCTCCTGTGTTAATTACAGCTCCCAGAGTGACATGGCATGCAGGACAGTATAGGTAGGGAAATACTGTCTCTGTGTGAAATGACCGTTACAAACACACACAGTATTGTTTGTGTTCACCGGCCACTTTCATGATTTACCCCTATCTCTAACGCACGCACGCACGCACGCACGCACGCACGCACGCACGCACGCACGCACGCACACACACACGTACACACGTACACACACAAATCCATACATTCAAGTTTAGAAATCCCATTTATGCAAACATCACACTTTTCAACGGCTTAAATTCGACTCCCTATTGATGGAGCATGCTCAGAATAAACACTGTGCGTACATGTGTGCTCGCACGTCAGTGCGTGCGTGCGTGCGTGCGTGCGTGCGTGCGTGCGTGCGTGCGTGCGTGCGTGTGTGCATGTTGGCCCACCAGAGCCTGACTCTTTCCTCTAATACCTGTGAATATGAATATTTTCCTTTTCTGGTTATCTGGCCTTGATGTGAATTGAACCAGCTGACATCTATCTATAAATGAACCACGTCTCTGTACGTGTGTACCCCCACACTCTACTGGGAGGGAAGTAAGTAAGTAAGAAAAGTACATTTTATTTATGAAGTACCTTTCGAAACAAAGTTACAAGGTGCTGAACAATAGACACAGTATAAACAATAGAAGCAAGTTTAAAAACAAGGAATATATCACAGTTGTGACAATATAGTACAGTAGTGCAGTGAGCAGAACAAAAACAAACAAGGCAGAACAAAAACATAGGGCTATAAAAATGAATCAGGTACATTAAAACCGTCAACTGACTCAGCATTTTTCAATGCCAGGGGCAAGGCGCTCCATAGGGTAGGAGCGAATGCCCGGTCACCCTTTGTTTTAAGCTTGGTTGCGGGTATTTCTAGAAGACCTTTGTTGGAGGACCTGAGAGGTCTAGCATTGGTCTTAGGAGGCAGTATAGGTCAATTATATACAGCAGGGCCAGCCCATGTAGAGCTTTAAAAGTAATTAAAAGTATTTTAAAATCTATTCTGGCATTAATAGGAAGCCAGTGTAGTGAGGCTAATACTGGAGTTATACGTATGTGCCCTGCGGTTTGTGTGAGTTTTGAACTAGTTGAAGTCGGGATAGTGATGAACGGCTCAGACATTGTACCATTCACCTCGACCACCTGTTTCCTTCCCTCATGGTAAGATCTCACCCAGTTTACCGATGGGACATCAAAACCGATTGCCTTCAGCTTGTTCAGCAGTATGGAGTGGTTCACAGTGTCAAACGCTTTCTGAAGGTCCAGCATGACCATGCCGCAGTACTTGCCTGAGTCTACCTCACGTCTGACGTAATCAGTCAAGTACAACAGACATGTGTCAGTAGAGTGAGACTTTCTACTTTCTAGACTTTCTAGACTCCTAGAGTGTTCCAAACTCTCTGTATTGCTGCAGTTGTTGTAGAATGTGTGGCTCTTTTCAGCTCGAGGTATACTGTAGGTCTGCTCTGCGTTTGATGTGATTATCAATCTGCTATGAAATTAAAGTGCTGCATGTGTACTTCGAAAAACAGCTCAAGCATGCAATGACTGAGGTGCTAAAATGGCAGCTTTAAAGGTACTTACACAATACACACAGGGAGTGTGCATGTATACATTATAGTGTCGTGTAAAGTGTGCATGTATACAGTATAGTGTTGTGTAGAGTCATTTGAAGTGTGCATGTATACAGTATAGTGTTGTGTAGAGTCATTTGAAGTGTGCATGTATACAGTATAGTGTTGTGTAGAGTCATTTGAAGTGTGCATGTATACAGTATAGTGCCGTGTAAAGTGTGCATGTATACAGTATAGTGCCGTGTGGAGTCATTTGCAGTTTTGAGTACATCCACATAAAATGAAAGTATCAGGCAGCAATGCAGCAATGAGTCAAGGTCAATCTTTTTGTTCCACTAGCAGCATGCCACTAAGGTCCATCCATTGTCATTTGGTTGATTGGTCTGTCTGTACGGTACCCCACTTTTGTCCCTAACAACATCCATATCTCATTTTCTTAGCACTCTTAATTACTCAACCACCCTGCTGTCAGTTGCACTTTGTAAGTCACTTTGGATAAAAGTGTCTGCTAAATGTGTAAATTGCTCTGTTAAAATGGGATGAGAAACTCTTAATACTGGGTCTACTGTTTAAATCCTTACAGACAGATGCATGAACACACGCACGCACGCATGCACGCACGCACGCACGCACGCGCACACACACACACACACACACACACACACACACACACACGATATATGGGAAGTGCTAATAGTTAACCAACCGTTATACTTGTGTTTAATGACCACATAGGACAATGTTATTATGTTCATAAGAGCAATTCTATGCATGGACAGCAACAATAATGCACAGCTAATTATGCAACACAGTAAAAGTAGGCCAACCACTAAAGTTATGCATATTTGTATCAGAAAATTAGCTACTGGTGGTTTTACAAATTGAGTTTTAATCCCAATCTGGCCTGGTGCCAAGAAGAAGTGCAGGCTGACCTTCATGAAATTAAACAATGAACCCTGGCATGCCTATTCTGGGGAGGACATTAGGTAGAGATAGCATATCTACAAAACACTGTGCGGTGTTGTGGGCTTAGATAGATCTGCTCTTTTTGATTTGGTATAAAAAAGGTCTGTTTCATTAAGAGGGTTTACTTTAAGTCAATTTACCGCTGATTTCAAAGCCGTCCGTGGAATTCTCGACCATCCGCGGAATAGTAGAATGTCCGTGGAATGCCCCCGTTTTTACTCCCGGGATTTTCTACTGGGGATAGTGGGGGAAATTCCGGGAGGAAAAACGGGTCGAGGAGCCTCCATATATCATGACAAAGTTACTTATTACTACCAGTAACACTTTATTTATGTGTTGTGTTTATTTATGTCCTGAGGGGACATAAATAAGGCGCAGACCAAAACGGTCCGCCCTCTAAAGAGTTCCTTCTGAAGCGGAATCTGTGTAAAACTGAATCCATGTCCTGAATCCATTCCTGACAATGACAAATTGACAAAGCTAAAGCAGAAAAGATGTCCGCGGAATATTAACTAAGCCGCGGAATCAAGGATTGTTGTCCGCTGAATTAGGAATGTTCACAGCAGAATCAAGACTTTTTTCGAGGATTCCTGTGGGGACTAATTAAAGATAGCTGGGAGTGCTGGGAGTTGTGTACTTTCTGTTTTGTATGGAGTTACTATTACTCTAATAGACCCTCCGGCGTGGTTATAATAT
>NC_136809.1:39295185-39297685 GCF_951216825.1 Electrona antarctica
TGAAGCCACATAGAGAGTGAACCGGGGGATGGGTGAGTTTAAATCCTCTGTGTTGCACGTCCAGTCACGCACGCACGCACGCACGCACGCACGCACGCACGCACGCACGCACGCACGCACGCACGCACGCACGCACGCACGCACGCACGCACGCACGCACGCACGCACATGCACGCACGCACGCATGCACGCACATGCACATGCACACTCAGGCACAGGCTGGATATTGGGAGTGAGTGTCTGCGTTAAGGTTGAGGTATAGCACTGGCTCTCGTGGACGTACACGAGGGAAATCACAATGAATAAAATTAGGTGTGTGTGTGTGTGTGTGTGTGTGTGTGTGTGTGTGTGTGTGTGTGTGTGTGTGTGTGTGTGTGTGTGTGTGTGTGTGTGTGTGTGTGTGTGTGTGTGTGTGTGTGTGTGTGTGTGTGTGTGTGTGTGTGAGTGACAGAGAGCGAGAGAGACACTAGATGGGGCCACCTCTTATTTTCTCCTCTCGTCTCCTCTCGTCTCCTCTCCTTCATATCAATAACTATTTTCAACGGACTCATCCTCTTACATCTAAACAGGTCATTTCAACATGCACACTCTTTCTCCACTCAACACGTGCGTGCGTGCGTGCGTGCGTGCGTGCGTGCGTGCGTGCGTGTGTGCGTGCGTGTGCTCGCACAGACTAAACCTAATCAATGGACACAATGCAACAAGCTTCCTAAACCTGCACTGCAGTGAACTGAACAGCAGACATTCTTGGAATTACGGGCTGTCTACTGACCTCAGGAGTTCAGTCTATTGATTCTATTTGATTATTATAATTAGATTGTCATATAATATATGATTGGCATGCATCAGTCTTGTGGGGCTGCACTCTGGATGTGGATTTCTCCTCTCCTCTCTCCTCTCGTCTCCTCTCGTCTCCTCTCCTTCATATCAATAACTATTTTCAACGGACTCATCCTCTTACATCTAAACAGGTCATTTCAACATGCACACTCTTTCTCCACTCAACACGTGCGTGCGTGCGTGCGTGCGTGCGTGCGTGCGTGCGTGCGTGCGTGCGTGCGTGCGTGCGTGCGTGCGTGCGTGCGTGTGTGCGTGCGTGTGCTCGCACAGACTAAACCTAATCAATGGACACAATGCAACAAGCTTCCTAAACCTGCACTGCAGTGAACTGAACAGCAGACATTCTTGGAATTACGGGCTGTCTACTGACCTCAGGAGTTCAGTCTATTGATTCTATTTGATTATTATAATTAGATTGTCATATAATATATGATTGGCATGCATCAGTCTTGTGGGGCTGCACTCTGGATGTGGATTCTGCTGCTTTTGGTGCAGTGTGGCTGCAAAGTACACTAAAGTACTGTACTTAAAGTACAATTTTGAGGTATTGCTACTTTACTGGAGTATTTCCAATTTCCAGTACTTTTACTTCTACTCCATTACATCTCAGAGGCAAATAAATATTGCACTTTTTACCCCACTACAATTATTTGAAAACTTTATATTTACTAGTTACTTTACTAGATTTTAATTATTATTAGGAAACCACTTCAGACATATACAATAGCCTATACTTTGGCAAGTTGAAAGTAGCCAATCTACAAGCTCACAACGTGACACGTTGTACATTTAGCATTTTATGGAACATTCTGCATAAAGAGTACTTTTACTTTTGGTACTTTAAGTACATTTTGATACCAATACTTTTGTACATTTAGAATTCTGGTCTTTTACTTGTAAGAGAGTATTTCTACATTGCAGTATATTGTGAGTATTTCTTCCACCACTGGTGTCAGGTGTGGCTGCAAAGCGGGATTTCAGACCATAGAAAATGGTGCACATAATTCATTTAATATGAGTCAGAGCCGTTATATATAACCACAGCAGGGCACTCACCGCCGATTGTCAAGAACATTTTATTTATTTTGCGTTTGACTGACTTTGGACAGGTCGACAACTCTGAACGATGGCAGAGTGGCCCATAATTTTACCTGGATAGTTGTACTTGAACGTTGTCAAACATGAAATAATGACTCATGTAACCTGGAGCACTGCTATATTAATCACGCCAGTATTTCAGCCATTTCAGTAAGCTGTTTGCCAAAAGGCTAGAAGAATACGTCAGTGATATCTCCATTTCAGTAAGCTGTTTGCCAAAAGGCTAGAAGAATACGTCAGTGATATCTCCGTCATATTTCTGACTTGTGGAGCCTTTAAACTCTTAGTCCCCGGGCATCAATTGAATATATATTTTATAATAGATTGTGCATTCCCCCCCAATTGATGATTATTCAAGGCATGATTATTTACTAATAGCCCTAACACGCACGCACGCACTCACACACACACACACACACACACACACACACACACACACACACACACACACACACACACACACACACACACACACACACACACACACACACACTGTCACACTACAGGCATAGCCACTTGATGTGCATCGATGCTCACTAAGAGACTAAAGCAGTCTCAGTTC
>NC_136809.1:39302685-39305185 GCF_951216825.1 Electrona antarctica
TATGATATTAACCCATAGACTCCTGCCATTCCCTCTGTCAGTATGATATTAACCAACCCATAGACTCCTGCCATTCCCTCTGTCAGTATGATATTAACCAACCCATAGACTCCTGCCATTCCCTCTGTCAGTAAGATATTAACCCATAGACTCCTGCCATTCCCTCTGTCAGTATGATATTAACCCATAGACTCCTGCCATTCCCTCTGTCAGTATGATATTAACCCATAGACTCCTGCCATTCCCCCTGTCAGTATGATATTAACCCATAGACTCCTGCCATTCCCTCTGTCAGTATGATATTAACCCATAGACTCCTGCCATTCCCTCTGTCAGTATGATATTAACCCATAGACTCCTGCCATTCCCTCTGTCAGTATGATATTAACCAACCCATAGACTCCTGCCATTCCCTCTGTCAGTATGATATTAACCCATAGACTCCTGCCATTCCCTCTGTCAGTATGATATTAACCAACCCATAGACTCCTGCCATTCCCTCTGTCAGTAAGATATTAACCCATAGACTCCTGCCATTCCCTCCGTCAGTATGATATTAACCCATAGACTCCTGCCATTCCCTCTGTCAGTATGATATTAACCCATAGACTCCTGCCATTCCCCCTGTCAGTATGATATTAACCCATAGACTCCTGCCATTCCCTCTGTCAGTATGATATTAACCCATAGACTCCTGCCATTCCCTCTGTCAGTATGATATTAACCCATAGACTCCTGCCATTCCCTCTGTCAGTATGATATTAACCCATAGACTCCTGCCATTCCCTCTGTCAGTATGATATTAACCCATAGACTCCTGCCATTCCCTCTGTCAGTATGATATTAACCCATAGACTCCTGCCATTCCCTCTGTCAGTATGATATTAACCAACCCATAGACTCCTGCCATTCCCTCTGTCAGTATGATATTAACCCATAGACTCCTGCCATTCCCTCTGTCAGTATGATATTAACCAACCCATAGACTCCTGCCATTCCATCTGTCAGTATGATATTAACCCATAGACTCCTGCCATTCCCTCTGTCAGTATGATATTAACCAACCCATAGACTCCTGCCATTCCCTCTGTCAGTATGATATTAACCAACCCATAGACTCCTGCCATTCCCTCTGTCAGTATGATATTAACCCATAGACTCCTGCCATTCCCTCTGTCAGTATGATATTAACCCATAGACTCCTGCCATTCCCTCTGTCAGTATGATATTAACCCATAGACTCCTGCCATTCCCTCTGTCAGTATGATATTAACCCATAGACTCCTGCCATTCCCTCTGTCAGTATGATATTAACCAATCCATAGACTCCTGCCATTCCCTCTGTCAGTATGATATTAACCCATAGACTCCTGCCATTCCCTCTGTCAGTATGATATTAACCCATAGACTCCTGCCATTCCCTCTGTCAGTATGATATTAACCCATAGACTCCTGCCATTCCCTCTGTCAGTATGATATTAACCCATAGACTCCTGCCATTCCCTCTGTCAGTATGATATTAACCCATAGACTCCTGCCATTCCCTCTGTCAGTATGATATTAACCAACCCATAGACTCCTGCCATTCCCTCTGTCAGTATGATATTAACCCATAGACTCCTGCCATTCCCTCTGTCAGTATGATATTAACCAACCCATAGACTCCTGCCATTCCATCTGTCAGTATGATATTAACCCATAGACTCCTGCCATTCCCTCTGTCAGTATGATATTAACCAACCCATAGACTCCTGCCATTCCCTCTGTCAGTATGATATTAACCCATAGACTCCTGCCATTCCCTCTGTCAGTATGATATTAACCCATAGACTCCTGCCATTCCCTCTGTCAGTATGATATTAATCCATAGACTCCTGCCATTCCCTCTGTCAGTATGATATTAACCAACCCATAGACTCCTGCCATTCCCTCTGTCAGTATGATATTAACCAATCCATAGACTCCTGCCATTCCCTCTGTCAGTATGATATTAACCCATAGACTCCTGCCATTCCCTCTGTCAGTATGATATTAACCCATAGACTCCTGCCATTCCCTCTGTCAGTATGATATTAACCAACCCATAGACTCCTGCCATTCCCTCTGTCAGTATGATATTAACCAATCCATAGACTCCTGCCATTCCCTCTGTCAGTATGATATTAATCCATAGACTCCTGCCATTCCCTCTGTCAGTATGATATTAACCAACCCATAGACTCCTGCCATTCCCTCTGTCAGTATGATATTAACCAATCCATAGACTCCTGCCATTCCCTCTGTCAGTATGATATTAACCCATAGACTCCTGCCATTCCCTCTGTCAGTATGATATTAACCAAGATCTAAGTGGGGTTCCTGCAGCACGCAGGCAGTGCACGTTAACCACTGCATCTCTGTCACACTTTTTTATGCAGTTAGGTAAAGAGTTAGGATATGTCAGGAGGGCCTTAGTGGATGTTGCAGCATTTTCACGCACGCACGCACGCACGCACGCACG
>NC_136809.1:39315185-39322685 GCF_951216825.1 Electrona antarctica
ACCCACAAAAAACCCTCTGCCGGCCCCTCCCCCAATGAGAGACTGCAAAAACTCCTGCTCCTCTGCCCTCATCTGACTGATTAGTATTACAAAACCACCACTACTTCAGCCATGTATATCGCCCATTTGAAAATAGCAGATCTACAAGATCACTTTTACTTTTGGTAGTACAGTTTTGTTGACGATACTTACTGTACTTTTGTCAAGTATGAGACTTCTGCTTGTAACAGAGTATATCTACGTTGCAGTATTGACACTTTTACTTAGGTAAAACTTCCCCCATCACTGATTACCTGACACTGTCAGGTGGAAACCTAGTATGTCCAAAACCATTTATTGTATCATGAAATGGGGAACAAGTTGTGTTCCAATGGATGCATTGTAGTTATTATTTTGTCACAAGCTCTTGTTGATACTTTTGATTGATTATACAAGCCATAGACAGACTTCACTGCACTTTCAAAATGTGTAGTTCGGCTATTTTACTTTTGAACAAGACTCTTTGTGTATGGCAATTCATTTCCCCAAAAACATCTTAATAAATTGAAACATGGACATGGAGGTTTTTGAATATTGTTGCTGTCAGTTATATTATCAGGTTATATTATAACCCGGTATAGTAAACACTGCACCATTCCCCGCATTCTCACTATACAGTATTACAGAATACGCTAATAATTTAGGTAAAGATTAAAGGTGACATTTTTGCACCATTTTTATGGTCCAAATGGAATGATTTGGTTCCATTTGTACACTCAGATTTGTCTGAGAACCACTGTACCAGTGGACTCCGTAATGTTCCATATAGTGTCATAGCAAAGCAGTGTCATGCATCTTCTGAAGAAGGGAGACTGACATTCAATATTATGATCAAAATAAGAACGTATTAATGAACATTATGATGAGAACATTCTAATGTGTAAGAACAAAACGTAAAGTTTGCCATGGACGAGGCCAAGTCTTGCCATGTACACATGTGTACACATGTGTACACATGTGTACACGAAAGCACTGAGAAAACTGTTGCGCCTTTCTTCGTCCTTTTTTTCTTTCCAAACTTGACTACGGTAGCGGTGGTCTCAAAAACATAAGGGAAACTTTGACAGGAAAAGACTCGCTCACCGTATATAGAAAATAGAAATAAAACTCCTTAAACTGAGACTTAGTGGGAAAAAAAGTCCTTTATTTTATCATGCTCATATTATGAGCATGATAAAATAAAGGACATTTTTCCCACATGTGTACACGGACACATTGATGACCCTTGGTCCACATGTACTCTGAAGGTGGTTTATATTCTGGCAAAATAAATGTACCCACAGTGTGTGAATTGACCTAGATTACTTGCTGTGTGAAATATAGACAGGGCCCCAGCTGTTCTTGTTCTTGAAGAGTGTAAATGGGATATGAGATGTAATATGTTAGTTTATAGAGACCTCTCCTCTCGTAACATAAATAATTGAAGGCATATTCTTTTCACAAGGTATTAAAAGGCTCTTTGCGACGTGTGCAAGGGAGACAAATCAAAACACACTGCTAGAACATTTTGAGAAATATTCAGAATCCCCTAAAGGTCATGGCTGAAATCAGCATGTAAATGTGCAAATAATGCATCAATGTCAACTTTTATTTTTAGCCCTTTACCACCATCACATGACTTTAGAAATGTAACACCAAAATGTGATTATTTTAAGATCTCTGCCCCCCTCACCCCCCTCAGCCTTTTTCATTTCATTAATTGCTGGTGGGAGGCGAGGACCAGCAAATATTCATCATTTCCCAAGATAAAAGCACACAAATTACAGTGACATGCTAAGATGTTTGTGGCTCCGGCATTGATTTTCTTTCTTTTTCTTAACTCACTTAATCTTAACTCTCTTGGGGTCGTGGCTCCTGAGTTAAGAAGTGCTGGCGTGGAAGATTGATAAGCTTTATTTGAAGTCGAGACAGACAGCCCAACAGTTTAATCACTGCTACTGGAAACTACATGGGCTTTGTTTCTTCTCTATTAGCGCTTGGTTCTTTCTCTATTAGCGGTTGTTCCACTCCATGTTTGTTAACAACACATTCTCAAACATACTGTAAGACATAGGGCCAACATTCTCCATTGGTGGTGTAGGGGTGCAATGATGCAGTTACTGTACTGTTACAGTTGAACATATTAATTTCAATTAATTTCGACTGTATCGATATGCAAACAGCAACATAACGTATGGTTTGACTATCACTGGTAGGAGTCACATGTGGGTGTGACATTGAAATGAAATGTCCATTAAAGCTGAAATAAGCAACATTTCCGATCATAACTGTAGCACAGTCAGTTGCTACTGTGGATTAACCTCAGCCACATGGAAGGACAGACTGGTCATTTAGTGGCTTCACACAGACGCTCGGTGGAACATAAACATAAATACTGTTATAAATACAGTGCAAAATAAAGTCAGCCCAGCCACTCCAATGCTGGGAATATTGCCTGCCGCACGGATTTGGGTTGAAATGGTTCATTGCACTTTCAGCTCTCTTCAGTGTCTACTCTCTTCTGTCTGCGTGGCTACAGGGGCCACCCTCAGGCACAGCACTCTACCAAATGGAGACAAACCTTGTTAGTCACTAACACAAACACCTGGCATTATTCAATAAACCCTGGCACTGCTCCCATTAGCCACTCCTCCCATCTCCACCCACAGCAGAGTCCAAATCACACTACTACTAATAACATTGAATCAGTAGCCTGGAATCCACACTTATTCACTCCGTTCGACAGATTATCATTATTTTTCTTTTCTCACTGTGCTTCTCAGTCTGGAAATCATGCTGTGTGGAATATAGACAGGGCACGAGCTGTTCTTGTTCTTACAAGAGTGTAAATCAGATATGAAATGTCCGTATAGCGCAAATTAATATGCTAGTTTATAGTGACATAAGACGGAGCAATCTCCTCTTGTCAAAATAAATAATTGAAAGGATATTATTTTCCCAAGGGATTAAACACACAGCTAGATTTAACATTTTGAGAAATATTCAGTCTACAAAAATGTAGACAAAATTCACCTTTTTGTACAGACTGCTCCAAATGGATGTTGATGTCATGGCACCTTTATACACAGATACTTCTTTGTTGATCCTGGGATCATACACAGGCTGTGGTAGAGCGCCCTCTATGGTAAACCACATCATTGAATGAATTAAGAGCCAGGTAGCGTACATTCTGCACCATGGCACATTACATTGCTATTTTAATAACAATACTGTGTCTACATTAAGCCATGTATATCTTTAGCCATTATAAAGTGACGTTACTGTATTTTTGTATGGTGATGGATGATTTTGTGTAATAAAAACACTGGTAGCATCCTTAAGGCATTTAAAAAATTCAGAAATTAAACTTATCAAACCTGTTGAATTTAATTTAATATCACCTAAATCTGAAGGAGCAAGAATTCCAGTGTTTTCAAGTTGGACAGTTTAAAAAAAAATCATCCTACGGTGGGAATTATTTGATAGGCTATAGAGCGTCGCAGTCCCGCCCCCTCGAGAGACCCGGAAAATAAATCCCTGTTCATTTTCCTCATAGACTTTTCAGAAAGTATTTATTTAAAGACGTTTACGCCGCGGACAAAGCCAACTCTTGTCGTGACAAATCATGACAATAAACACAATGTTTTGGGCCAAACAAAGTAGAAAAAAACGGCAGGTTACAACACTTTTTTTGTTGTTTTTCTTCTTTGTAATTATTTGTTTGGTCCAAAATATTGTGTTTGTTGTCATGATTTATCACGACTTGAGTTGGCTTCGTACGACGCTTAAAAGGTCTTTAAATAAATCCTTTTTGAAATGTCTATGGGAAAAATGCATTGGGATATATTTCCTGGGCCTGGCGTCGTCATGAAAGGGGGCGGGACTGTGACGCCCTATAGAGTTGCAGTGCCTGAGAGAAATTGAACCACGGACCCATGCAAGAAATTGACCTCGCTTAAGGACACATTTCTTTCCTTTCTTGTCCTCAGTCCTTTATTCGGGGTGGATTTGATGAGAGAAGTTTTGATCGGTTCTTAGCCACAAGCGCAGCTACCATGTTGGGAGTTGTTACATCAGGCTGTATCTTTTATCCCCTGGTGTGTCTTGTGTCTCTGCGCTGCCGCTGTTTCTCTGTGCTGCCTCTCTGTGTGTCTGTAATGAGGCTCCTCTGTGCTTCTATAATTAAAACCCCGCTGTAGTGTATACGGACAGAGAGATGGAACCACACTGCTCAGACAGGAAGATGCATGGCTGATGGTTCACAGGCTGTGCCAGTGTGACTGACAAACTGCCTGTGTGTGTGTGTGTGTGTGTGTGTGTGTGTGTGTGTGTGTGTGTGTGTGTGTGTGTGTGTGTGTTTGTGTGTGTGTGTGTGTGTGTGTGTGTGTGTGCAGTGTGTGTGTGTTCACGTGTCACATGTGATTTTGTACGGACGTGCGTGTGTGCAAGCATGCACGTCATTTTGTGTGTGTCTGCTTGTCGTAGCGTGTTCCACCTACTTATGGACCTAATTGGCAGAAAGTTCACATGGGGCCGAGATGGGTTTAGATGGATGGATTGTGCTCGTCTGTGTGTGACTGACACGCTCACGGAGATCCACCAATCCCCTCCCTGTGTGTGACTGACACGCTCCCGGAGATCCACCAATCCCCTCCCTGGCTCCCGGAGATCCACCAATCCCCTCCCTGGCTCCCGGAGATCCACCAATCCCCTCCCTGGCTCCCGGAGATCCACCAATCCCCTCCCTGGCTCCCAGAGATCCACCAATCCCCTCCCTGGCTCATGAGTACAAACAAGAGTGATATAGATGAGAGCAAATGAAAGGACGAAGAGGAAAAAAAGATGGCAATATGGCAGAGGGGGTTAGCGACCTACAGTTAAAACTGAGGTTAGGGTTAGGGTTTTCATGCTTTGCTAATCGTACGTTTTCTTTGGAGACGGAGAGAGTGCTATAGGACAGACTGGATGGAGGGAACACACTGAGGCCTCTCCTCAATCATGACATCCTGACATCCTTGTCAGGAAGAAGAAAGATAGATTTGAAAAGGTGTGATTTCTTATATTTTTTATATTCTGAGATGGATTTCTACTATAACCTCCACTGATGGCAATGTGCATGCGTGCTACATGTACGTGCGCGCCTATGTGCGTGTGTGCGTGCGTGTGTGTGTGTATGCGGGTCTCATGTGGGTAGCATGTGGGTAGCATGTGGGTGGGTATGTAAATGCATGTATGCATACCCATCATATCATTTAGCAAGACAGCAGAAGAGAACATATGGAGAGAAGATGGGAGAGGAGAGGAGAGGAGAGGAGAGGAGAGGAGAGGAGAGGAGAGGAGAGGAGAGGAGAGGAGAGGAGAGGAGAGGAGAGGAAGGTCTGTTTGAGGACGGAATGAACATCTAATGATCATCTTCACACACACTGCCGTCTGTAGATTTAATCTCAACTGTGGCAGACGGAATTCACACACGCACGCACACACGCACAGAGACACACACACATGCACACGCACGATAGCGAATGTGGTGTTGACGGTTTGGATAAGTGCTGTGGCACTCATCGTTATAACGATTCTGCGCCTTATCATCACCTTGGCAACACCCCGACATCTGTCTCTGTGAAGTATACGCGTGCGTGCGTGCGTGCGTGCGTGCGTGCGTGCGTGCGTGCGTGCGTGCGTGCGTGCGTGCGTGCGTGCGTGCGTGAATGCGTGCGTGCGTGCGTGCGTGCGTGCGGATCTTGAATGGCTGTTATGCATACAAAGGGATGTACATACGTCACGATAGAATAGTGGAACTCATATCAAAGGGCATATAAAAGAATCATGCATCTACAGTGAGAATGTACAAACATTCCCATGTCATTTAATCCATGTTCCATCTCTGTGATAACCCAGACATCTTTACATTTTTGACAGCTAATACACCAGATGTTGTTGTGGTTGATGAACAGTCCAGAGAAGTGTCACCTTTGACCCTAGCCTAGTGGAAGCTTTTATGACCAATGGCAATGCACGCAAATGCATTTTTGCCCGCCCCCCAAACATTTTTTTTAAAACTCCGGCAACAGTGGAGAAAAAAACCCCCTCTGTTATGCGTCCTCATATGAACAAGATAAACAGAGGTTTTGTCTGAGTCCGCCACTTTACAAATTAGCCGCCATCAAATTGTTGTTATTGTATCATGCTCGTACTTTTCCCACATCCTTTTCCCTTGACAATGTGTAATGCAATAACATTCAGTTATTCTTATTCTGCATCTGAAATACAGTGTGTGGAACTGTGTAGATGCCAAATAAGAAAAGCTGCTATGGCCAGCGGATATTTTTCTAATTCCATTGAAGGTTGAAGGCCAATAAGGTTCTCTTTATTGCAACATCTTCTGAACATACATAATGTATAAACATAGTTCTAAGTATATCAACAACAGAATACATACTGTATCAAAACAATCGTAGTTCTAGCAGCAGTATATCTACAACAGAACTTCCAGTAGCAGTTTACAGTCAAACCCTTTAGGTGCAGTGTGCATGTTGTGTCTCCTAGGTTTTAAAGGTCTATTCTATACAAAGCATATAAGTTCTATTATATTTTACCAAGGGGTATTACAGAAGCGCATCAGGGCCTCCCGCACATCGTTACCTTCCTGAACAACCTGTCCCACATCTAGCACATCCACGGCTGCTGCTGCTGCTGCTGCACTCATCCTATCTGCAGCCTCATCAGAGACATAATCCGCTCCATGACTCTCACAGAGGTTACGCAAAGCACAGCAAGTGAGCACGATTTCCTTAATCAGTTCTACATCACAGTCATTTCTTTTCATCAGGCAACGCTACCTTCCCTTCAATCTACCGGAAGCTTCTTCAAGCTGAACCCGCACCTGGCTGACTTTCTTGTTTCTTTCATGTTCTGCTGTCAGGTGTCCCATGATTGTCACTGAAATATTCCAAAACGATTTCCAGTCGTTGGACGCGAGCCTATACAGTGCAATAGCCACTCTCTTCCTTAGCTCTACACACTTTCGAAAGTTTGTATCCCGTTTTTCCAGCGCTGGACGCAGTTTGTTGCACAGAAAGTCTCTTCAGACATTCAGAAGTTCTCCACCCATCCTCTGGTAGTGTATGGAACAGTATGGCACCACCATTCCCCAGCTAGTTGTTCTACCCAACATAACGAGCTACCACGCAGACAAACAGGCACCTGGTCCATGTCAAGCATCTGAAATACACAGGACAAATATTATATCTTGTAAATATGAACGTTAAAAGGCTACATACTAGCGGTAGATAAAGCTCATTAAGTAGTGGTGTAACGATCGTGACACATGCTAACATAACTACAGGTTTGCTCACCGTTTCTCTTTTTCTTTTGCTTCTGTGGTTGACCTCTTTTTTCTCCTCACGGTCATGGTCAGCTAGTGATTCTAGTGCTGTCCAAATGATCTGCTTGTTTTCTTCATCCTCACGGTCATGGTCAGCT